>NC_081429.1:6731978-7031978 GCF_949786415.1 Peromyscus eremicus | reverse complement strand
GAAAAGCCACCATGTTTACCTTGTACCTTACAAGGAGGAGTCAGGGAGTTTCATCAAGTTGGAAAAGGTTTTAACACTCACCCAACTTGCTGTTAGATCTAGTACATGAAGACTTGTTAGGAATTTGAACATTCAGAAGCACAAATCATCCACTTGATGTTTAGATTCAGGCCAAACTGAAGGTCTTTATTCTCATACTTTCTGGTGCTCCTGGTACAATAAATAGACTTGCATGTGGAAGGAAAAACCAGCCCCGCACCGTTGACAAAAATGGACCACACAGCCAAGTACCAGAGTGACTCACCAGTGTCCTGTAAGGACCAGAGGCCACTGCTCCCCTCCTGTCTGAGGTTGTTGGGGGTTGGGGGTGGGGCTCTGACAGTTTTTAGGATTCAGGATAATTTAATATATGAGTCACTTTCCACACACAGAATGGACCCAAGTATGCAGTTAGCTTGAAATCTCTTTGGAAGAAAGTTTTGGACGTGTCTCATCTGTTCTTTAGGCCTTCAAATCCACAGCAGCTCTTTTCTGGCCTCGGTGATTCTTCTGGAACTTTCTGTGAAAAATGACTTAGCAACTCCCTTACAAACACAGCATGTATACATTATTCATCAGTGGCCACGTCAGGCCTGGCTTGATGGGTTTATAAAAAGTCATGACTGTGTAACGGCGGATACCTTGGAAACAAACAAAAAGCAAAACCAAGTCTGTTAGAAAAGCAGACTAAATATAACAGATAAATTGTTTCTTGTACGTTCTGCTCTGAGAGGCAGAGCACTTGACCTTGATGGCTAATGTGGAAGCACAGTCTCATGGCTGCTGTGGACAGTGTAAGCCCCAATGGGCCTCCACCGCATGAGATCTGTTTCAGGAGAGCATCCAGAGCTGCAGCTCCAGGACTGGACCATCTCTAAATGCCTGGTGGACATGCCTGAAGCTTATACTTCCTATAAAGAACACCCTAGAGAGTTCTAGCACCTTCTATTCCCATATTGGTTTTCATAGAATATTTGTATTAGTTCTTTGGGAATTGCATACATGTATACAGTGCGTTTTGACCATACTCACACCCTTGCTCCTCCCCTTAACTCCTTCCAGGTCTACCCCACACCCCACAGGCCCAACTTCATGCTGTATTTTTTCAATAACTTACTTAGTCCAACTTACGCGGTCCGTATACTTCTGGGTATGGAACTACCGACTGAAGCATGGTCATGCTCCCCAGGACCACATCCTTAATCCTTAAAGGAAACTGATTCTCCCTCCCTCAGCAGCTATCAGGTCCCAATAGTTCCCCAGTCACGGGTGGGGCCATTAATCCCCTCTTCTCAGTTTTAGAATGGTGACTGACTCGGTCTTGTGCAGGCAGCCACAGCGGCCGTGAGTTCACGAGTGTGGTGATCCGGCCACACCCAGAGGATAATTTGGAGGAAACCAAGAGGCTTTTTAAAAAATTATTTTCTATAATTCTTCTGCTTAAGCTTTGCTTTGCTCGCTCTTATTAATATCGATGCCTTTAAAATTAGTAGTATTATTACTGTTATTGCTATTATTTCTAAGACAAGGTCTCTCAAAGCCCAAGCTGGTCTCAAGCCTTGGTGTGTAGTCAAGTCTGGCCTTGAACTCCTTCTCTTGCCTCTACCTCCCAAGTGCTATTATTAGTCTGTGCCACTAGCCCCAGTTAGTTTCTTCCCTCTTTAAGCAGAGACTGGCATGCATTGGCATGCATTGTAGAATCCGTGATGAAAGCGGTGGAGAGAATGGGTAATGATGGCTGTAACTGGCATCTGTGGGTGCTGAACAAATGTAGCAAGCTTGTCAGGCACAATGCCATCAAGTCCTCACCACCTACGACACAATATGTTTCCCCTGCTCTCTCACTACAAGACTTCAGGTGTGGCCCAGTTGGTGGAGTACTTTCCTAGCATGCCCAGATCGCTGGGTTCAATCCCCAGCACTGCATAAACTGGGCACCAAAGTGCAAGCCTGTGACCCCAACCCTTGGGGAGGTGGAAGTGGAGGGATCAAAAGTTCAAAGTCACCCTGACCACACAGTAAGTTGAAGGCCATCCTGGACTAGAGGTTCTTTCTTTAAAAAAAAAAAATACTGGAGTCTGGGGAAATGGCTCCATGGATAAAGAATTTGACAGGCAAGCCCAAGGGCCAGGGTTCAAACCTCCAGAATGCATATAAATGCCTGGAGGGTTTAGAAGCCACCGCCTGCGATCCAAGCACTCTGAGGGCAGAGAAGGGAGATCTGGGATAAGCTGGGTAGCTGGTCTGGCTCAACTGTGAGCTCCAAGTTTAACTGAGAGACTCTGTTTCACTGGATAAAGTGGGAGAACAATCAAGAGAGACTGGATTTCAACCTCTGGCCTCCACACAGACGCACACGCGTGAGCTCACAGACACATCTACACAGGCACACCACACATACACACACCTGCAAAAGACAACCAGCCATTACAGACTTCTCTATTCCCCAGATGGGAGGGCTTTCTCTCAGCCAACCAGCAGACAGCCACACCCCCAGCAGACCCAAGCTGGGGTCCTCTAATGCTGCCCGCTCCTGATACTGTCTACCTGGCAATGGCATCAGATCCCACAGCCTGAGGCCTCAGTTGCCAGAACTGCCCTGACCAGCTTTCCAGATGCCAGCCAGAAGCTCCAGAAAGCTTTGCTTGTGCCTGTGGCCAGCAGAAACACAAACACGGCCCACAGTTTGGGAACTATGACCTTGCAAAGCTGTGCCTAATACACAAATAGGGAAGCTGGTCATTCAGCTAAGAGCACACATCTAGAAGGCAGGGGCCAAGCTGGGAGTCTGGTCTCTGATGGGTGATCCCAGAATGCATCCTTTAATCTCTGCTCTCACTTCACTGGCTTCTTACTCAGGGAGAATTCCAGAACTCGAAAGCACTACACAGAAGGAAGGCTCTGCGGTGATGACCAAGCGTGCCTGGTGAGATGGGTGCTGTAGAAAGAATTCATTTTTCTCTTATGTTTTGGGATTTAATTCATTCATGTACTACCAGGCTTTGAGCTAGGCCCCCATGGAGCTCACATTCCAATGGGAGACCAATGAAACACAGGAGCTGGGACAGAGTCCTTGGGGACATGGGGAACCCAGAGGAGACTTGTTCCGGGTTGAGTGACAAGGTGCAGATTTATTAGCAGCAAGGAGGGATGGGGGCATGCAAAGCCTAGCTAGCCCATGGAACAGGCCAGCTGCCTTTGGATAGAGGACCCCACCTTGCCCAGGTGTATGTATGTTTCATTGCCCAACAGTCTTGCTCTTTTGGTGTATTAAACGTCTGCCTTCTTCAGACCCTTGCAACCAGGCATATACTCAGTTCAGAATTGTACTCACATTCCCTAAGATGGACATTTCCTTTTGTTGACAATGCTGAGATTCGCATTTGGCTCTGTATGAAATTTGAAAATAACCATTCTGAACAGGGGCAGCTTTTGCTTGCGTTTGAGGCCTCCTTCATTCTTCCTTTCTAAGTCCAGTCAGTCACGAACAGCTCCGCCCTTTGATAGCCTCGTGTGTGCCTTCCCGTTACTGCCAGGGTCACTTTTTCCTGGGAGGAAATACTTCCCAGATGAAGCAGTCCAACCACAATTTTAAGCACCTACTTGGAAGTCGACCCTGAAGCAGTCACTTCTCCACCCAAGGTTCTGTTGGCAGAATTGGAGACCGTCAAGAGGGCTCAGACACGGGGCACGTACCCAAGGGTGTGGGCTTGAACAGACTTTAGCAATGAGTAGGAGAAGAGAACCGAGAGAGAAAGAGATCCTGTGGGCCAGGTCTGAGCCTTCATGCAGATCACAGCCCAATGGTCGCATAGCAGTGAATAGCAGGGGACGGATGGATGGACAGGAGGGGCCGGTGAGGGCAAGCTGGAGGTGGTGCCAAGGCAGGCAGGATGTTAGGATCAGGGGAGGAGTCACCTGGCAGGGAGATAGTGTTTTCTTGGGTCCACTATAAGATTCTCAGTTCGTGCAAGTGATGATCTTGGAGACCCAGTCTCAAAAAAAAAAAAACAAAAAACAAACAAACAAACAAAAAAACAACAACAACAACAAAAAAGCCTTGGGTATATTAAGCTTCAACTATACGCTGGGCATTCTGGTGGGGGTTTTGTGGGTGGCCTTCTCTCAGGTCCTTTGCTTAGAAGAGTTGTTTGTCTGTCTGGTGACCACTCTCCCTCACTCCCACGTGCATGTCTCTGCAAAACAGAGGGGAAAATGAGCAGCCTCTCATTTTGTGTGTCTCCAAGACCGATCTATACTAGCTGGCTGTTCTTTGGTTTTGAATGAGTGACTTTGCTAATCATTTAGTAAGCAAAAGTAAAAGAACAGATAACAAAGGGGCTGATAGAGAGCAGGGCATCATCAACTTGGCACTCATAACATGCAGTGGATGTCTGACACAGCTCACCTGAGGAGCTGATAAAGATGACGTCATCAAATCCGGGGCTTGCGAACATCAGGAGAAATAAAGCAGGGGAAGCTGAGGCAGTCAGAGGGAGCTCCCAATCAAGCTGTTTCTCCTTGGGTGATTAGCTTCCATTCCGCAGCAGATGTTTTTATACCATGGGGTAAGCTATAGTACCCTTCACTGGAAATAGTTTACACTTTAGCTGTTTTTAAAAGCTCAATGTTTCCATTTTTTATTTAACGTTTATTTAGCGCATGCTATGGCATGTCTGTGAAGGTCAGAACCTGTGGGGTTTGGTTCACTACTCCCACCCCTGGGATTTGGGGTTGGGGGGTGGGAGGGTCATGTTCAGGTCATCAGGCTTGGTGGCAAGTGGTTTAACCCCTGAGCATCTCGTCAACCTCATGGACTCGATGTTTTATTAGTACCGATAGCTGTTTACTGGTTTTCCCTGACCTGTTACAGAGCCGGAGCTGGGGACAGGGAGTAGCCCGTCACCACACGAGGATTCCTGTGTGACACTTGAGATAAACATGCCTGCTGGTGGCGGTGGAGTCGAGCCTCCTTTCAGAGGCTCTTCTCAGAAAGTTTAAACAGCATATGACAATGTGTCCGTGTGATGTACATTACACCTCATGAGGCTGGGGAGGCTTCTGCAGATCTTTGTTGGTTTCTAACGAAACTGGGGATAACCTCCTTGCCTCGGTTGACATGGAGTTCCCGAGTCACCTTTGCATGCAGGATACATGCCTGGTCCTTGGCTAAAAAGGAGAAGACAGAGACAGAGAGACAGAGAGAGACACACAGAGAGAAAGAGACACAAAGAGAGAGACAGAGACAGAGATACACAGAGAAAGACAGACAGACAGACAGACAGAAACTTATTTAAGGCACCCAACAGGGGACTCAGGGGATTTCTCCTTTCTAAGAACAGAGCACAGCAGTGTCTTCCCTGGAGATACAGTCCCCTGCTCTGTTCTCCAACACTTCACCCTCTGTACCTTCTCCTTAACATTGACATGCGAGTGTCCCAGTGACACAAAGAGCTGGTGTGCGTGCATACATGTGTGCGCGTGTGTGATATAGTGGAGTTCTATGCCACCCGTCTTAAACTCTCAGAGGTTGCCGTGTCGTGGCTGCCGCTGTCCCGTCTGTTTTTTGTCTGGCCCTTTCTCAAGGCAAACCGGCTGATCTGCGTTGCCCATAGCAGGGAAGCACAGACCCCCTTCCTCACAGTGCAGGGGTGACTTTGCACTGACTGACCTGAGGAACGAAAGAAGAGCTGAGGTTGGTACCTGGGAAGCCATAAAGTAGAGAAGCTTTTGGGCATGCAATTCTGCTATTTTAGATTCAATACTGCTGGGATTGGACAGTTTTGTCCTGGTGAGCTTGCCAATCCCCGAGAACTGGAATTCATAGCATTTCCCCAGCAGGGAATGAGATACACAAGCCATCAACCCATCCACAGGAGCTGTTGAGCCTGGTCATCTGCCTGAGCCATAGATCAAACTTCCCACGGTTAAGACTTCCTTTACCTCCTGTGCAGCCCACACGAAGGAAGAGGTGTGTCTCCCCTCCTCTGGACATCCACATTTAATTACTTGGAATTCTTTTTTTTTTTTTTCATGGAACTATGCCTTTCCTCCCCCTGCCTTTTGATTAATTCCATTTATATGAGTTTGAATAGTAGCTGTTTTATGTGTTGGATTATGACCTAATAACATTCACTTTGTCCCATGAATTGTTCTAGTTCTGGCCAGTTGGAGCTCTTGAACTTGGCCCCATGCTTTTTTTTTTTTTTTTTAACATGACCTTAAAAATGTGGAGTTTTGCCTACTTTTGAGCTTTTGTTATTTTCTGGCGCAACAAAAGGCTCCAGGTTCTTCTTGTGTACTTCTTTTCCTGGTACCACCAGAGTCCAGCCATTGCTCTCTGACCCCCAGCTCCTTCCATCACAGCATGGCACCATATGCTAAGACTTGAGTTCCAGGCACACTTGTTGATACCGGGGTTGGCCCTCTCCTCCTGCAGAGCAGAGAAGCACATGAATGCTGGTACACACAGCAGTAGAGATGCTGTGTTACAAGTGCTAGGCAATGCTTCTCAGAAGGCAGCTTTGTCGTGGAGAGCACGGGCTTGTGTGTGGTGCCTTTCGCTCAGCCTCGTAGACTCCACTATTTGGCAGACTTCCCAGGCCGTCACCTGTCACCCACACCCTTTCCTGTTGGTTTTGTACCTTCATCAGAAAACCCAGCTTTGGCCAGGCAGCATTCTTCTCTGGATCCTCTACCCTCCAAAATGACTGTTTTAAACTTGGGTACTTAAGATTCACATTTTATGCTGAAAGTTTGCGGATTTTTGTAAACGCACAACACTGCAAAAATGAACATGTGTCATACAGAACTACTTCATGCTATGAACCCCATGCTTTGCCAGCCCCTTTTTCTTTCCTCTCCTGGCATCCAGAGGCCATTTTCCTTACCGTTCTTTAGTTCTGACTCTGAGAATTTTGATCATAATTAATTTTTTTGCATTTATACATTTATTGTGGAAGGGGGCCTCTGTGGGTCACAGTATGCCTGTGTAAGTCAGAGGACAACTTTCAGGAGTCAGCTCCCTCCTTCCATCTGTGGGTCCCAAGTATTGAACTCAGGTCATCAGCCTTGGCAGCAAGCCCCTTTCCCTGCTAAGCCATCTCATCATAAAGCTGAATCAGGCCTAATTCACTAATATGGGCTCACTCAGCAGAGACTCTTTTTAGTGTTTGGAGTTCAGAGAACTCAAACTGTTTGCTTTCGACTGGCAAGGCCAGTTGTGTACTTTCACAGTCTTCCCTCAGAGGCATGTTAACCCCAGCTCTGTGTCGTAATTCAGTCTTCAGTAATCTTGACCTTTCCTTCCACAAGACTTTACCCTGGTCCGTTGGGTCAATGGACCTGTGCCGATTGAAGCTGCTGAGGGAGAAGCCCCAGGCACTCTCTGCTTCTTGGCAAGATTTGTGTCAAGATTGGGAAATGAACATGATCACATTTAGGAGCATTCTTTGGGGGAGGTCCAAAGGTCCCGGTTGTTTCAGATACGCCAAAACATCTACAGTGAAGGATGAACAATTGCATATGGACCTTTCTACAGCTAAATTAAAGAGAGAAATGGCACCTCGTTGGCCTCTTTGGACTTGGGAGGCAACACATTCCTCATTTGGGTGTTACTATCGTTTACCGAGTGACCCGGAGAGCTGCTAGTCTGAATGGGATCCAGAACAGAAGAAGGCTCTCCAATAGATCCAGGCTGCACTGGGCTGCACTGCTGCTCGTTTGGGCTGTGGATTCCAGCAGAGCTGATGGTGTTGCAGTGATGGTGGCTATTCGGAGCCTGTGGCTTCCACAGGTGAAATGTCCTGGCCGCAGAATGCTGGAGCAAAGCCCTCTATTTCCCAAGGGTAACTACTTCCATTTTGAGAAATGTTTGACCTGCTGCTGGACCTTAGCAGAGACCAAATGCTGACAGGCTGGGCTGGCTTGGAATTTTCTGTGGAGCCTAGGCTGGCCTCAAGCTCATAATTCTCCTACCTCAACCTCTGAAATTGCTGGGATGACAGGCATGAACTCCTATGTCCATTCTTCCTTTTATCTTGATGGTTCATGTTGATATCAGCTCTCAGTCGTCTGGGAGTCCTTCATTCTTTTGTTTTGTTTTTCAAAACAGGGTTTCTCTGTTTGCCTGTCCTGGAACTCGCTCTGTAGACCAGGCTGGCCTCGAACTCACAGAGATCTGCCTGGCTCTGCCTCCCAAGTGCTGGGATTAAAGGCATGGGCCTCCACTGCCCGCCTGAGTCCTTCATTCTTATCGGATAAGGTCAGAGAGACTGTACTGCTGACAGATTTCTTCTCTGGCCTGCACTACCAGAGATGGTAGCAGAAGTTTCAAAGTAATCTGACGACAGATCCCAGTGGGTGCCACTGAGCCGTGTCTGAGGAGCCCGTTACAGTGGGAAGGAGTGGGTTCTGCATAATGAGACCCACTTCCTTATTTGCATCCTTTTAAGCATCTGGGTTCTGTTCTCTGCGATGCTACAGAAGTTCTGACATTCTGACCTCATTGGATGTAGGTCACCATTAAATCCAAGTTCAGTCGATGAACAAAGCCAGCCAGTAAAGCCATCCCAGCTGTGAAAGCTAGAACATGAAATTCTGATTCTTGTAAACGTGTCCCCACTGGCAAGTTCAGCCTGATCCAGCCAAGGTTCAGGCTTCCCGTCTAATCCCCTTATAATTACACAGACAACAGAAGGGTGGCAGAGGTGCCACCTCTCCCGGCTCTTGTCTCACCAGAGGACCTCAAAGCAAAAGAGACCCACACAGTGTAAACAGTCACAGTATCTCAGGGACCTTATTTCTTGAAGCCAGTAGGCAGCTTTAAAGGCTGCCACTACCCCCAGTGGTGGGGGATGGGGATGGAGTAGGGCAGAGAGCCTGAGACATCTCCAGAAGCTGGGAGGTGGTGAGAAACTGCTTTCTGACCAGGGAAATGCCTGTTAACGGCTCCTCATCAGCCGCCTACGCTCGCTCGTGTTCTGGTGAAATGACAGGGTGTTCTGCCAAGGCTTCGGCTACTATGACTAAGCCTGGCCTGTGCAGCCCCTGCGGAGAGGGACAAGGACACTAGGCAGCAAGCTGGAGACATTGCCCTCCCTATATTTGCTCCATCCATTCCTGCAGAAAACTAAGGTTGCTCTTCAGCACCAAATTTATCCATTGATGTCATTCTGGAGTGCCCGGTTCCAGCCTATCAATAATGCTCCTACATGGATTCATCCTGCCTGTCCTGAGCAACGAGACTGAGAAACCTGAGCATTGTAGTAGGAGCATCTTTGGGCTCCTTTTTCTACAACAGATGCTTGCACGGCCCCGCTGCTTTCTTAACATTATAGAAAGTTGTGGTTCATTTTCAAGGTAGCTATTTTTAGAGCTAGGCTTGCCTGTGGTGCAACTAGCTCTCTTACTGAGACCAGAGGACATTTCCTTAACACTCTTGTCCCTCTTTGTCCACTGACCTGGGAGTGACTCAGTCTCCTGGGAGCTTCTTGCTAAATTATGTGAAAGTTCCCATTGAGCTCACCCATCCTATCAAAGGGCCATGTATGTCTGCGTGAGGATGTATACATTTCTGTTTTACCAAATCCACCCGTGGTACCAACTCATGCCTACTCATGGAAGTTAGGAAAAAGTAGGGAGACCACTTCAACTTACAGGCAGAGGTAAGGACTTTCTGAAGACCCCAGTAGCATGGAAAATAAGACCAACAGCCAACAAATAGGATCTCAAGAAACTGAAAGCTTGTGTCCAGCGAGGAAATGGAAGCAACTGAACAGGTGGTCCACACAGTGGGAGGCAGTGTTTGCCAGCTACTCACCCAGCAGAGGACTCGCTCTTGTCTTTAGTATATGCTTAGATTGTTCCACTTTCGGCCCTTGGAACTCCTCCAGGCTGGCCTCCAGACCTTCGCGTAAATCCATATCCCTTTTTGAGCACACTTTTGTTTCCTGCCATAACAAAATATGCCAGGCTCATCTAGTTCACCCCCTGGAATCCATCACTTCCCCCAGGGGGCTCTGTCTCGTTGATTTGTAGAATGGCATTTAGAACTCAAGAGCTAGGTGCTAAGTGTGCTCATGGTCAATGGGATGCTGTGTTTGCTTTGAGTTCCACGGTAGGTAAAGTTAGAAAATGCACAGGTAAAATATGTGTATGAGTTTGTTCTAATCTAATCTAATCTATCTATCTATCATCTATCTATCTATCTTATCTATCTCTATTTATCTATCTATCTATATGATCCATGTATATATTTATCCATTTATCATCATCTATATTTCTTTCTTTATTAAAATGTACACTGTTGGGGCTGGAGAGATGGCTCAGAGGTTAAGAGCACTGACTGCTCTTCCAGAGGTCCTGAGTTCAATTCCCAGCAACCACATGGTGGCTCACAACCATTTGAAATGAGATCTGGCATCCTCATCTGTATACATAATAAATAAATAAATCTTTTTAAAAATGTACACTGTCTCCATTGTGAATAGAACAGTCCAGAGGTGGCTCTAGCCATCACCTTTCCTTATTTGCAGTGAGACACTGGGTCTCTTTTTCTAAGCCATAGTTACATATTTGTGTCATCATAGATGCACAAAATCGATTCAGAATTGTGAACCTACTGAGAAACACACTTACTGACTAGAATACAGCACTTGTTTTCTGTTGCAACACAGCTTTACAAAATGACTTACATTGATGGTTTCCACTCTCTTCAGTGTGATTCTGCTACTATGTATAAGAAAATCAGGTACATTTTCTATTTTATTTTGGGTTCCCAATCACTGTTTCTGATTTTAATTAATTAAGTTGAGAAGGGGGTTCTCACTATGTTGGCTGAAGGCAGTTCCTGAACTCGAAAGATCCTTCTGTCCCAGCCTCCTGAGTAGCAGGGATTGTAGGCATGCATCATTGTGTCCAATTGCAGCTTATCTTTTAAAAAGCATGAAAATTCACTTAAAATTCACTGTTCACCTGCTTCTATGGGTTTTTGATGAATGCATAGAGCCATGTGTTCCCCACAGACACTATGTCTTATCCTAGGGATGTATTACTTCTCCTGCACTGCCTTAGTCACTGTTCGATTGCTGTGAAGAAACACTGTGACCAAGGCAACTTTCATTAAAAAAGAAAGTCATCTAGCTGGGGGCTTGCTTACAGTCTTAGCGAATTATTCCATGATCATCACGACAGGAAATGTGGTGGCATGCAGGCAGGCATGGTGCTAGAGAAGTAGCTAAGAGCGTTACGTCCTGTTGTTACACAGGCAACAGGCAGAGAGAGCCACTGTTTTTGTCATTTTGAAGCCTTGAAGTCCATCCCCAGTGACACACTTCTTTCAACAAGGCCATACCTCTTAATCCTTCTGAAACAGTCCCAGGAACTGAGGACCCAGCATTCAAACAAATAAGCCCACGGGGACCATTCTCATTCAAACCACATGCACTCTGTCACAACAAATAAACAAGGACTCTATTACCCTGAGACCCCACTAGATGACACCTTTCTCCTCTCTATCAATGTTGCAACATTAATTCCAAGAGGAGGGACTACAGAAACTGTTTATAGATGCTGCACAAGTCACATTGGACTTCTGTGGTAGACAGCAGAAGACAAAGACAAGGACTCAGGCACCTGCCACACTGATGGTGTTTAGGGATAGTCTAACTCAGTGGTTCTTCACCTTCCCAATGCTGTGGCAACCCTTTAATACAGTTCCTCATGTTGTGGTGACCTCCAACCATAAAATTATTTTTGTTGCTACTTCATAACTGTAATTTTGCTACTGTTATAAATCTTAACATAAATATCTGATATTTCTGATGGTCTTAGGTGACCCCTGTGAAAGGGTCATTCGACACTCAAGAGGTCGTGACCCATGGGAAGAGAACCACTGGTCTAGAGTGTAATATGACCTCCCTATGTTGACAAATTGCCACACCTCACACCATCTGCCACAAAAGGAAGGTTAAAAGCTATGTTGTTCTCTTAGGAATTTGAATGTCTCCAGTGGTTGGTGGGACTGTGTTGTTCTATATATTGAGTGACATGCAAGGCTACCAATTTCATGTGGAGCCCAGAGCTGTGAGCTGGGTAGTTTGTCCACAGTGCAAGCTTCTTCAACTCTGCAGATCAGAGGTTTGAATGGACAAGGATGTAGTGAGGTGGTTTATACAAGCTCAACGGGTGAGCTGTAGTGTAGACCACTGGTAGCCTAGAACAAAATCATGTCATCAGTGGTCAGACTCGCCAAATCCTCAGATCAAGTGACTTCAGTAGAAATGTAGTAGATAATGGTGTAGAATACATGAGTTAAGTTTGAGCGGGCCCAGAAGGCACCATAGAGCAAGAGGTGGATGCCTCTGATCCTTATGTCATCTATTGTCACACTGCTGCTCTCCAGGTATCTTACATCATAGTCTCATGGTGAGGAGCAGGGTGGGCATGCACATCCCATAATCCTCTGGGGGGATGAACAAAAGCAACACATCCTGGGTTAGAGATGAGTTGACTCAAAGGGTGACCATGCTTGAGATGGAGTTAGAGGACAATAGTGACAGGAAATCACCCAGTGGGTGAACAGCAAGCAGGAGAGGGTTCTGGTAGGGAAGGAGAAATGGATGGAAGCAAGGAAATACTTGGACTCTGGACAGATAGAAAGAGCTGGTTGATGGCTCGGGGTCCAGAGTGGGCAAGACAGAAAGACTTGAAGCAAGGAAGAGAAGGCAAGTAGATGGACCCATAGAACAGCCACAGGACATGCAAATTTCTGGTTCCATGTTTATTACAGGCCACTTAACAGCCAGAAGCTTGGACGATTATCTCATGCTCCATTCTCGAGCATGCGCAGTGGGCCCTTGAACGAGCAGCATGTGGCAGGCTTAGCAGCCTTACATATAGAACCCATGGTCTAAGACTCCCCTTGTTAAGGCTTATGTACTGCAGACTCCACCAAACTCCCAAACTCCCGCTGTCAGGGCCCTGAGCATTGTACAGTCCCAGAAAGGAAGAGCTATCTGTCTGCCTACTTCAGATGAGTACATCACACCTGCCTGCCTCGGATAATTACACCATACCTGCCTGCCTCGGATGATTACACCATACCTGCCTGCCTCGGATGATTACACCGTACCTGTGTAACCTGTAAGTTGGAGACTTGTCCTTATTAAAACAAACATCTATTCACAAACACAAGTTTCTAGACAACACAATTACTCTAAAGACTATTGTAGGCTAGCTTGGTCAAATTCCATTCTACAAACCTCTGTGTCAGCCCAAGGACCTTCTTGGTCTCTCTACATATCATGCCGCCAGAAAGCATCAGTCCAAACAAAATGATGGGATGGCCTATTAATGACTCAGACTTTCTGGTTAGATGGAAGTGTTCCACACAGGCTGCTAATGAGCCTCACCCAATGTTGGCACATGAGACCCCACTAGTGAGAAGTCACAGTTGGATAATATGAGATTGGAGCAGAGTCATGCTGCACACTGTGGCTTCCAGCAATTCCCAGTCAGAATTTGTGCTTCTGGTTTTGATAACAGCAGCCTCTGCAGGAGCTCAGACCCTGATGGCCAGGGGTGCAGCTTCCTCTAGCGACACCATGTTTGCCAATTCAGAGCTCTGAGTACAGCATGTGTAGTTTAGACGTGCCCTGCTGTCATGTAGGCGAGCAACGAGTCTTGTCATCAGGGGCCCAGGCTTTTCCTGGTGGGAGTGGGGGGAGAGAAGACTGCAGTGTGCAGGATCCAGGCGAACATCTCTTGGTTCTTCTCAGGTGGGGTTGCCAAACTTCCTTTTCAGGAAGAGATGTAAGTAAGTAGGGTCTTACATCTATGGTCCTTCCTTCTATGGTCCGCATAACAAACTGAGGCACAATTCCACCCAAGTTCACCCTGGAGAACTAATAAGTTTATTGGCCGCCTTTACAGAGCATGGATGAAAGGTCACTTACTGGAGTGTGGGTGGTCTCCTCCTGCAGAAAGAGACTACATAAGGAAGTCTTTACCCAGCAAGGATGATGATCCCTCACAGCAGGATAGATGGAGACATCACAGGATAGATGGAGACAGGCCCCCTCCTCCATTCTTCCTTTGTCAGTACTCTCTGGTCCCTCCCTGAGGCCACATGCAGGTAGAGCAGTGTTACATCCCATAGGTGATATGAAGTGCCTTGATACTCAGGTGAGGCCTCATCACCCTCCTTGCCCTCTATTAGGGGATGTAAACAGTCAACAAACCCAACTGGGATGACCTTTTGCAAGCAGACACAGATGACCTCCACAGTACTGTGGTCACTTCCCTCAGAGGATGATGTCAGTGACAGGCAACCACAGTGATCATGACCCAGCAAAGGGAAAGGGGGGGTGCTCAGACCCTCAGCAGTGGGGACTGTGTCTCTTTCCATTAACTGTGTTTTGTGTTTTGAAGAGGTTAGCTCAGCTGCTGCCTTGAAGCATCCAAACAGAACTGAATGAGATGAGGGCCAGGAGATGAGTGAAGGAGTGCCTGAGTTCTCTGTACCAGACAGCCTTGGAACCCCCTCGCGCCCCACTCCTTACATCTTCTTGGCTTCACCTCATTAGTTCTGGCTGTGGTGAGGAAGATGTGGGAGAGAGCCCAGCGCTCTCACTCCCACTCCAGGAAGAGCCCATAGTGACCCTTCATGTTTACCTTGGAGCGACTCTGATGCTGTGGGCATAACAGGACCCCACTTCGCAATCACATACAGACATTCCAGAAGTGTGGGTACCCAGTGTGGGATGGAGGCTGGGCAATAATTCCTTTGCTGTTTGGTCCCCAGGAAGCCGGTTTTAAAATGCATCTGTGTGTTCCTCCTGAAGGTAAACCAGCCCACTCGTCTGACCCCATGCTGGACTCAGTGTGGTCTTTCCCCTTTCTGTGTTTCTCTGTGTCCTTAGCTCCGATCTCAGACCGGGACTCAAAACAAATATCTACATACCAGTCCTGGAGACAAACTGTCCTCACAGCAGCGGGCTGGAGGGGAAACTCAAGTCCAGACATGCTTCCAGACATGTTGATAAGTCACTTGCACAATGGGACCGGAAAGGGCAGCGAGGCCGTCATTGAGTTTCCTCTGTAGCTCCATGCTTTCGTTATTCTGTGTACTCTGGGTGAACTCAATATTGAAAAATAGCATTAGTATCTGACCCAGAACTATGGTTCCCAGTTCCTGATCTCGGAAGCTCTAGGCACTCCCCTCCCTCCACTGCCTCGTACCCTTGTGGGCACATTCAGAGTTCAAACCCAACACACTTCTCCCATGCTTACCTTTCTCAGAGTTTCTCCTTGATGTTGATATTGTCCCATTTCCCTTTGCCAGTGGAGCCTTCCTTGATTTTTTTTTTCTTTTCCTTCTCTATGACACAGCTGTCATCCCACCCTGGAGGTCTTTCCAGCTTGTCCCCTCTCTTCCATGTATGCTGATCCTCAGAGAAAATTTCTTCATTCGTGGCAATAGTGTGTCAGTCTGTAGCACCTACCCATTTCCTCCTTATTATACTCACTAGGCATCATTGCCAACACTCTTGCTCTAAAACATCTCATTCATTCATTCATTCATTCATTCATTCATTCTACAAATACCTGTGGATTTCCTGTCCATTTCAGCAACCCTGAAAATGCTTGGTTTTACAAAATATTTCCAAGATGATCCAAGTCTACTCCCTTGACATCTTGTTGGTAGCTTCTGCTTCTACGCTGCAGCCCCACAGAACCACATGACATGAAGACGGGGCTTCTCGGCTTCTCGGGTGCCTGTCTTGAAGTCATGTCACTAGTCTCAAGTGGCAGAGAAGGAAGTTGTTTTCTAAGACATTGTTGCTCCTAGATACAGGAAAAAGACATCAAGAGCAGTGGAGCCTGATGGACACACACATGTGCACACAGGTCACTTTGCCCAGGATGGAGTAGGGACCAAGACTCTTGACTTAAAACAAAAGAATTTAGAGGGGTCACTGGGAGGACTGTCCTTTGGCTTTGGACAGTCTAGGTTGGTGTTGCACAACAAGTAGTCTCTGTACTGTGAAAAAGCCAGAGCCCCAGCCCCTGGGGTGAGGAACATCTGTTCACCTCTTCTGGATATAAAACCTGAACTTTGCAGTCAATTCGCCATTTGACTTTGTTGACCTTGGTCTGCCAGTATCTGGCTCTGGCCTCACATTCTGACTGTACCCATCATTGGGTTAGAACTTTCACACCTTACCCATGATCCTCTAGTGTTTGGCCTTGCATCCACTCATGGTTCTTGCTCTCAGTGTAAGCTGGAAAACTGATAGTCCAGAGAGGCTCTTCTCAACAGAGCCATAATCAACAGTTCATAGGGCAAGTAGGAAACGAGTGGAGGGAACAGTGGGCAGAAAGGCACCTTCCCTACAGAGACAGTGTCTAGAGGGGAAAGCTGGTGTAGGAGTTGAGAGGCAACCAAGAGAAGACAACAGCATAGACCTAAGTGAAGAGTAGAGACGCATCAGGCTGGTGAAGACTCAGAAGCATTCCACGTGGCCAAAGACAGAGCTGACTGCTGTACAGGTCTTTACCAGGATAGTTACGACACATGACTTCCTAATGGTCTAGGACCTAAGAGTGTCCAACCTTTGATATTGCAATATGACACTGACATCTACAAATGTGTTGGCTGACACTCAGAGTGATTCTGGAACATATGAGACCCATTGGCAGATAGGAGTTACCCAGGAGGCTGGTATTGTGGACAAAGCCACAAAAGGGATCAGAGCCCACAGTTTAATTTTTGCATCTTTGTTAATAAGAAGTCCATTGACTTCCCTCCTGTGACACTAGAGGGCGTTTTAGTAGACCATCTCAACCCAAGCATTCAAAGGTGTCTAAGGTTTCCTTTTGGGGCATCTCATCTTCTAATCAGGACTTAATCCATCCTGGGAAGGACTTCCAGATGGGACTTTCAATCGCCTCCTACAATTTTCATCTTTTGTCGCATCCGCCTCAACCAGCAAGGAAGACACAACACCAAGCTCTTCTCCAAGCAGTTTATTCAGGAACCTTGAACAATCATCTGACCCCAGGGAAAGCCATCTTCTCACTCTGGGGAAAGCCAGCCCACGCCCTTTATAGCCACTGGGCGACCAACCCCGTAGTGCCACGTGGACAATGCCGATAGGGTCAGACATACGCAAGCAAGCCAGATTCCACGCCCAAGCCAAATAAGGAGTTGTTTATCCCAGAGAACACCTGCCATTGGGAAGGTGGAAACCTGATGCCGGTGCCATCCTTGCGGTGCGGCCATGCACGGCTCTCTACAGTTCTCCCTTTATTGTTTTAAGCAGCAGGCAAGAGCAGAGGTCTAATCTTTGCCAAAATACAACTTGGACATTGTACTGGTGTTAGTCCAGGTGTCATCCACCCAGAGAACACTTGACCCGTCCGATACCCTTTTTTGCAGAGGTGGGAATTAGGGTATCAACCCACATGTAATTAGACTTGCTCTTCTTGGGTTTTGCAATACAGCTAGACCCAAGTGCAGTACACTAGCCTCGCATCCTGCATGATCAAGCTTTTAATGTGGCCAGCCAGGCCTGGGGAGACTGTCCAGCCTCTATGGCTGTAAAGGCTTGGATAATCATGGCTGCATTGCACTGCTGAGAAACCCTTAAACGAACAATGCACCACAGGCACATCAGGGAGACAAGTACCAGTAGGCCTGCCAGGGCACCTAATCCCGCCCACTCCTTTAAAAAGGTGATAGAATTTCGCAGCCAAGACATCATTTCCACAGCGGAGGCCAGGTGCACACGGGTGGAGTTGACCGCAATGATCTCATTGTGCAGGATCTGAGTTCTGCTCCTGCAGCAAGTCAACTCAAAAATAAAGCAATACACTAGAATGTGATGTTATGGGTAAAGGGTATGGCCAGGCTTTTATAAGAGCCCAGAGTAGTTGATCCTCAGCTGCTCCCACTGGCACGCTTGTCAGAATCAGGGCTATCAGGATCAGGCACATCAGCTTCTGGGGTGTCATCATGTCTCTCCGTCTGAGGGGCCCGTCACACCAATCGTTCAGGTACCCAGATAGGGTCTAGCCGGTCCTGTGGGAAAACACCAACAGAATCTCCTGCCTTGCTCCTGATTCTCCACTGCCCCATATATTTGCAGGCCCTGAGGCCGAGGGCCCCAGTTAATAAAGCATATAGTTTTATCTCATTTTAAGTTCAAAAAGTTCGAACAAGAAATAAATTCTGGTATCAGGCTTTCACTTCCAAATATGAAGAGACGTTTTACAACCAAAACTTTCTGCAGTTAATTTTTGTTCAAACAAGTGTCTCTGAACTTTTATTCTCAAGCCAGAGATCTTTTTAGGTACAGTAGTATTCTAAACAGCACCGTTTTTGATGTTAGCTCAGGTTTTTCTGTGTTGCGTTGATTTTCCACAGATCTCAGCTGTGGATGCCTTCTTGTGCTGGTTCTGGCGTCCGCCATTCTTAGCAGCTTTTGGAGCTTTTGAAAAACCGCTCAGACTGCCTGCTTTGCAGTCTTCTAGGACACTAACTTCTGTATGTCTCAGGTTCTTTCACCACATACATTAAGCTTAGATTCACAATCAACATTTACACCTTTTCACAAACTCACATATAACATGTGCTTAAGCCTAAACTCACACTCAACATTTACACATTTTTACAAACTCACATATAACATATTAACATCTACTTATTTATACTCTTTAATGAAACTATAGAACTACTTTAGCAAATATATTTCTTATTACTTCTTATATACTTCTTATATTTCTTATTTAAACTTACATTTACAACTAACATCTTTACTTCTTACAAGCTTATTACTACATGTCTTAAGACTACCTTAGATATTTCTTGCAAGCTTATATTCTTAAAGGAACTCTATGGATCTATCTTACAAACTTATATAGGGCTACCATTAGCATATATTTAACTTAGCAAACACCTAAAGATTTCTTAACACAGATTTAACAAGACAGAATTTCTACAAACTCACATATCTTATTTTCATCCTGGACAGATTCCGCTAGAGACTTGATGACCTTAAAATCCAAAGGTTCATGGTATCTCTGTTGAGTCTGGGCATTGAGAAACACTGGGTGAGCTAACTGCATTTCAGTTTTAACCTGTCTCCAAACCTCCGGGTTACTCTTCTTAATCTTTAATTTCTTTGAAAGGAGCAGCTCATTAAGAGCCAGAAAAATTGGGTGCGAAGAAGTTGCGTCCATGATACTAGCAGCACTTTTGCCTTCACCTGCTTTCACTTTCTTTAATTTTCCCGTCCGCTTTTGTCACGGCTCTTTTTCCCGTCTGCTTTTGTCGCAGCTCTACATTTTCTTGCTCTCTCTTTATCTATAGATGAGAGCAAAATCCGCTTTTATCGCAGTTCCCCAAATTACCTGAGGACTTACTGGTATACCACCCTGACAGCAAAAAGTTCTGAGCGCCACGAAGAGGCTGAGGTTCCCCGTACGGGCCACCACTTGTCGAATCTGCCTCGACCAGCAAGGAAGACACAACACCAGGCTCTTCTCCAAGCAGTTTATTCAGGAACCTTGAACAATCATCTGACCCTGGGGAAAGCCATCTTCTCACTCCAGGGAAAGCCAGCCCACACCCTTTATAGCCACTGGGCAACCAACCCCATAGTGCCATGTGGACAATGCCGATAGGGTCAGACATATGCAAGCAAGCCAGATTCCACACCCAAGCCAAATAAGGAGTTGTTTGTCCCAGAGAACACCTGCCATCGGGAAGGTGGAAGCCAGACGCCGGCACCATCTTTGAGGCGCGGCCGTCCACGGCTCTCTACAATCTTTGGGACTTCCTTGACACCCATCTACACCCAAACTTCCAGCTGTCTTCTAAGTCTAGCTCACAACTTGTTTACTCAAGAAACTTTTTTTGGTTTCCCTAGGCAAGGTAGTCCGAGTCAGATTCTATTGCTTATAGCCAAGAATCTAAGATGATGTGGCCCCTCTGACCGCAAACCTTCTGAGGCTTCAGGAATGAGGCTTTCATGGATAGACTGAGGCAGAAAGGGGCTTCTCATGGGAGCTGCTCCTGGAGACAGAGCCTGGCAAGACTGTGCTTTGGCTTCAGGTATGCCCCATGCCAAGCCACAGCTAATGACTTCTTGGAGGCTGCTATGGGGTAAGTGCTTTAGGTACTTTGGGCCCATTAAGCTCCATAGTGGTACCCAGTAGGGTTATTTGGGGTGAGAGGCAGGGGCACAGATCAGATCTCCACACTTTTTACTCGATTAGAACTTCTTTCATATATTTTCTTTATAAAATTATATTTGAACATTGTGTTTCCTTACTAAGAACTAGGTTTAAAAGTTATCATTTATAACGACTTAATTCTTGAGATTTTGCCCAGATGGAAAGTCACAGAGTCTGGTTTTATTCTGCCTGGATATCATCTCTTCAGAGTTCATCATTCTCCATTGGCATCTCCTGTGGGCATGGAAGTGATTTGCTGAAAGATCTGAGCTGGAAGCTCAGTCATCCTGGCTGGGCACCGCCACGCTCTCCAGCATGACCCAACTGAGGGATAAAGTTAGTGGCATTTGAGTGTTAGCAAAGCCAACTGGGAAGGAACTACTTCCAGAAGACACTCAGAGCAAGCTGGAGTATGTGTGTGTGTGTCTGTGCCTCAGACTGATGAGGGGGATGGCAGCCCCACCCACCCACAGAGCCCAGTGTACCTCACCTCCTACCACAATTGCAACCTGGTCGGTCAGCTCTCTGTCCATGTTCCCAGGGCAGCAGAAGCACGCAAATGAATGATCCGCAACAGCTGAGGTGGGACCTGGAGCAGCAGGTCCTGAGAGCAACTTAATAAGCCATCAGACGGAGGGAGAGCCTGGGGAAGTTGATCTTATGGGTATTGGTGCAAGTTGGTGGAGCTAATGAGCTCAGGCAAGTCTTTAAGGACCACTGGGCTGAAAAGGTGAGAAAGAGGTTCTAGGCACAGTTTTTAAAAGTAGATGTCTTTGGGATGGGAAATCAAGTGAGATTTCTAACTAGTGGCCCATAAATACCTGGAATATCAGAAGCCCTATTCCTAGGTGGAGAGAAACTTAAAGCAATCTCATTTTAATCAGGAACAAGGTCAAGCTGTCCACTGCCCTCACGCGTTTTCAACACACTGCTAGGAGCATTAGCCAGAGCAATGAGACAAGAGAAGGAAATTGAAGGGTACAAATAGGAAAAGAGGACAAGTTATCCTTATTTGTAGATGGTACAATACTGTACACAGTGATTCCAAAAATCCCATCAGCAAATTTCTAGAAATGTTCAACACTTTAAACAAAGAGCAAGATATAAAATCAATTTGCAAATTTCAGTAGTCTATCTGTACACCATCAACAAACAAGCTGAGAAACAGATCATAGCACATTCCTATGGATTATCCAGGGTCCTGGGATTTTGCTACATCTGGCGTGGAATATCTGAATGAAAAAATCTAAGTATGTTCTAACAACTATGTTGTTACATTTGTTAATTTTTTCCTCTAAGACAAAATTCTATCAATTCAGCTACAGCTCCGTCAGGCATTCAGGGCAGGAATAAGTCTAGATACACCAAGCTCTTTGTCTGTCTATTTTACTTCTCTGGGATGAAATCCTGTCCTCGTAGCTTCAGTTCCATCCAGTTCCCTCTCATAGTCCTGCTAACAACTAAGCTCTTATGCTTCCTGCCTCATCTTCGTCTTCTGTTTCTTCTCCCTCCATCTCTACTTGCTTTCTACTCCTGGCTCAAAAGTTCTACCTTACCATCTACATTACCTCTGTGTTCTTCTCTTCTCCCTGGTCATGCCCTTCTCTCTTCTCTACAGAAAATGCCTGTTCCTTCTTCCCCTTGCCATATGGTTCTCTGCCTCCTCAGGAATGTTGCTCTACCTTCCACCTTGATATGTAAAAACCTCTTTTGTTCTTAGTCAATTGCTCTGGAGTGCTACTAGGCCTCAAGGCAAGAGGGTGGTCTGAGCTTTATTAGCACAACAAACAAAGCTTGTCTTTGCCTAGTTGACCTTATCCAAGTACTGGCTCTAGCAAAGAAGTTAGTTACCTAGAAGTTCAGCAGGTCTGAGGAGCTGAACTGTTTGCAAATTGGTCTGGGAAAATTTGGGCACACAAGAATTTCATAGCAGAAGACAGCTGAAATATGAAAAGCTGGATAACACCAAATATTCATAATAAATGGCTTGCCTTTTGACAGACCCTTGGCCAATCTAAGTATAGCTTTAATACACAGCTGAATCTATATATATATTCTCATGGCCTACCACACATTCCCTTTCACAACAGCCTCAAAAACAATCAAATATCTAGTAATCAACCTAACCAAGGGACTGAAAGACCTTTACAGTGAAACATTTTCCATCTATTTATCCCGGCCAGGTGCTTTATATTTAACAGCTTACTGAATTCACGGTTTTGTTTTACTTTTGAAAAACAACAACAGACACCACCTATGCATGATACAGATGGTGATAGCTCCATAGAAGGGTTTGCTTAGGGGGAAAGTGGAGAACATTGGAACAGTGATGCTGAAGGTGAGTACTAAATGCCATTGGAATACAAACTCTGAGCTCGAGGATTCTAAAGGGTCTTAGTTTCCACACATACAGCAAAAATGAAGGTGGAAGTTCTAATACTGTGTGGTATATTAAGGGGCTGCTCCAAAATATTCTCAAACGGTATTAAAATTCCTCAACTAAAGGAAATTACAGATTGAAACAAATACTAGTCCAACAAGTGGGGTTTCTGAACAAATCACAGATATGATATATAGAAAGTTCTGATAAGTCTTACTATTCTCATTAACTGACTTATATAAGATTACGTGCATATAATTTGTATATTGAAGTTTATAAGTTGATGAATCAACTTAATTTAATTACGATTACAAATGGACTGGTTCTCAGTTTGTATGATTCTCAACTGAACAGTGTGTGTGTGTGTGTGTGTGTGTGTGTGTGTGTGTGTGTGTGTGTACAATATATGTGAATGCAGGTGCACTTGTGCCATGGTGAATATGTGGAGAATAGCGAACTTCTGCCCTCTGGGGTCCTCCCATTGTGCTGTAAGCCTGTATTTAAGGTTTCCTCCCTCTTTCAATAAACGGCATTTGGCATTCTACTGAGGCGAATGACCCGCTGTCTTTGTCTCTGTTTTTCGATCCACAGCCCCTCACTCGGACATGGTGAACAGGTGGTGGTAGTGCAGGCGTTATCCCTACAAATGGAGGTCCCACCGAGATCCGAGAAAGAAGGGACAAGCTCATGGACACCCGAAAGGTAAGGCTGGCCAGCAATTTAAAGAAAAAAGAAAAGAGAAGGGTGAATTGAAACAGGTGCAGCTAGCTCACAGTCAGTTAATTGGACTGCTGAAGCAGGAGAGCACTGAAGTTAAGATAGGGCAAGACAGCTAAAGATTTTAAATAAAAAAGGAAATCTTCCCAATAGAGAAGAGGGAAGGAAAGGAAATTTCCTGTTAGAAAAGAGAGAAAATTTTAATCAAGAAAAAAAGATTTTCCTGGTAAAAAGGGGAAAAATTTTTGAAACTAGGCCTGAAGATTTTCAGGGCCCTGTAGAGGAAGGATGAACAAAAGAGAGAAGCCTCTTCCTAGTGGTAATGGAGGAAGAAAAGACTTTCCGATTGTAGAATTTTCAGGATAGCTGAAACTCTGAGCTCTTTCTGCAGTGCAGCATCTGAATTACAAAAAATCAACAGGTGGGCCTCATTTCTGCTGGCTGAACAAGCAAGCAAGCCCAGAGCTTAAAGTTTCGTGTCTGTTTGCTTAATTTTGGCTTAAATGTTCATTTTTCCCTCAATGGGAAAAATTCAATATTTAGGATCCCTTCGTGGGAAATGTTTTTGTTTTTTCCCTTATGGTGGGAATAACTCATTAGGTAGTCCCTTCATGGAAGTAAGAGAAAGTTTAAACGTGAGTGTGCATGTGCGGGGCATGTGTCCAGCATGGCAGTGAAGGCATGTGTGAGATAGCCCACAGCAGCAGGTGGGCAGGTACACGCAGGCAGGAGTCATAGCCACAAGACCGATGAGGGGAACAGACTCGCGGGAGGGCAAGCAAGCAGAGGCCAGGAGAGGGACTAGCACTAAAAGTTTAAACGGGCCCAACTTCTGGTGAAAAATGGTTTCAGTCAGGACATAGAATGCTAAGTCAATGCTGTTTGAATAAAGGATGTTCTGTTCTTTTGATCGTCTTAATAAATGTTTGGATGAATATTTGATTCTCATGGTAGATAAACTAAAGGAACAGGATTCATAATTTTGAACTATATATTAGGTATGCTCTTGTCTGTTGATCATTACTGAAAATTTGGCTCTGCTCTTAAAGTTGCTTTCTAGAACTCTATAGAAGTATAACACCTGAAATGGATTGAGTTGTTAGCTTATTAAATAATGTTGCTAAGATAAACCCATAAAAATAATCTCTTACTGATAAAGAGGTTACAAAATTATTTTTCCAGTAAATAAAATACAAGTAAATTGTTTGGTCCACATTGTTAATATTTGGCAATTTACATTAATGTTATTTGAAATCTATAAAAAGGATCCTATTTTTAAGATTTTATAAAAATACTCAAGAGTATTACCTAAAGTTACCTCTTCAAATCCTATAGAGATTATATTTAATGCTTTTATAATTGGTATATGTAAAAAGGACCATAAAAATAGAAGCTGGTGATAAAATTGCTCAACTATTATTACTTTCATATTTAAAATGCAAAATGTCTCCTATATGTAGAACTAGAGGCTTTGAAAGTACAGGAAAAAAAGATGTTTCGACAAACAGTTATCAATGATAAACAGCCTAAATTAAAAATAAAATTATATGGGATTGAGATTAAAAGATTACTGGATTCTGGTGCTGGACATATCTATAACTTCACAAGAATCCTGAGATCCCAACTGGCCTCTACAAGAAGTCAGGAAAATGGCGGCTATTACAAGATCTTAGAACTGTAAATAATACCATGCTTCTTATGGGAGCAAGACAGCCTAGTTTGCCTGTCCCTGTGGCAATTCCTAAACATTGGCATTTAATTATGATTGACTTATATTTTATGACTGCTAACGATAAAAAACTTGTTTTTGATGCCTTTTCTAAATTAAAAGAGGTTCTTAGCCTGACTAATTTACAAACAGCCCCAGAAAAGGTACAGGTATCCTTTCCCTGTCATTATTTAGGTCATGAATTGTTACACACAGGCATACGTCCACAAAAGATTACTCTGCGTATGGATCAGCTACACACACTTAATGATTTCCAAACCTTTCTGGGAGATATTCAATGGCTTTGGCCCACTTTAAAGATTCCAACAGGTCAGCTTCGCCCTTTGTATGATGTCTTAAAGGGCGACCCTGACCCTTTATCTCCCCGTGAATTAACAGCTGAAGGGTATACAGCCCTACAATGTGTGCAAGAGGCCCTGGAGCAGGCTCACATGCAATATATAGATCTTTCTTCTCCCTTATTGTATTTGATATTTTGTTTTTCTCATTCACCTACTGGAGTGTTTTGGCAAACAGGTCCTATTCTATGGGTACATTCCCCAGCTTCTCCAGCGAAAACCATTACTCCTTATCCTCAGGCTGTTGCTCAGATTATATTTAAGGGAATCAAGATCAGTGTTCATAATTTTGGTAAGGAGCCAGATATTGTGGTGACCCCATACACCCAGTCTCAAATAGCATGGTTCCAAGCTAATGATAATGATTGGGCCATATTGACATGCTCCATGCAGAGTCAGTTTGATACTCACTACCCCTCCAATGATGTGTGTAAATTTTTAAAATTGCATCCTGTTATATTTCCCAAGATAGTACAGATGACTCCTATTCCTCAGGCCCGTGTGGTATTTTCTGATGGCACTTCATGTGGTTTTGCTGTGGTAGTTTCTGGTAACACAGTGAAGAGAATGAAAGTTCAGGGCACTTCTGCCCAGATAGTGGAGGTACAGGCACTGTTGCTTGCTTTACAGATGTTTTCTGGTGAGCTTCTAAACATTTATACTGATAGCCAATATGTGGCACATGCAGTTATGCCTTTGGAGACAGCAGCCTACATACTATCCATTTCTCCCATTCGTGAATATTTATTGCAAGTGCAAGGACTTATGGTCCCGCTCACATAACCTTTATGTGGGGCATATTAGAGCTCATACTCAATTGCCTGGACCTCTAAGTGAAGGTAATCAGAGGGCTGATGCCATTACTCATATGGCTGTCACATTAGTTTGTTCTGCCTTTGATAAGGCTACTCAGTTGCATCAATGTTATCATCTTAATGCTGGATCTCTTCGTCATCATACAGGCATAACCCGGGAACAAGCCATCCAGATAGTTAAATCATGTCCTATTTGTGCTGAATTTTTACCTGTTCCTCATTTGGGAGTTAATCCCCGAGGAGTTTTACTTAATCATGTATGGCAAATGGACATCACACATGTGCCTTCCTTTGGAAAATTACAATATGTCCATGTGTCTATTGATACATATTCCTCTCTAATTTTTGCTTCTGCCCATTCAGGGGAAAAAGGTTAAAGATGTAAAGAATCATTGTCTTCATGCTTTTGCTTACATGGGAGTGCCAAAATGCATAAAAACTGATAATGGTCCCGCCTACAGCAGTACAGGATTTTCAAAATTCTGCCAAGATTTTTCTATCATTAATAAGACTGGTATTCCTTATAATCCTCAAGGACAGGCTATAGTAGAACGCTGCCATCATACCTTAAAAACATATATTGCTAAAGTAAAAAGGGGGGAGCTAGGGGCTCATCTCTCTTCTCCACATTCTATTCTTTCCCTTGTTTTATATATTTTAAATTTTTTATCGATGGATTCTACTGGAGTATCTGCTGCAGATAAGCACTGGAGGGCTCCTGTTGCAAATCATCCTCTGGTGCGATGGAAGGATCTTTCTACTGGCACTTGGAGGGGACCCGATCCGGGGTTGGTGTGAGCCCGGGGATCTGTTTGTGTCTTTCCGCAGGACAATGAGGTTCCTCTTTGGGTTCCTGAGCGCTGTGTGCACCTGTGGCAGCTGCTGAAACCCAACATGGCAGAGACCTATTGGGCCTTCGTGAAGAACTCTCCCCTTCTGATGCCAATGGGGATTGAGAGCCCAATATGGCCAGCCTTGGCAAGCATTAACGTAAGCCTAGGAACTGTAGCCATGTGGTTGGATTCTTCAGAAGGTAATGTATGGTAACTTTTTTCAAAAATATTGAGAATGTGTCACCCAGACACCTTGGAGATTAAGGATAACTCTGAAGGTCTATGACCTTCATTTGTTAACAGTAGCATGCCAGCTAAGCCTTTTCACATTTTGCAACCCTCTTCAAGTTGGTATAGTACCTACTTTTCAGGAGTGGCTCTGTGTAACATCTATTGGCCTCCTGAAATTCATCTAGCCTCTTTTGAAGATATCTTAAAATTTGTGAGGCTGAATGTAGCCATTATTGAGACCATTAGTTCTGTTCCTTGTGTGCTGTTTGTTTTTCCTTCATGGTTCTTAGTTGTTCTTTTGCAGACCTGCCAGCCTAAGTAGTGCTGGGATCAAGAAAAATGGGCCTTGGTGGTTTGTGTTCCTGGAGCTGCGTCCATGCCAGTGGACCATGGCAGTTAGACACAAATGATGCTCACATGCTCCAGAAGAGACTCTGACATTGCTGCTGCCGTTGTTGCTGTTATAGCGGTGGTGGCCACTGCTGCTACTGTTTCTGGGATTGCTATTTCATAATTGGTTACTACAGCTAGCACAATGGAGACCCTGGCAGCAAAAGTAGCTACCACAGTTAGTTAATCTTTCGTTCTATTGGGCATGATAAATTTAATTCAACAGTTATACACATTTGAATTGGCTTTGTAAGTTGTAAAATTGAAAACTCAAGTTCCATTTGCTTTTGGGATACCATCTTATGAGGACTCCAATTTGCATAAGGCTCAAAGGAAGGGAAGGGCTCAATTGTCTTTAGCCTCCTGGCTATGGATGGGTTAGGACTTATGTTGGTCTTTTCTGTGTCACACAGATTGCAAGCCCAGCACCACTTTGAGATCTTTGGCAACAGTTTACAGCTCACATGGTTGAGCCTGTATGATAATGAGTATTCAGAGACGGGTAATGCTTGGGGGACGCTCACCAACCTAAGACAGAGCACTTGTGTGGCCTGGGCAGGTGTCTCCATGACAGGTAAGGTGACCTGCTGATGGCCCATGCAACCTAAGTCAGAAGCTCATTTTTTAGTAAAAAAGGGGGACCTGTAGGGCCCTGGTCTCCTCCCATATTGAGTAAAGCTGTTGCCTTCTTGCCGACCTTGACCAGATGTCCTCCCTATGCTAATTTCCTGCCGGTATCCACTCTCCTGAACACTTAAGGGAAGTTCCTTGTTTGTGTATCCTGCATATTGGGCATTAACAGCTTAGATGCAAGAATGTAAACATTTAATAGCAAACTTCTGCCCTCTGGGGTCCTCCCATTGTGCTGTAAGCCTGTATTTAAGGTTTCCTCCCTCTTTCAATAAATGGCATTCGGCATTCTGCTGAGGCAAATGACCTGCTGTCTTTGTCTCTGTTTTTTGATCCACAGCCCCTCACTCGGACATGGTGAACGGGTGGTGGTAGCGCAGGCGTTATCCCTACAGTGGAGGTCAGAGGATAACCTTGATTGTTGGTCATTACCTCCCACCTTGTTTATATTAGTTCTTTTTGCTGTTTTCTGCTGCATACAGCAGGCTAACTGGCCCATGGAATTTTGGGGGATTCTCCTGATTCCGACCCACCTTCCCATGGGAATACCAGGGTTATAGATGCTTGTTCTGTGGGTCTGGGCTTTCATGTGGGTTTGGGGAATTTGAACTCAGATCCTTGTGTTTGAGCAGCAAATGGTTTTACCTACTAACCCATCTCCCAGCCTGAACAATTCTCATCTCTGCCCATCCCAAACCTCTTATCTTTTCTTCATCCCTACCACCCACCACAGTGGTGGCATCATGTTCATACTTTGTCAGGATCACTCAAAGCATGTCATTAGCCTACCTCTATGTGTTCTTGGCCCTCCACACAATTCTTGAGACTTAGCCAAAGCAATCTCCTTGTTTACTTGTTGAAACATTGTCTCTCTGTGCAGCCCAGGGTGGCCTTGAAGTCCTGCTCCTCCTTCTTCAGTCTCCAAGCACCAGCATTACAGATGTGCACCACTATTCCCGTCGGTCAAAGTGGTCTTTTCCCAACTGTAATCAGAGCTTTTCTGGGTCCCCTTGCATCATGGAATAAACTCTCAAGGTACTTCACACGCTGCTCCTGGTTTTCTGAACCAATCCCTCTCCTGCTCTCTGCTGTCACTCTCAGCTCTTCCCACCATGCCTGGTCTCTCCTAGTCCTGTGAGCACACCACGCCTCTGCTTACCCCTCTGTCCCTGCTCTCCCCCAGCACCCTCTTTCTGCGGTTCCTGCCTGTTCTATTGGAAAACTCATGCTTTGGGTCTCTGTGGAGAAGTTCCTTTCTTAGATAGAAGCCACCTTTAGTCCCCGGATTAGAATACAGAATCTGAACAGTTTCAGCCTTTGCTTCTTGCATTATTTACATTTGTGATGATTTATTTGTAGCCCCCCCCATTTCTAAAAGCCTACTACCATGTGCCGTGGCATGTTGTTCTGTATGCTGTGAATATGTGTTGCTCTGATTGGTTGATAAATAAAACGCTGATTGGCCAGTAGCCAGACAGGAAGTATAGGTGGGACAAGCAGATGAGGAGAATTCTGGGAAGAGGAAGGGCTGAGTCAGGAGTCACCACAGACACAGAGGAAGCAAGATGTCAAGGCAGAACTGAGAAAAGGTACCAAGCCATGTGGCTAAACATAGATAAGAATTATGGGTTAGTTTAAGTGTAAGAGCTAGTCAATAATAAGCCTGAGCTAATGGTCAAGCAGTTATAAATAATATTAAGCCTCTGTGATATTTTATAAAAGGCTGTGGATGAGAAATTTGTCCCATCTGTGGGCTAGGCAGGAGACAGGAAATATTCCAGCTACATTTGGCTCCCAACATGGGACATGAACTCATTACCCTGAGATTAAGAGTCTCATGCTTTACTGACTGACCTAGAGAATATAGCATTTAAATGTTTTGATAACTTGGAATTTTGTTGATGTAAGATGCAATTTCTCCTGATAGCACCAATCTGATCCTGAGAGAATGTTGGGCCTCTGAGACATTTCTGTTTGGAAGTTTGTCTTCACCCTTGGCACAAAATGGCCTACTGGGCAAAGAACTGCCCTTGCCTGGACTACTGACAGTAAAATGCTCTGACAGATACTCTAGGCCTGTAGCCAATTTGAATGCACCAGCGATGCTGAGAAACTTTAAGTGACTGTCCAGGCTGCCAGCTGTCTCGGTCTACTCTTGCAAGACTCCTGAAAGTTGCTTGCATCCATCTACCACTTCTCAGGTACCATTATATTCCTTCTCAGGTCTTTGATAGGATTGAAGACTAACAGTTATAGTTACAATCTTCTTGTATCTTAGCTAGAACATATTAAGTATTAGATTCAGGTTCTTTAAGATAGGATACTTTTTGGAAATATCTCTGTAACGTGCCATTTACCTATGCTCTAGACTTCTCTGGATTTTAGTATTTTAGTAGGTGTCTCTTGTTTGATGTTGTTTGTGTAGGTTGTAGTTCCATATTGCTTAGGTCATTATTCCTTATTCCTTCTGGAGAATATTTGATAATCATTTTTATTGTATATAGTTTCGTATTAGGTTAGAACTTTCTTATTTAGACAAAAAGGGGAAGATGTATTGGGTAGCTATTCCAGCTTTGACATAGAAGTACTACCCCTAATGAGGCTTCTAGTAACTGCCATGCCTATCTATGACCTGCCCCTGGGGCAGAACCAAGACAGGAGCCCTTAAGACCCAAGATCTGGACATGCTGGGCCTCTTGGTTCCTTGTGATCCTGAATGCTGGGTGGAAGACCGAGTCAGAGAACCCTGCTAGACTGCACCTACCTCTCCCGGATTCTGTAACAAACCCCTTTTACTGGCTGTAAGTTACCCCAAAATAAACCTCCTTTTTAACTATGTGGAGTTACCTTGTTAAATCCCCACATTAACCATACCTTGTACATAGTAGGTGCTTATACTTGCTGAAAGAATGCATTCTTAGTGGTCAGGCCACTATATTGATTTGTCTTAACCTGAGTTCTTTAGAAAGGAAGCCTGGGGCACACTTATGCTAGAGGGCTTACTGGGAAGTGGGCAAATCAGTTATCAAAGAGATGAGTGTAAGATTTATCAGTAAGTTGGCCACTACTGTGGGAGACTTGTGTGTAAAGCCATGAAACCTTTTGAGAAGCCATCAAAAAATGTGACTCAGAATTGGTGCTGTCAGGTAGGGTGGCAGGAAGTATATATTTATTGGCTCCTGTTTTCTGTTCCTCAAGAATTTTACCTCCAGTGTGGAGTTAACACTCTTGGTTTGTACACTGGTAGCCACCAAGAGGCACCTTTGATTCTTCAAATCTGGGCATAGTCAGAACCAGAGGGTTGTAGTAGTTAAGAGAAGAGTGAGCAAAGCTGACCAAGACACTGTCAGGTTGCGCCTAGATGAAGGATGAGCCTAGATGAAGCCTATCAGAGACACACAGAGTTGTCTCACTCCTGGATTAGGTGCATAAATGACATCATTCGTTGCATGGTTTGGACGGCTCAGATGTTCTGATACCTTATGTAATTGCTGGCTCCAGTTCTAAGGATGTGATCTCATTGATTTATAAATCAAGATTCTCTCATTCCTGGGGAGAAAGGGAGACTTAGTGCAGTCCAGGACAGACTTCACTTACACATGGGGGCCAGATTCAATCTCTGCAGACTTAAGTCTCACAGGTTATTGGGATGTACCTCATGATCCTGCAGCTATGTTGAGTAAGCCACAGCTGATGATTCCCATCTCCTCTTCCCCACTCCTCTGGTGTATTTTCTCATCCTTTAGAAGCACTTTGGTGGGTCTGAGTTGCTTGCCTGTGTGTAGGAGGGAGTTACACTTGTGTCCCTGAGGGGTCTGAGCCTTCCCCAGACTCACACTTGACCAATGCTGAGAGAGTTTCATCTGCCCTTCCACAGCCAGCACCACTGTTCACAGGGAGGGGCCTGGGTTTCCTGGCATTCATCTCAACCACCATGGAGTACAGCAGTGGTTCTTAGGGCTGACTGGCAGACCTTTGGGGTCTTAAAATTCCCTCTCTGTGTTTCACAAGCTGAAGATTATTTTCATAGCACTAAGAAAACCTCCCATCTAAAGGACTCCAAATGCTCTCTGTAGATGGTTTACCATGGGAGAGGTGGAGTATGGCTCTCCACTTGTAGGGGTGGGCTGACAGATTCACTTCTTTCCAACAGGCATTTCAGAAAGGAAGAAAAAAAAAAAACAACTCCAACTCCACAGTAGAGAAACCTGCTAAACACTGTCTCACCCAGGTGAACAAGGTTAACATGAAATATGAGACATTGAGATGGCCGTATGCAGGGCACATGCAGGGCATGTGATCTGAAGGGCCTCTTGCCTTCTGTTCTTTCTTCTTAATCCCATAGACTCAGCCTAATCAAGATGGAACACCAGAAAGTAATCAGTCATGTGACACCCTACCAAATCCATGACCAGCATTTGTTGCTTTTTAACTAAGTCTCTATTGATTTATTTTAGCAATAAAGACTTGGGAGGCAGATGCTGGGTGAAAACCTGCTGGCTCAGAGAAGCAGAGAAAGCAGCCAGCTGCTTCCTCTTCCACCATCTTCCTGGAAAAAGAGCTTTCTCTTATGCTGTCTCAAACAAGAACTCCTCAACCGGATGTCCCTCCTTTCTCCTTCCTGTGCATCCCTCTATCCATCCTCCTAACTCCCTCTTACTCTCTATCATCATTACTTCCTGTCAACTGGTTGCTTGATCTTGACCTATGGTTGATTTAATTTAATTTAAATTTAATTTATTTAATCCTGTTTACAATAAACATAAAGCTCTTGGATTAAAGGTGTATACTAGGGCTGAGTTACACCCCAGCAGGTTTTTCTAGTAAATAACAAAATCTTGGGGTTTCACAGTGTGACCAAACATCCTAAAACAACCATTCTTCAAGATCATTCAGATCCTAAAACCAAAAAGAAGTCTGAGTAACGGACAGTAAAGAGGAGCCTGATGAGATGTAAAGTCTAAGATCATGTGGTGTCCTGGGTGGAAATCTGGAAGAGGAGAAGGACATCAGGCAAAATAAGAAATATGAGTCAAGGATGGCTTCAGTTAATCCAGTTTCAATACTGTGTCTTCAGCCGTCACAACAGACTGAGCTAATGCAAGATGTGGATAACAGGGGGTACTGGCTGTGGGGCTCACGAGACCTATGTAATCTTAGCCATGCTTCTCTAAGTTGTGACTTCTTGTATTGTAGACCTGAAGTTTACTATCAGTAGAGCTTCCTCTTCCTCCTCCTCTCTTCTTCTCCTTCCTCCTCATCTTCCTCCTCATCCTCTTCTTCCACTTCTCCCTCTTCCTTGTTCTCCTCCTCCTCATTATCATCATCATTTTTCTCCTCCTCCTCCTCATCTCCCTTCTCCTCCCCCACCATGTCTCTTTATTTCTCAAATGTGGAATGACAGGTGTGTTGATTAGATTGACAGTGGCCATCATTTCATAGAGTATGTGTGGAATGTCCACACTGTGCACCTTAAAAGTCTGAATTTATTGGCCAAGTGTGTGTGTAAGTGGAGAATACTCTAAAGTAAGAAGGTAGGACAAAGCGGGAAACGTACACCAAACACCTCAGCGTGCCACAGTACGAAGGCGACCCTGAAGAATGCCTATGTGGCTCTGTGAGTTGTGGGCTGGACATTAAAAAACAAAAGAGACAAATTATTCAGACATACGCATTTGGCAGATGAAGTGTCACTTCAAGAATAGGTAACAGTGTTTGTGCCTGTCCTGGTGTGCTGGCTAGTGTCTGTGAACTTGACACAAACTGAAAGCACCCATGGAAGATTCATGAATCTGAGGAATCGCCTCCATCAGATTGGCTTGTGGGTATTTCTGTGGGCTCATTTTCTTCATTGACTGGTTTTGGAGAGCCAATTGTTTGATGGTCTAAGGAATATAACTTCAACCTCTTTCTCTCGTTCAACTTTTTTCATTGTTTTATATTATTGTGCTGGCCAGGTTTTATTTTTGTTGTTGTTATTGCTTGTCAATTTGACACAAGCTAGAATCTTCTGAGAGGAGGGCACCTCAGTTGAGAAGATGCCGCCATCAGCCTTGACTGTAGGCAGGCATGCAAGGTATTTTTTGATGATGGGTGTAGGAGGGCCCAGCCCACCGATGGTGGTGCCACCCCTGGGCAGGTGGTCTTGGACTGTATGAAAAACAGGCTGGGAAAGCTATGGAGAGCAAACCAATAACAGTGTCCCTCCACGGTCTCTGTTTAAGTTCCTACCTTGGTTTCTCTCGATTGTCACTTGAAAGGGTAAGATGAAATAAACCCTTTCCTCCAGGTTGCTTTAGGTTAGTGTTTCATCATGGTAACTAGAAAGCAGACTAGAACACTTACTTAGCTGTCACTGTGAATGGGACACAACCTACAGACACCTAGAAAGAGTCTCTGTTGAGGGATTACCCAGGTCAGATTGGCATGAGAGTATGTCTGTGGCAGATTGTCTTAACTGTCAATTATTGATGTAGAAGGACCCAGACCACAGTGGGCAGCACCATCCCTAGGCTGCTGGTCCTGGACTCTAATAGTTACTTTTCTATTGCTATAATAAAACACTGTGACCTAGGCAACTTAGAAAAGAAAGCATTTAATTTTTCTTAGAAAAGAAAGCTCATAGTTCCAGAGAGTTCGACTCTCTTATCCTCATTGTGGAGAATATGGCTGCAGACAGAAAGGCAGGCATCTGTGGCACTGGACCAATAGCTGAGAGCTTACATCTTGATCTACAAGTACAAGGCAGAGAGCTAACTGGGAATGGCATGGACTTTTGAAAACCTCAAAGTCTGCCCTAAGTGACACACTGCCTTCAAAAAGTCACACCTCTTAATCCTCCCCAAACAGTTCCACCACCTGAGAACCAAGTATTCAAACATATGAGTCTATGGGGGTCATTCTGATTAAAACCACAACAATAAGAAAGTTAGCTAATATAAGCCAGAAAGCAGCATTCATTCCTCCATAGCCTTTTGGTTTCACATCCTCATGGATGGATTGTGACCTGGAAGTGTAAGTCAAATAAACACTTTCCTCCCCAAGTAGCTCTTTTTTATGACAGTTAACAGAGAAGGAAAATAGAATGGTAGCCAATAATAAAGTTTGAACTCACAAGAATAAGGAATTTCATACAAGCTTTTTTAAAAAATAATTTTAAGCATTTTTTTATAATTAAGTAAGATGGAACCCTGAACCAATCTTGGCTAATTCAATTGTTTGTAGATCTTACTTTTGGCCTCTTAACTTTCTATGATTTCATACTGAATAAATATCATCTTACTGACATTTGAGTGAATTGTCAAAAACCACAATTCACTGGGAGTACTCTCTTCCATTCTTTAAGTCTAACTACGTCCACTTCCTGGGCGTGGCAAATGTTCACAACAATGTCATCATTGTCCAGGGTAAGGTTACTGTCTGACTGACTCATGAAGGCCGAGGGCTTGCCTGAGAAGAGGGTCGGGCACTGGGTCTTAGGAAAGGAGCTACTGCCTGGGAACTGAGAGCAGCAAGGAGTGAGGAGTGTCAGAGAAGAGGCTGAGCTGAGAGGTGGTCCTGGGAGGAGCCTGGCTTCCGCTTGCTCCTGCAGGGAGCTGGAGAGTGTGTACTGCTTCACAGAGTTGGTCCCATTTTGGGGTGCAGAGTCTGGCCTATTGTGCTGTGGGATGGTCTGTATGTCAAATCTGTTGCTCTGATTGGTCAATAAATAAAACACTGATTGGCCAGTGGCCAGGCAGGAAGTATAGGTGGGACTAACAGAGAGGAGAATTAAGGGAACAGGAAGGGAAAGGGAGACACTGCCAGCCGCCGCCATGACAAACAGGTAAGCCACGAGCCATGTGGCAAGGTATAGATTTATAGAAATGAATTAATTTAAGATATAAGAACTAGATAGCTAGAAGCCTGAGCCATTAGGCCAAACAGTTTAAGCAATATAAGTCTCTGTGTTTACTTGGTTGGGTCTGAGCGGCTGTGGGACTGGCAAGTGACAGAGATTTGTCCTGACTGTGGGCAAGGCAGGAAAACTCTAGCTACACTATTGTACTGGTTAGGCACTGGCCCCTCTGTTGTGTGTGCATGTGATTTTCTGGGCCAAATAGTTGTCACTGTCCCCAAGCTCTTTCTGGGAGAAAGGGAAACTGTGAGTCCTCGGAAGCCTGTATGTGCTGCAGCTGGTGGGTGTGTACCAGCCCGGAGCTCTGAGAATGCACAAGAGGGTTAATTATGAGTCGTTCCTTAACGCAGTTCCTCATGTTGTGGTGATCCCCCAACCTTAAAATTATATTCATTGCTTCTCTATAACTGTAATTTTACTACTGTTTTGTTTTGTTTTAGTGCCTGTCCTGGATCTCACTCTGTAGACCAGGCTGGCCTTGAACTGACAGAGATCCGCCTGGCTCTGCCTCCCGAGTGCTGGGATTAAAGGTGTGAGCCACCACCATCTGGAGTAAGTTTTCTACTGTTATGAATCATAATGTAAGTATCTGTGTCTTCCGATGGTCTTAGGTGACCCACAAAGGGGTCTCGATCCACAGGTGGAGAACTGCTGCACTGGAGTTTAGTGACAGACCAACGAATGCTGTCATTCTTCCCACAGGAACTTTAGTATAGACTCAGCTGGGGCCATACCATTCCTAAAGCTCTTCCATTAACTTGTTTTTCTAGAGTCTTGCTCTCCCTACCCTCACAGATGATTTTTCATATTGGTCTTAGACTAACAGACTCCCTCCCACCCCCACTGTGGTTGCCAGGAATCAGAGAAACTTGACTACAAGCATGCACTGTGAACTCCCTCTCAGCCACAGGGGCCCAGTCTCCCCTCAGTGCCTCCATCATACTGCTGTCCGTTTGTCTCTGGCATTAATATCTCTTCAAATACAGATCTTATAGAAATAATAATCCCCCCTGAGTTCTAAACCCATCTTTCATAGACTGGCGGAGACCCTGGCGGCCATTCAAGAATGAATTTGATCATGCAGCTTCATCACAAGGGCCATTCTTGGGGTGACAAGTTTCTTTGGATCTTTGCCATGTCAAGGCAATCCCAGGAAAGTGCTGATGTGTGTGTGTGTGTGTGTGTGTGTGTGTGTGTGTGTGTACACATATGCATGAACACAGGAACATGCAAATGTATATTTCAAGTCCACAAGTGCACCCGATGGTAAGAACGGGTCCAGACCCCTCCCAGCTGGCTAGATATGGTTCCTCAGCTTTAGGAGGAACATAGTTTGCTGGGTTCTATATCATTGCAGTTTGTAGAACAAACCAGAACATTGAACAACAGAACTAGAGGAAAGGGGACTGGTTGCAGGTAAAGCTGACAATTCTGTACTTGTAAGGGAGTCTAAAATGGAAGGGACAGAAAGGTAGGTATGGCCACTGGACAGGAAAAGGTTCTGTCTTCCTGGCTGTCTGGGAAAGTATTTAGGGGATGCTCTGGTCATGGCTGGCACACCAACACGGCAACCCACCCTGGTTGTTCTACTTTCAGAGGGACGAGTTAAAAAAAGATATCAGAAGAGTACGCATCTGCGAGCCTATGAAATTTGAAACTGTCCTCTGACACTTAACGATAGGAACACCGAGGAAGAAGTATCTAAGTAGTGCCCACGGTAGCACCAACGGACGGTAGTGCCCACGGTAGTGCCCACGGTAGTGCCCACAGTAGCCTTGAGAGTTCCCACTGGGCAGTTGGTTCTCTAACAAAAATGTAAGACCCAGCGAGGTGCCCCAGAGTTGCAGTTTTGAAAAGCTTACTGTTGAGACAGAACAGTCCGGGTGACACTAACCTGACCGTGCATGAACTTTCCCTATGAAGCTGTTTTGCGCCAAGGTTTTTTATCATCTGGAGAATAGCTGCTTGTGGGATGTTTAATCAATGTTGCAGGGGCCAATCAGTTTTTCATCAGACAAAAATGTGGGGATTGTAATACTCCATCCCTGTGGCCCATTAGTTTTCTTTGCCCAATAAGATATTTTTTTCCTCCTTGAGCAAAATGGCAATCCCCCAGCCTGTTGTAAACAGGAAGGGCACCATCTGTGGCTGCACCCCTTCTTCCAGCCAGCACAGCACCTGCATTCCACAGGATATATTCACACGCAACTGCCCTGCCAAGGGGCACGTAAGCAACCTCTGTCAGAAAGCATGGTTTCCAGAAGGGGTGCTTTGCTAAATGAAGGTGAGCTCCCCAAGATACCAGCTTCAGTACTAAAGAGAATGAAATGTGCATTTGTTAAACAGTCATAGTCTGACTGGATACCAAGCCTCCTGTGGGAGTCCTGATGGGAAGCTATGACACAGCTAACCCTCTGAGGAAAACCCCCTGTCATTCTGGTTTTCTAGATGGAGACCCAAGGCACAGAAAGGGCCACCAACCCAGCGGGCACAGAGGTGAAATGTGTGCCCAGGTGAGCAGAACCAGCATTTTAACCTGCATTCCATCACAGCTTCCAGGCTCAGGTCCTGTGCCCTGGTCCTCCGGCCCAGTGGATGACTCTCGGGGTTATCTCTGTTCTAGCTTCGGCAGAGCAGCATAGACGGCCTGGCCAATAGCCTAGCCTCGACACATAGAGGGAGGGACGGGCCACTGTTGGTGGGATGGGTCAATCTCTGTTTACTCTTCCAGACAGAGTCTAGTACAGTCAAGGAATCTGGTGGACAAAGTTTATAGTCAAGAAATCTGGTGGACAACGTTTACAGTCAAGGGGGAATCCTGCACTGTAGGGGTGGGCACCACACCCAGGCTCCGCTTTCTCCTTGCTGTGTGATGGAGCAATGCACGTACCTTCTCTTGTCTTCATTCTCTTCCTTCTCAGGAAGACAAAGTCAGTGGAGTGAAAGATGTAGGTGTTATTAATACAGGTGAAGACGGTCCCGCAGGCTGAGGCACATCCACAGCACAGAGTGAAGCCAGCTCCGAGTCAGTGTGGGAGCAAGGACGTCACAGAGCACACTGCTGGCACCGTGTTGCTGGGTGAAATGCACAGTGAGCCCTTAGCTGACAGTGAACGCTGTCAACTTTAAAGATACTTAACAGTTGCACATGCAGGGCCCACGGAGGGCCGACGTGAGTGCTGGGAACTGAACTATGGGTCACTGTAGGAGCAGCAAGCACTCTTGACCACTAGGCCATCTCTCCAGTCCCCACCCTCAAAAAATTATGTAATCACCTTTTTTTATTGCCAAAAATTTCTTTCTAAACTAAGGACGTTAACTATCTATCTACCACAAGATGCAATGACTTTCCCTTAGCACCTGGTTGGAGATTTAAAGTGTGAAACTAAAATTTCCTTTCAACTGTTCTTTCTTGATCAACGATAATTTTACATGCTTGGATCTCTTTCTTTTCCTTTATATTTTTTGGCTGTGAAGTCAGTCTACCTCGATATCATTAAAATATCATTCAAAATCATTCCTCATAATTTTGTGATTTTATGTTTGGTTTTTAAACATTTATCCATCTGGAATTCATTTCGGTATTTCGAGTGAGTCAACGAGAACCAGTTTTATTTTATTTATAAATGTTCCAATAATATTTGCAATATAATCATCCTTACTCATTTCTGTCTTAAGCTAGACTCTCATCCATTACTCTCATTTGATTCCATTACCTGCCTATTCCTATTCGAGAGTGTGCTTGAGTATCAGACTGGATAAATCTGGTTTTTTTAGCCCTCTTCATGCCAAGCTTCTTTTTAAAAACTATAGTTACTGTTATTTTTTCTATTATAATGACATCATATTCTGCCTTCCCTTTTCTCCTCCTGCCCACTCCCATGTCCCTCGCTTACTCTCTCAAATTCATGGCTCCTTTTGCTTTTAATTTAATTTAATTGTTGATACATGTATATGTATATACACATATACACTCCTGAATATATAAATACAATATATGTAGACACACATAAACACCCCCATATATATTTATAAATATATAAATACAACCTGCTCAGTCTGTATAAGGTTACTTATATGTATCTTCCAGGTTGATCATTTGGTATCAGATAACCAATTGGTGTGCTCTGCCTTGGGGAATACTATCTCTCTTACACTCGGATTCCCTGTATTTTTTTGTGTAGTATGGAGGTCTCCTGAGCGTCCCCCCAGAGTTCTTTTAGATCTTGCTCAGAGCCAGTCCCCCTTGTCAGCTAACTCTCCAGTTGACGTTTGAATTATACTGAAGTTCTTTGAACGTTGGGGATGCTATATGGAGGCCACTAACATTCGTTACAGAGAATTCCCTGCCAACACGAGGCACGAGTCCGCTCAGCAGTCCACTGTTCCTGGAAGTGGAGCCATCTGTTCTCCCGATATTTAACACAGGGGCAGTTGCTTACTAAAGCTCTCTGTCTTGCTGGGCTTCCTTTTGCTGCTGGCCTGGGGGCTCCTTTCACATGCTCATTGGGATTTCAGGGTTGCCAGCACCAAGGTGGATAGTTGAGGTATGCAGAAACTGCAGGAATTCAACTTGTAGATCATTCTGGGGGTGCTACACTTCCTAACTAACCTGCAGTCTTCTTTCTATTATTCAAAGGTTTCACATGCTCATTCATATACAACACCTAGGGGCTTTGTTGGACTTGAAGGGCTAGGGAGGGTACCTCTACCCATCTTTGTGGAAACTGCGCTCCCCTCTGGTCCATGCTTAAGTTTTGTGCTGTCTTCTCTTGAGTCCTCACATTTATACCCACTTTTTAAATGTTTTAGTAGTAATGAAACTCAACAATCTGTACCCACTGTTAAATAAAGATAAAGGAATCTTGAGGCAGGGCATCCAGCCACTCCTCCCCCCATACATACTCAGCAGCTCCTGTTTGTCCCTGTCATAAAACCCCAACATACCTGATACTATGGCTGCTTCACACAGTTATCTTTTAATCGATCACAATACAAAATGCCACCATTATTTCTTCGCAAGCATGCTGCCTTTCTTCATGTAGTTCCAAGTTTCTCCCTGAAGATGAGCACATCTCCCAGGCTAGGTCTGCTGCCACAAATCCCTTAGCTTTTGTTTGTCTGAGAAAACCTCTATCCTCCTCCCCATAGCAAGGGTAACTTTGTAGGACACAATTCCAGGTTGATATTTTCCTTTCAACACTCCCCACGTCTACACTCCCCGGGATCAGATGTATAGAACTGGCTCACAAGCTCTGTAGTCTTCAGCACTTCCCTGTCTTGGTACCAATCTACACGTCACCAAACCAAAGCTGCTTTGGGTTGGGGTGTTTTGGCACGGCAAGGAGGTTGAAATGAGGACAGTGTCCTTGTGCCTTTCACACATCAATCCCCTGACACTTGTTTGTGCTAGGGTACAAAGAAAGCTGCCTTCCCACTGGGTCTTAAACCAACAGGGCCCTGGCCTTCAGTGAGGAGGTGTCTCATCTGTGTGGAGCCCCACCTCTTCCCCATGGCTTTTGTTCTAGAACTCTTTCAAAGATTACTTCTTTGCCCTTTTGTTGCTATTTCTCCTGTGGTCCTCCCTTACTTCTTTTCTATCTTCCTAAACCTTGAGTTTGATGTTGAGTTTATTGCTCTTTATTCTTTCTCTGCTTCTAGCACACGCTGTTTAGGGAGAAGGGTGTTTTTGACGCCTGGTGTGGCGGGGTTGGCTTTCTTTCCCTTTTCCTACTGAAGGTATACGTGACTTTTATTGCGTGGTCGTCAGTGAGCCTGGGCTGTGTCTCTCTTTCGCTCAGTCTCCATCTAGATCAGGAGATCTTAGCATCTCTACCACCCATGTTGTAGAGACACGCTCTTGCCAAGCACGTGTACGGAGGCTTGCCCTGAGAAGGGTGACTTCTGGACACTCGGAGGAGTCATGCGAAATGGACAGTTCTTGCTGTGTGCTGTGGAAAAGGCTCGCATACATATTTGATCTCTGAATTTACGCCGACCTTGCCTGCTGCTTCTAAATAAACTAAACATCTGCCTGGGATTTCATTGACTATTAGTAAATCTCTCCTCTGCAGTTTTTCCCATGCTCTGTTTCTTGTGTGACCAGTCCCATGTGAGCCAGATGGGCCCCAGCAAAGCCACTGGGGGGGTGGGGGTGGTGGGGGTAATAGGGCATAGCTCGGCTGCAATGGAGTCCTTGCCCAGCTGGAAATAAACCCTAGAGCTCTCCCCTCCCTAGTTTGCTGGTCAGTCATGCCTCCAAATGGTTCTTCAATGAGGGCCACCACATGCCGGATTCTGCAGCATCTCAAGGCCAGAAATAGAAAAGGCTCCAGATTTCAATAATGTGAGACTTCCGCTGTTAAATTTCCCTACAGCATGAAGGTCTGTGCTCCAAGTCTCCCCGCTCCCTCCTCCTAACCTCAAAGGCAGGACAACCCTTCTCAGTTTCTCCTGTGGCCCCATGCTCAGCAGATGTCCAGCCCCCTGTGGTGTCTGTGGCGTCCTCAGCCAGGAGGATCCAAGTCAGCAGCATGGGGGAGGAGGTGTTGAAGACATAGACCTGCCTGAGTCATTCTTTGTATTAGCACCGTCTCTAAGATACGGTGTTTCCCAGGGTCCTGAGCCTGCAGAGTGATATATAGCGGCTGCTCCCTGTGTCCTCACTGAACGCCAGTGATGGGAAGCAGCTGCTCGCCCGCTCCTGCTAACTCACACATTTCCATGTTTCTCTTCTGTTTGAAAAGCAATCGATCCCCCTGAGGAGTCTCCCAAGTCTGAGCAACTGAGGTCCCAGGCCTGATATAAAACCTCATGCCTCCCTGCTTGACTCAACTCGGTCAGGGCTGAGCCCCAGACCAGCTCCACACCCCCAGCCCTGTGACAATACCAGAGACTGTGTGGGGACGATGGCAGGGTAGAAGATAAGAGGAGGTCACACGGAACTGTGACAGTTGGGGGAGAGCAGAATGTCAGCAAATGCTCCCTCAAACATCTCAGCCCTCCCCTGATTACCATGGCCTCCTTTATTTCTCTCCTAAGACACCCACACATGGCCCACATGTCTCATACACACATCATAAATACACATACACTATATTCATGTAATGCTTAAGCCACACAAATGCACAAAAAATATACCACAGGCATGTAAATACATATGTCATACACATCATATACTTGTCACATGTACATACATGCCATACACGTGCCATACCATTTAAGCCCCTCCCACAGACATACCAAACAAGAAAACACCTGTCAATACAAAACCATGCAAAATAAAAGACTTGCACTACTGCAGGTGTGTCCTCTGCCTCCTGCTTCCAGATAAGGACGTGAGCTCTCGACTGTCCCCCTGCCATGTCTTTACTTTGCCATCATGGATTTTCACCCTCTGAAACCTTAAAAGTCCAACTACACGATTTCTTTTTTCATTTGTTTTTATTTGTTTTTCGAGACAGGGTTTCTCTGTGTAGCTTTGGAGCCTGTCCTGGAACTCACTCTATAGACCAGGCTGGCCTCGAACTCACCTGCCTCTGCCTCCCGAGTGCTGGGATTAAAGGCGAGCGCCGCCGCCACCACCACCACCCGCCCACGATTTCTTTTATAAGTTGCTGTGGTCATGGTGTTTCATCACAGCAGTAAAACCCCTAGCAGAAAAGACTGCCACTTTTTCTCATTCTTTGGGAGTTCTGTACAATGTATTTTGATTATATTCCAGCTAAGAAGCAACTGGAAATTGATAGCTGCTGGGAAAGGGGGAGTCTATTTTTTTTTTTTCTTTTTAGAGTGAGGCCTCTGGTAGGTCAGCCACACTTTACGGAAGGAGACATATCCAAGAGTGTCTGGGCGGTACAAACTGTGTTTGATGGGGCGGGAGGAGAGGGCACACAAAATCGGGTGGGCTCAGAAAGGAGCGAATCAGGAGGATTTGGGGGGTGAATATGATCAGATGCCCTACTCACTAAAACTGCTATTTTCAGTAGGTGTTCACGGCCAGCATGTCATGATACCGACATCTTACGTGTCTCCATGCTTTCTGTGTGTGGCCCTCCTGTCCCTGATATTTAGTAGAGTGGTGAGTCTTCATGCTTAAAGCTGAGCACCTGAGTGGGAGCCACATGAACGACCTCCAGCATCCCGACTCCCTCATCGGTCCCCTTTGGTGACCCCCAGCTTATGGTCTTGGCAGATGAATCCAGGCCTCCTCCAATAGGGGCCTTCACACTGCTGTTTTGGGGGTGTCGATATGCTCTCCTCTGCTATAGTTTTAGGGAGAACCCCTCGCTTCCTTCCTGTGCCTTCATGACCCACCAGCTCCCCTCCTTATCTCTCTTTCCCACTTTACTTTTCCTCTGTGATATTTTTCACATATAATTTAACCAGAACTAACCAAATAAGTTCTTTCATTCCTTCTGAGGTCCAATCAATTGGTAGGATCTGAACCAAAGACAGGGCCACCCTGGTGGCAGTGGGAAGGTGACTTCAGCTGTAAGTTCATGCCATTTCTCACAGTGACCGCCTGCATGTATTTGTGATTACCAGTCTCTATGGGGCTTTAGGCTGCAGCTTGAAACCTCTTTGACCTGGGTTTCAGTGTAGGTTAGAGGAGAAAGGGGCGTGTCAGATGTATAATAAGAAAGGGGGTGTTTGAAGAAATTAAATGGGGGTAAGAACAGGTCTTTATTTTGGAAATATAGCTTAACTTTTACTAGCTATATTTCCAAGTGATAACTCTGTGTGTTAGGTGTGTGTGTGTGTGTGTGTGTGTGTGTGTGTGTGTGTGTTGTGTGTGTGTATGCATGTATGTGTGTATATGTGTGTAGGTGTGTGTTCGGTGTGTGTGCACACATGCTCGCCATATCACTATCTGCACGATGTCTCACACAGAACACATTCCTAATGGAGAATGTTTGCTGTGAGCCTTCCATGTGGACCCGATCACGGTGCTTGAGCTTTCCAGGAACACCTTAACCCTACATCCCTTCGCTTGTCAGCGTTTGGATCAGATTTCGAAGACGCTGCAGATTTTGATCAGCAAGCTAGCCACATTTTTGGCATCTTGGGGCCCACAGATCACAATTCATAACTGAGAGAACTGCCTTGACTCCCACAGTTGGTCAGGACCCAATGTCACATACCTTAGCATGGAAGCTGCTCTTAGATGTTCCTCTGCAGGGACCTTGTGTCCCTGCCACCGCTCTTCCACATCCGTGCCTGCCTCCCTCACGCTGTTATTCTAACAACACGCCCCCACTGCTGGAGAGGCGACTGATTCACTCCATCCCCTCAGAGAAAACAGACTGTGTATAGCGGCTTCTTTCAGGTCAGAGGGAAGAGAGTCACAGAGGACCCTTCCCTTTCCTCCTGAAGGAATCACCTGGAAGGAACGACTCCAAAAGCCTCACTGGGCACGCTCTCCCGTGTGCACTGTGCATCTGTCAGTGTTCTCTTACCGAAACTTAGAAATAAGAAAGGTTTTTTGGGCTCATGAGTCTGGTCAGTCTGAGGCCTGTGGTGAGGCTCCTGGCTAGAGAGTGAGATGGAAGATCTTATTATTAACCAGGGAGTAAAATGGGAAGATGAAAGGCGCCATGCTGTGGTCTCCTTCTAGGGCATGCTGCAGTGATCTAAAGACCCCCCCCCACACACACACACACACTGGCCTATCCACTTCTAGGTCTCACCCCTTCCTGGCATCAATGGTGTTTGTTACTTTTCTCCTTGGTGTGACAACAGTGACCTAAGGAAGGATTTATCCTGGCTCACAGTTTAAGGAAACAGTCCATCACAGTGGGGGAGACATGGCAGCCGGATCACGAGGCAGCTGGTCACCCTGGATCTGCCGTCCAGATGGATGCTGGTGCTCAGCAAACGTTCTCCTTTTTTCTTATCATTTAGACTGGGACCTCAGCCCATGGGATGATTCAGGGTGGGTCGTCCCTCCTTGGATGGGTCATCCGTCCTCAGGTAAACCTCTGTGGAAATTCACAGACACAGAGGCACACCTCCTAGGTGATTCCAAATGTTGACAGTGGGAACTGAGCATCACAACTAGCCTTAGGACCAAATCTTAATGTAAGGACCTTTGGGGGACATTCTAGGTCCAAACCTGCTCAGCTTGCTGATTATCTCAAGGGTGCCCTGAGAAGTCTGCTCCACGCAGCAGCAGCGCCGGCACAGAAGATTCTGGCCTCTGCTGTGTCGTCATCGGGAGTGCTACCCATTGCCTATGTCCACTGTTCTCATGCTGTGTTCTCCTTGGACTGTCTCACTTGTGAGCATGTGACCTCTGCTGCTGCGTGCACAGGGGCAGTCCACTAGCCTCCTCCACGGAGGACACAGGGCTGTGCTGTTGAGATAGTGGATGCTTACTCTGAAAAGTGAGACAGAGACAGGAGAGCGCAGCTCTTGGGGTCGCCTGATGTCTTGAGAAGCAGAGGTGAGACCATCTTTTCTTCCTCACACCTTCTTTGGCCAGCCCCGCCGGTGGCCTCCAGGGTAACAAGAGACAGACCCTCTCTGGGATGAACACAGATTTTCTTTTTTTTTTTTTTTTCAGTTTGGTAAAATAAAATCCAAAGTCACAGATGACATTAGGTTTAGAGCTTGAAAATGGATCTACTAATTAGAGCCAGGTGTTCATGGAGCAAGAATGCAACATAAGCAGAGAAGAGCCTGCGGTTTGTCTGCAAAGCATCAAGGCCAAGGTGGCTGATGCTTGCTCAGCTCCTACCGAGATGGCCAAGAGATCTTGGTCATGGGTGATGATTGCATCCTGCAGAGTGCACATGTGTGTTACTGGCCTTGCCAGCGTATGTTTGCAATTTGTAAAGATCATTTCCTCTTTTCCAGGGTGTGGATTTTTATGATTTTTCTAAGAACTATGTGTGATGTCTCTCTGTCATAGTATACGTCTGAATCTCAGCAAAGGGTGGAGTCAAAGGCATCACGCAGATCTTTCGATGTCGAAGGATGCGGACAGCAGCAGAGAGCGGCAGAGAGTCCATGTGAGTGCCAGGGAACATGGCAGCAGAGCAGGGTCACCTGTACTGTCACTGAATCTCCTGTGTTTACTGTCACCACACCAGGGGACACGTTAGGAGGCTGGGACTCTCTTCCTAGCTCATTATATTCACAAACATTATAGTGACCCAATCAAGGGGGTCTCCCCAAACTCCAGGGCTTCCTTCGTGAACTCTCATGACAAAGATCTCTGCCTCAAGTTTAAGTTAATGTGAGGAATGCAATGGGCACATTGAAGCTACCCATGAGTGAAGTTGGACACATCTGTTTGGGGGGAGCATGGTCCTTCTAGGCCAGGCAGAGTGTCAGACGGTGTGGGGATTGTCGGGTGTCAGCAAGTCTGTTGACTATGAGACCTGCTCTGTTCTATGCTGTGTTCTGTGCTGCTGTGCTATGTATATTCAAAATGCAGCTGGGCCTGGTCCTTTGCCGGGGAGTGTCTGTGGAGTGCAGACACCATGCCGTCTGTATCTCTGCCCCGCCTCATCCTTTATGCTCTCAGATAAAACTGGCACCTGGAGATCTCTGGAAGACTTCCCTTCAGTGCACGGTCGTGGCACCTCATGCCTGTGCAAGCGTGACACACGGCTCACAGACAGCAGGTGACCGGATGACCCAAACTGTCCTGCCTTTTACTCTGAGAGTCCAGAAAAAAAAAAAAAAAGGTTGGTCAGGTCTGTGCAAGAAGCAATTTCACAAGCAATTTGCAGAGTCCTGTGTCTGTTTTATTTGGACTCGAGGGGCTGGTAACTCAAGCTGCACGCTGACCGTGGATCTGGTTCACACATCGTAATCACAAAGCACACTTGACAGTGAACCTGCCCACTTCTTGACCTAGTTACTAGGCCCAAGTTCCCACGCTCTGAGTGCATGGCCATCCACTTTGCCACTGGGAGACATTACATATTCACTTTAACAGGACTGTCTACACACACACACACACACACACACACACACACACACACACACACATCGCCCAAGGGTGGTTCCTGCTCCACTACATGGCACAGTTCCTGGGTCAAGCCTAGATTTGGTAGCTCATAAAGCCGAGGCCTGGGACTCCTCACTCCAAAGACCTGTTCCTCCTACTATCTTTCTAATTTCATGTCACTGTTCTTGACAGAGCTTTCTGAGAAGTATCACCCTCTGCCCCACAGGAACATCTTTAAGGCTATGTTTTCCTGGCTGGTGTTCATGTCAACTTAACAGAAACAAAACCATCTCTGAGGAGGAAACTTTAGCTGAGGAAATTCTTCCTTAATATCGGACTGTAGGCATGCCTGCAAGGCATTTTCTTAATTAGTGAATAATGTGGGTGGGCCCAGATCATGGTAGGTGGGGTCACACGGGGCTGGTGGTCCTGGATTCTATTAGAAAGCAGTCTGAGTAAGCCATGATGTGCAAGTCAGTAAGCAGCTCCCCTCCATGGCCTCTGCATCAGCTGCTGCCTCCAGGATCCTGCCCTGCGTGAGTTCCTGTCTTCACTGCTTTCAGTGGTGAGCGGTTACATGGAACATGAGGGAAATAACCATTTCCTCCCCAAATTGCTTTTGATCATAGTGTTTCATCACAGCAGTATTAACCCTAAGACTCTGTGACATTTGTTTATCTGTTCCACGTTTCTCTTCCATTCCTTTTCATTCTTTTCTTCACAGAAGTGAGTCTATCTAGCCTGGTCACCTCGACAGAACATCTTAAGTCAAATGTCCCCTTTTAATTTTAAATATTTATTTTATTTATATTTATATTTGTGTGTGTGTGTGTGTGTGTGTGTGTACATGTATGTGCAGTTGCCCAAGGAGTCCAAATGAGGGTGTTGGATCATCTAGAGATGCAGTTACATGCAGTCATGAGCTGTCAGATGTGGGTGCTGGGAACTGAACTCCAGCCTTCTGCAAGAGCAGCCAGTGCTCTTAACTGCTGAGCCATCTCTCCAGCCCAGTTAAATGCTCTGTAGGCCCTTGCCCACATGCACCTGCCTGGTCTTAGTGGGTCCAAATCCTGGGAACAATGGGCCCCAAGGGTCATACTGAGACCACAGTGTCTTTATCCGGGTAAGGATAAAACTGTCATGTCTCTGGTAGGAAAATGCCAGCCTTGAGGTTGTGGAGGTAGAGTCCCCAGATCAAAGGTCCTTGATCTTGGCTTCAGTTGAGTACCCCTGGGGGCCTTTAGATCCCTAAGGTCTTCTAAAACAAAACCAAAAGTACAGCCCGAAAGCTTGGAAGAGCAAAAAGCAAAGATGTTCACCTGGGTAGTCACTGCTCTGAACTGCCACCAAGCTGAGGAGTCTATTGATATAAGGCTTTATCCAATTGTTAGCAGTGAAGGCAGCTGAGGCCTCAGCTTCTGAAGTTGCAAGGCTAGCCAGCTTGGGAAAGCACACTCAATTCAAATGGATTTACTCCAGAGCAGTATGGGAGCATTCTTTCATCTGCTTTTAGATTTATGGGTTTTGTCTCAGATGCAAACAATTAACAAAACTGTTTCTGGTTTGTTCTAATGGCTTGATGTTTCTTGAAAGGCTGCCGCCCTGGGCCTTTCCTCTGGGAACAGTCATGAAGGCACCCTTCTGGGAGAAATCCCCAAGGCTTTGCTCTGAAGCAATGTCCTCAGCACTGAGCCTTTTAGAAGAAGCTTGTTAAGACTCACATAATAAATACACTTTACTAGGTTCAGGAAGTAAACAACTCACAAGTCCCAGGAAGTTCCTGAGATTACAGGATTCATCAGGCCCCTCCCTGGGGCTATATAAGCAGTTATAAATGCTTGGGGGAAAAAAGACTCTGATAGACCCAGCAGCCTTCAAAGCCACGCAGGGAGCTCCAGGGACTCATCTTTCATGAGCTGTCACCCCATGTTGCAATAGGCTTCTTGGTGATGGAGTGGCCTTTGAGTCACTCGTGCTCCTGTAAGTAACCCCAATAAACTATTTTACTAAGCTAATCTTGGGTGGAATGTATTTTTTGGTTTGTTGTCCATGTCCTATCTGGGAAGAATAGACATTTCATCACCTCTCCCCAGGGACAGTCACGTGACAGCCATTCATTTGCTTCCTAGTCATTACTATCCTGTTTTAATTTCTTCTAAGAACATTGCCTAGTAGCTGGCTGGCTGAGGATCTCCCCCTTTGCATGTTAATTAGATACATTATGTAATGCTTGGATCTAGTTGTTTGTTTTTGAAGACCATTAACAAGGAAAACTGGTATTCTTCTAGAAGGAGTGAAAGTCCTCCAGGCATGCCCTCTGAGTTCTATGATGGAATACAGGATCATGTTTCCAGTCGCAGGGGATAACATGGGGTCTCTCAACTATGCCTTCGTGTAGAGAAGGAACTTTGTGCTGTGTGCCTGGAAGTATAGGAGAGAGGACTGGCAAGTAGGGCTGGCATGTTTCACATAAAGCTACATCTGAGTTGAGGTACCTGTGCTAAAGGCAGCTTTCACCATGGTGGGTCAGGTGGTGTTCCCACTAGGGACTGCCTAGCATGGTGGGTCAGGCAGTTGTTCCCACTAGGGACTGCCTAGCATGGTGGGTCAGGCAGTGTTCCCACTAGGGACTGCCTAGCATGGTGGGTCAGGCAGTTGTTCCCACGAGGGGTTGCCTAGCATGGTGTGGTGTGGTCCATTGAGAGCAGACTAGGAATAGGAACAAGTGACACTTAACCGCAAGTTTTAAAATTTAATTTTTAAATTATTATTGTGTGTGTGTGTACAATTGTGTGTGTGTGTGTGTGTGTGTGTGTGTGTGTGTGTGTGTACACATGTGTATGCACATGCCGTGGCACTTGTGTGGAGCTCAGCAGATAACTTTTGGTAATTAGTTCTCTCCTTCCATAGTGGGTTCCAGGAGTAGAATTCAGGTCACCAGGCTTTCGTAGCAAGCCCTTCTATCTTCTGAGCCATCTCACAGGCCTGACAGCAAATATTTTAGCCAAGTTCACATAAGCTTTCAGGAGTGATCTCTTGGGGGAGAATTCTCCGCTTTCATCATGAGATGTTCTTCAATTTTTGCTAAGGACCAAGAAGGATGCCAAGAAAGACAGATGTGAGCTCCTTCAACTTCCTGTTGCCGGAGTAGTTAAGACACTTTTCGAGTGCCATCCAGGACAGATGCAGTGCCGTCAGAGCTGACCACAACCTTCTCTCTAGCCCTGAACATCTCTCACACCCGGGACACAGGCTCAGCCCTCTTCCTTTCTGTAGTACGTGATTTCCTGTCAAGGGGCTGAGCCAACAGAGCAGAGAGTCCAGATGTTCCCACCACTTCCAGCAGTGGCCCCGCCCCTCCCACACCTGCGCTGGGACCTCTGGCTCCAGGGAGATGCATCTTCCCAGTGCACACGTGATCCCAGCTGGAGCCACAAGCATGTGACTCCTCTCTCTTCCCAATGAGCAGCAGACTCTACACCAGGAATGAGTTATTTTTCTGTTTCTTTCTCAGATCTCCTTCCCGTAGGTCTTTGCTGTGTCTTTGCATCAATAAGTGTCACACATGTCGGGGGAGGCCTCCCCACTTTTCCTTCAGATGCAGGAAAGCATGGAGATGGCCAGAACCTCTTCAGGAAGCAGGACCTTGCCAGGGCCTCCAGTGCTATGCTGACATTTGGACTCTGGACTGGACACTGACTCAACTGTAAACAGAGGACATGACATGTGGTAGGACTGGCCCATGCCTTCTCTGTTGACTTTGGTGGCCGGAAGGCTTAGAAATTATCTCTGCATTTCAATGTGAATGCAAAAGGTCAGCTTCAGATCTGGGGATTGAAGAGAGTGATGAAGAATTCCCCTCTCCACAGACATGCCCGAAACAGCTGGAACTGGTGAGCTGGCTTTATGAGGTTCTCCATGGCTTTCCTCCATAAATGAGCTTGAAACAGGGAGGGTGTTCAGGAACATCCAGGTGGGTTCAACCATGGTCATGCACATACTTATAGAAGTGGCCAGGGAGATGTGACACACATGGAGAGAAGGTCACATGACCCTGGAGGCAGTGACAAAAGCAAGCCAATCCCAAGTCAACACCGGAAGCAGGAGGAGGGGAGGGAGGCTTCTCTGCAGCCTCCAGAGGGATGGAAGCCTCGTCCATATCTTGGTTTTAGTCTGTTAATACTCATTTCAGACTTCTGGTCTCATTATTATTTTAAGCCAACAAGGATGTGGCAGTTCATTGCAGAAGTTACAGAAGCCCAAAGGAATCAAACAGAATAGACTCTGGGATGGAGCCAGGTCCTGGGCCAAAAACACACCCAGTGTCAGAGACTAGGAAGTCAGACAGACAGACAGACAGAAAAAGATGCTGTAGAATGTCTTTCTGTATGCTGTGAATATGTGTTGCTCTGATTGGTTGATAAATAAAGCTACATTGGCCTATGGCAGGGCAGGATGGAGCCAGGTGGACAAATCTAAAAGAGATAGGAGAGGAGAAAGGAGAGTGGGGCAGATGCTGCTAGCTGCCACCAGGAGAAGCGAGATGTAAAATTACTGATAAGCCACAAGCCACGTGGCAAGGTATAGATTTATAGAAATGGGTTAATTTAAGATATAAGAGCTAACTAGCAAGAAGCCTTCCATGGCCATAGTTTAAAAATAATATAAGCCTCTGTGTGTTTATTTGGGTCTGAGTGGATGCAGGACCAGGCAGGACACAGGGAAACTTCCAACTACAAAAAGATGGAAAAGAGGGGTAGATCCAGGGTCTCCTTTCTCATGGGATCCAATGCACTTCAGTTCTCTCCCAATATAGAATTCTCCTCTTTATGTCCCCAAGAATCGTATGGCCTGGGGCTCAGAGCTGGGGTTCCATCTCAGCACAGATTAGTCCTGAGTGAGCTGCATGCTTCCCAACCTGTGAGGATTCCAACAATGCTGATGGCTCTCCCCAGTGCCAAGCTATGAAGCTGAACCTTCGAGAGAAAGGCTGTGTAAGGTGAGAGTGAAAGAGTAAAGTACCTGAGCTAACAGAAGGTGCTCCCACTCTGAAGGGGCAGGGCTGCGGACTCAGCAGCACACTCCTGTGTCAGTCACCTTTCATCACTGTGACAAGACACTTCATGCCTACATCTTAAAAGGAGGGTTTGGGTTCATGGCTTCGGAGGTCTTGTGGGCACCACTGCTGTGGACCTGTGATAAGACAGAGCATAATCATGGAGGTGGGAGCTGTGTGGTAGAAGCGACTCAACTCAGCCTGGAATGATGGGGTTGGGCAGGATATACTCATCAAAGACATGCCTCTGGTGATCCACTTCTTCCAACTAGACCCCATCCTAATAGTTCATTCAGTTATGGACTCATTAGTAGGCTAATTCATTGGTGGAGTCAAAGTCAGAGCCCTCAGTGGATTAGACCACTGATGAAATTGGAGCCCTCCATGGATTAGACCACTGATGAGGTCAAAGACCTCCGTGAATTAGACCACTGATGAAATCGAGGACCTCCGTGGATTAGACCACTGATGAAGTCAAAGACCTCCGTGGATTAGACCACTGATGAAGTTGAAGACCTCCGTGGATTAGACCACTGATGAAATCGAAGACCTCCGTGGATTAGACCACTGATGAAGTCGAAGACCTCCGTGGATTAGACCACTGATGAAATTGAAGATCTCCGTGGATTAGACCACTGATGAAATTGGAGCCCTCAGTGGATTAGACCACTGATGAAATCGGAGCCCTTATGATCCATTCACTTCCCAGATGCACTACTAGCTGGGAATGAAACCTCCAACACATGTGCCCTTTGTGGGAACACTTCATGTTAGAGTTTTAAAATGAAATATTACTCATATGCTCATGTTTTGAACACCTCAATCCAAGCTGGTGGCACTGTTTTTGGAGGGAACTTAAGGAGACGGGATGTAGCTGGATGAAGGTCACTGGAGGTAGGCTCTGGGGAGCATCTTTTCTCTAATTCCTATGTCTCCCTCTTCCTGCTTCCTCTCACACATCCCTACCACCATGGTGTTCTCCCCAAGGTCATGGGACTGAGCAATCATGGTTGAATGCTCTAAAACCATGAGCCAGTATAAATCCTTCCTCAAAGTCTTTATAAGAGATTTGGTCCCAGTGATAAGAAAAGTGAAACAATACACCTCACATCTAAGCCATTTCTAAAAAATTCTATCCATTCTCCCTTATGCCTCATATCTCGGAGTAGGGAAGTGGAGACATTAGCTGACCCCTAAGGGGACTTGCTTTATGAGACTCTCTGTGGTCTTCCTCTGTCCTGGAGATTTGGCCTTGAGATGTTTGCACTTCCCAACAGGCCCCATGTGCTCCTGACTGAGCTATTCAGCAAGGAGCTGCATGTTGCTCTCAGACTTCTCACAGAATGTTGGAGTCAAGCACTGATCTCCTCAGCAACACAAGAGGCAGGTGGGTGTGAGGAAAAAAAAAACAACCAAAAAACCCACTGATAGTTCCAAGCAGTCGTGGGTGGCGACGTCTTTTTTGTCCGAGCCTGTGAATGATAACAGGATATCCTACCAAGCTTTCGATGAGGGAAGGCTGCCTCCTCAGACTTGTAGACAATCACCCATCCTTTCTTCAAAGGATAGATGTGAGACCTGCTCCCTGAGAACATTCTCCCATGCCCATAGCTCGGACAACAGCTCTGTTCTGTCCTTTTGTTCCAAAGTGCAGAAATGATTGAGACTTTCCAGCCATGGGACAGAGAAAATATTTGACCTTAATGGAATAACCCATCATATCCCCTAGAAGACTGTTCTTCATTCAAATGTCAACGAGATAAACACTTCCATCCTCCAAGTGGAGAATCTTCCAGGCAGAAATAGCTGCTCATTAAGTTTTCTGCCCCACACTTGTGGTTACAATCCCCAGTGGGAAGTTCCGACCATTTGTGGGGTGGGTGTGGGTAAAAGATTAAGAACAAATGTCTTGGCTGTGTGGACTGTCAAAGCCCCAGGGACACTCATGCATCCGTGGGATTCAGACTGTGACTCAGCCCAGGGGCAGTGACAAATTGCTGAAGAAGAGGCGGCAGGGTGGGTGACTCAGCCTCAGAGCAGATAGAGATGGGACCACCAAGATATGTAGCCCACAGCTCCCAGAAAGTTCAGAGCAGAGTGACATGATGCATATATTGTGAGATCTTCTTTCTTTCGCCTGAGAGTTGGATGTTGCTAGAAGGTTGTGGGTTTAGACTTGGCCAACTTCTCCAGAGTGGTACCGAGCTAGAAAGCTGTGGCTGCATGGAAAAGTTGATCTTATTCTCCTAAGCCAAACAGACCTTGGATATAACAACCTCTGAGGCTGTGTAGAAAATAGCATAAACCTTTCTAGAGACTCCACAACCATCACAGCTTCAACAAGGGCTATGCTTCCTATAAAGCAGGCTGGATGGGTCCTCCAAGGGTGTTCCAGGTTCTACTTGACTCCCTGGCAATGTGTGTGCCCTTGCAGGGGGAAGGACATGGGGTCCTGGACATCTATCTGTAAGGACTCAGGTAAGCACCATGGGGCCTTGGTGAAACCAGTTCAGCTCTGAGTTCTGCCCCTAAGTTTCAGCTTTGCAGAGAAGGGAGAAGAAAGTGATTAGGAACTGAGTAACACTCTCGGCTCACACTCCTGCCTTTCTCGATTGTCTATTGCCACAGTAGAGGATTGTGTCAGCCAGCAGGGCAGTGACAGGAAACACCAACATGCCAAAGAGGGCTAAGGGCATTCCTGTGAGCGCCTGGTGTTGGCTTCAGACTCTGGCACTGTTCTGGTTCAGTGGGCAGAGGGTCATTGACATGGGTGTGGGTGGGAGTTGGTAGCACAATCTAGAGGCCAGGATTCACCTTGCTGTTTCTTCTCTCCTACCCAGGCCCCACTCATTAGTGCTAAGATGGCAAACTCCCTTCTGCTTTCCAAGTCTTTAAAGACCTGCTGCAGCAAGAGGCTTTGGACTGTCTGATCTTCCCACAATATCTCCAAGTATCTGTAGTGTTCTCTTGAACACCTCATCTGGCTGAATGTACCCACTCCAGCCATTGGACACATCCACTCCAGCACTTAGGGTCTGCTCTTTATCTGATTGAGTTCATGTCAGGAAGAGAACTCAGCTCAGGTCTCACATGCCATCACACGAGCATTGTACTCATATGGCATCTATTGAAGAATGTGTGCTCTGTGGTGTGAGACAGTGGTCTGTAGCTGAAGTTTTCCTGGGTCCCGGCCTGCCGGCAGTCGGGGCAAATCTCTCCCACCAGCGTTCCCCAAGTAAACACACAGAGACTTATATTGCTTATAAACTGTATGGCTGTGGCAGGCTTTTTGCTATCTGTTCTTATATCTTAAATTAACCCATTTTATAATTCTATACCTTGCCACATGGCTTGTGGCTTACCGGTATCTTACATCATGCTTCTCCTGGTGACGGCTGGCAGCGTCTCCCTGACTCCACCTTCCTGTTCTCCCAATTCTCCTTTCTGCTAGTCCCGCCTATACTTCCTGCCTGGCTACTGGACAATCAGCGTTTTATTTATCAGTCAATCATAGCAATACATTCACAGCATAGAGAACACCCCACAGCACTGGGTCGCCAGGGATACCACAAGTGAAGTACTCTTGAACCGTAGGTGCATGCTTCTTTCACCACAGATGACAGATAAAAGGGAGAACAGGTTGTACTCACTGCTGAAATGGAAGTTAAAATGTGACTCCACAGATAAGGAAGGGGATTATGTTGGCATGTCAAACAATGTCACTCAGAAAGGGCCATCTGAGCTGAGTGAGATGCCAAGGCTAAGTAGTTGAGGTGGCCCCCCTCCACATATGCTCTGGGAATGCCGGTAGTGAAAATTTCATTCAGTATTTTACAGTGTGACTCTGTCACCATGGAGTTCAAGCTGCCAGGTGTCTGTCCAGTTCTGAAAATGGCACACCATGCTGAGTAAAGTCATTGAGAATTTGCTCCTGGTCGTCGGGGGTCCAGGGCTTCAGTTCTTTGTGGAGTAGCCCTGGATGGTGTCACATGGCACAAGATTATAGCCCTGATCAAAAGACGCCATCTCCTTAGACAGAGTGAAAAGGAGCAAAAGGGCAGGAAGTGAGGGAGCCTGAGGGCCAAAAGTGGAGACCCTGCCTCAGCAAGCTCTTCTGCTTGCTGGAGGTTAGGGCACCTGTACCCCCCTTGGCTTCATGACGAAAGATGGCATGGAGGAGGTGGTCAGGAGATGTGGACCATGCTTGGTATTTAGACGGTGACCCCCTGGGCTCAGTCCTGAGCTCTGTCATATACTGTTTATGTCTCTGAGAGAGAGGCTTTGTGTCTGTGAACCTCATTTGCAGATGTGGATTGTGCAGCAGACACTCAGGGCTGTCACAATGCCTCGTGGATGTGTTGTTAGTAACCCCTATGCAGTGCTCTCAAGTGTGGACATTGAGGAACTAGTCACATTCCACTTCAATCTCTGGAAGTTGAGTCAACCTAAGAGCAGCCTCAACTTTACCACAGAAACATGGATGCTGGGCTCTGGGGAGATAATAGTAAAGTGCTTGCCATACAGTCAGGGGACCTCAATCCTCAGCACTCATATCAGAAGTGAGATTTGGTGGTGCATGCTTCTATTCCCAGCTCTGAGGAGCAAAGATCCTTGGGGATCCCTGGGCAGCCAGCAAGGCCCAGGTCTCAGTTCTCCTGAAGAATTACACCAGCGTTTGACCTCCAGCTTCCACATGCACAGGAAAAAGGGGAGAGGGAAGGAGGCAGGGAGAGAGAGACAGAGAAAGAGATCTAGAAGTTGTAGAGCCCAGGAGTCATTTTTATTATTTCTGTTTTAGCTGAGAGGGGGGAAAAACCGCTCTTTTTAAACTCATAAGACACGTGTGAAGTACAAACACACAGCAATTTTGTTAACCAATGGAATGAAGAAGTCAGAATAAGCAATGAAGGATCATATGTACTTTCTCAATTTCCGTCATGAGATGAGAAACACTTATAGTAAATGGATGAAGATTCAAACACAAGATTAATTAATCCTGAACCCGAGCGCACTGGACGCCCTACTGCTCAGTGGTTTCCCATGCTCCTCCTCACGTGCCAGCTCACACCATCTGCCCCACATGATGTGAACACGTGACAGACAGGTGTAGAAGTCAGTCCACCAAGGCTCCTGGTAGCAGAGCAGACAGACCTGGTGTCATAATGTCTTCACAGTGGTCCTGTTCCTATCTGTTTCTCCACCAAGCGTGTGGGCTTCCTCTAGAAGGGTGAGATTAGGCACTGCCGCACAATTTATAAGGAGAAGGGTGGACCTGGAGACCTAGATCTAGGGAGACTTGTGAGCGAGTCCTTCTTAACATCTGGCAGGTCCCCCTTGTGTCCTTGTACCACCTGGAAGCTTCAGCTACAAGCAGAGGTGATCGTCCTCGGGTTATCCTCATCTCCTGTGTCCACACAGCTTGTTCTGTCCTTCAAAGAACACAGACTTAGTGGTAACCAACCCGAACACTGGGAATCTAGCGTCTTCTTGACTTTGGTTAACCACATAGCTATCAGACTTAGTGGTAACCAACCCGAATACTGGGAATCTAGCGTCTTCTTGACTTTGGTTAACCACACAACTATTTATTGCATAGTAGTGCTGCATCACAAACGCCCCAGACATCCACAGACATTCACACCACTGTCTATGAATCTACACATCCTGTGTAGCCCAGCTGGCTAAACCTGGACTCAGTGGGCAGCCTCTCTTCAGGCTGTGTGAATCAGTTCCACTCAGCTCTTCAGCTGTGCTCTGTTCTGGGGTCTGGACTGAAAGGGAGGCAGCAACCACTAAATCTTTTAGTAGCAGGTAACAGTTTATGACCGACAACTAAACCACTCAGAGTGACGACTCACACTCCATTGGCCAAACATGCCCCATATCTAAGAGCAGTGTTGGAGCAAGGATAAAAGCTCCTTCCATGGCACTGGATGGGAAGACATGGGTGGGTGTTTGTGAGCAACATTCCAAATTTTCAGATTGCCTGAAGCTCATCTGTAAATCTAGGGACAGCACGCCCCCTCAGAGGCTGCTGTGAGTGCATCAGTTAGACAGACATGTCTGGCCAGTGTATGAGGTCAGTATTATACTGGTTGTGTTGTCCAAATACTGAGTAACGGGCCTCCTGCACCTACACAAACAGCTTGACCCAGGAAGGCGTGCAGCTACAGCAGTGATGGGTATCCCCCTGCAGAAGGCCGTCCTCCCCTACCAGCTGTTCACTCTGGCCTCCTCCCTGCATACCCGACCTCTGTCACCAGAGGGACCTGACAGCAGAAGCTGCGATTCTGCTGGTCCTTCCTGGCCCCAAAAGACTCGAGCAGATGTTGCTTCCTCTGATCACTTCCTCCCTTCTCCCAAAGCCATACCAAGAACAATTCTCATGCAAACACATCTTTGATAGTGTGATGGGAATTTGGCACTAGTGTGGGGTTCTTAGGAGAATCTATACTACCATTTGAATAATGGAAAATTCCACAATGATTCTCCAGAGTATCTTGTTTTATTCAGAGTGGTTTAGATGTGGAGCTGCCTTTGAAGCGGACCAGTTCATAGTTGGTGGCCATGATTGTGACTGAGTCTTTTGGCCCAGTGACATGTGAAGCCTGGCTTTCAAAGATGGTTGCCTGACCCTGAGCCATTGTTGGAACTAATACCATCCAGAAGAGCTTTTCTAAAAGTGGTGTGATTGTGGGTGATGGGTCCATCTTCTGTCTGGCCACATGTCCTTACAGCCTCTGTCTGGTCTCAGCCTAGGAGTCTGACAAGTGTCATGGAGATGAGAGGACCTGACCGCGTGAGTAATGGTGATGCCTGTGATGGTGAATGCTGCCTGGAAAAGGGAGGTACAGACATGTGACAGGCCAGGGCCGGCTCTTGGGACTTGGGTGGGAGGCAGAACTGCTCGGCCTTGACAGCCCAGGTCACGTTGCTGATGGAAGACATACAGAGCTACAAGCCCAGCTTTTTAAGAGCCCTGCTTAAGCTCCAAGTCTTGTCTTACGGGCCAGGACTGGATGGCACTGCAGATGGGCTCCGGAGTATAGCATCCTTATGAAACCCACACAAAGATTCCTTGATGCTGAATATGGATGGTTGTCCAGGAGCCTGCCAGAAGATGGGCAGTCACAGTGAAGAGAGACCACACTCCAAGGAAGGCAGAGGACTCTTCCATTGATCTAGGATTTCAATACTTTGATGTCTTGTTTTGAAAAGATATTCTGGCCTCAGGCTAGACCACCCTGAACATGCCTGTCTCATTCTATCTCACAGTGGTGCTCCTGGCCATTTTCATCTCGTCTTTGGAAGAAAACGTGTTGTCTTCTTCTTCTATTCATCTCCCTTTAGTGTTTATCCTTGGGTGAAGAGCTGTCATTCCATTCTTACTTGTAGGTTCCACCTTCAGGGTTGAGGGTGGGTACACAGAGAACTGCTAGCCAGAGAGCCCTCAAGGTCACAACTAGATCCAACAAAGCTGTCCTGAAGAGCTGGGAAGGACCCTTCAGAGGCAGTGCCATGGCCTCCTCAATGGCGCATTGAGCCTCGATATGCTTTCAAAGGGTTTTACCCCCACAGGGAACAGTGCATGGCACAGTTAGGTTGTTGCTGGCAGGCTCACTCCTTCAGCCGGTCCAGTGTGTCTGCCAGGTGTCAGGTAGGACTCACCTGGCTCCAGTCTCACAGAACACGGGGACATATGCACTGAAGTCAGACCAGCAGCAAATCAGTCAGAACTGGGAAGAAAAGCCCTTGAAGCCAAGAGTATACCCAACATGGTCCCTGATGTATTCCAGGAGATGAGATTTTTCTTCAATAAATGGAGCATTTCTGGGGTCAACAGACCTGAAGTCTCTCAATTTGGGGGGAGATTTGTGAGGAGGGTTCCCAGGGGAGTACCATAGGAGTACCAGGCAGGCAGGACTGGGCAGAACAGCTGGTCTACACCCGAGTTCAAATAAGCCCCCAGTGATGCCAGCGTTTCTGAAGATATCGAGGATGACTCCTCACTAATGCTCCAGACAACGCTAAGGGCCTCATCTCTGCTTTCTACACCCCAACCCAGCTAGCTCTGAGTCACCACTGGATCTGGAGAACCCTGAGTCGGATGTTCTCTGGGGCTGAGGACGATTCCCCGCAGGGATGTGGCTGCAAGCTATGATCCCACAGGGCCAGCATCTGGGACGGAGCAGCCGAAGGGAAGCTGGTGAAACCCCACAATGCCACTGTGGTCACACACCCTCACCGAGAGCGGTGGGGGTTTGGTGACTTCAATCGACAGCATGTGGGAGAAAACGTTCTGCCTGAGTACAGCCCACGTACCGGGAGCAGGGTCAAACAGATCGCGAGGAAGAGGGCCCAGGGAGATTCCTGTGTTCAGGGCTCATTCGTAAGGCAGAGGCTGCTGGTGGCTGCACCACTGAATAGGAAGGAAACAGGTTTTTCAGTGCATACCCGGATCTATGCCTGTTGGAGTGCTCCAGGGGCTTCATCCCTATCCCTGTCCATCACGTGAAATCCCTGCATGATCTCATCTGGCCACTTAAAGTACATCGCATGTGGATGCTCCTGAGTCTCCTGTCGCTCCTCCCTTGGAGTCCACCATATCATCCAGCTACTTCTCACATGAGTCATATGCACAGAGCCTGCGCTACTTTGTACTCCACCTCTTTGATGTTCTCCAACCTGGCCTTCCCACAGCCTTCCTACCTCACCTAAGGGGAAATTTATTCTCCCAGGGCAGCATCCACTTCCAACCTACCAGCTCTCCTCACTGAAAATCCCGAATTTGACCACTGTGTGCACCGCGGCTGAGCCCCTATTGCCGCCCATTTCAGGATATAAAGTTTATCCAGGCACTTAGAATTAGCGTCCTCTTTCCTTTCTCTCGGCCATCATTATCTCCCTCCCCATTTGTATATGCACAATTATCTTCTTAACAGTGTTTGGCTTTTTTTAATCTTCACTGAAACCATACCTCTGATCGTCTTGTGATGGTGAATATTGTCAACTTGGCAGTCTATAGACTCATCCAGGAAACAAATCTTTAGGCATGTCTGTGAGAGATATCTGGATTAGCTCAACTGAGGTATGAAGACCCACCCACTGTGGGCGGCACCATTCCCTGGGATTCGGTTCTAGACTAGACAAAAAGGGACAAGTAAGCTGCACATTGGCGTTCATCTCTCTCCAGTTCCCGGCTGTGGATGCAACGTAACCCGCTGCCTCGTGGTCTCACTGCCCTGCCTTTCCTTCCATGATGGATGTTACCCTTCACCTGAGCCCAAATAAACCCTTCCTTCCTTAACTTACTTTAGCAAAGTCACTGATACATAATTTATACCCCTTTTCCTACTTGTTTTATCATCTATATTTTCTATTAAAAAGAGGTTCAATTGTGAGGAGGTCTTTTTCCCCCAATGGTTTGATTCTTATTCTATTTCTAGTGCCAAGAACAAGACTTGACACATAGTAGGTTTTAAAGAACGGTTCATTAAATAAAAAGAACATCTTGACTGCCTAACTCTCTACCCCGAGTGTTTTTTTTGGGGGGAAAGTAAGCACTAGAGTGGGATGTACTCCCAAAAAGTAGCCTGGAATGTGGCCATCCCGCTAGAAAACAGAGCTCTGCCCATTTGTGGTGCCCCAGTGAGATGGGTCAACTTCCCTCTAGTCAGCGTTAGGGGCTGACGTGAGAAAGCCCTGGCTGGCCTTGGTTACATTGGATGATTTCTGTGTTAGCCCCTGTGTTGAGCTCATACCAGACAGAGCCTGGATTCTGGCTGAGCTGTGTTACAGACAGCAGTGAGAGACCCTCCAGCATCTTTCCCAGCATTTTGCTACCTAACAGGAGGTTGAAGCCTGTATCTCCCTGGCCATGGCACACTGAAGGCTGTGGAAAGAGGAGGCACAGGCAAAGCATCGAGGTCCCACGGAGGATTGAACTCCTTCCCAGTTAAGCCCCAGCGAAAGTCAGGGCCGCTGGCTAGGAGGACCATCTGACCCCACACAGAAGAGTCAGGCCAAGCTTCAGGGTGGCTGATAGGCCCACAAGCAGAACTGTTCGCCCTGACGCCCTGGTGTGGTTTGAGGCCAGGCACCCTGCATTTTGCACGGTCACAAAAGCAGATTCTGTTTTACCAGAATGACACGTGTGAATTTTTAGTGATGAGTTCTCGAAGAAGTGGATGGTTTCCTCCAGTTAAATGGAGAAGCACTGGCCTGTAGCTTAACTGTAAAAAACAGTTTAGTGTTGACTCCAGAGGACACCAGCAGATCCAGCTGCACTTGGAAAAAAATCTTGAGCTGGATTCACGGACATTTCTTTCTCTCTTTGATTAACAAGATGAGCTGGGAACTGGACTCAAGCGTTTCCTGAGAACAGCCTCATTGGACTCAAGTCATAATTGCAAATTTGATTCTCAAAACCTATGAAGTTCATTTTCCATGATATCTGACAGCCTAACAAACATGACTGAAACCAGAAACAGAGGCAAAGCCAATGGCATTAGTGAAGGCTGAGGAACTGCCGCCTGGTCTGGGCTGAAGGCAGGAGGGTGGTGGATGGTGAAAAGGGACACCCACAGCTGCCTTCTCGCTGACCTTCCTGTTCCTGGGAGTCTTGCTCAGTCAACCGGAGCAAAAGGCCCAGGGGTCTCCTGGGCTGAGGATCGCACCTGGCTGGTCCTGTTACAGAGTGATGAGAACTTCCAATAAGGAGCTCCTGCGTTCCTCATGATGACCGGCTCTCTGCTATGTCTACAAGAGAGGCTGTGGTCTGGAGACACCTGTTGTGGTCCCAAGGAAAGAGAAACCGAGTGGCTGTGTGGGAAAGACGCAGCCAGATGAAACCAGGAAGAAGCCCGCAGCAAGGCTGGGACAGAGTTGGACCCTTTGCTCCCTGTGCAGGTGGATCCAAGGGATGTCTGCATGTCTGGTCCTGCAGTGATGCTGTAGAGCTAAAGGAGCTGTCATCTTGTCTCCAGCTCCCCTGCACCCTACCATGAGTCTGCTCTGAAGAACATCCCCAGATTCTGAAAGTGATCCTCACTGGTCCCTGTGGAGAACCCCAGCCAACTCTCCTTTCTCAGAGCTGTCAAGGGTTCATCCACCAAAGAAGATCCTTTTCCCCACCAGGCCCAGGATTCAGTGACCGGGGACAGAGTCCTACACAGGCCCAGCCACCGGAGGAAGTTGCTGCAGACTCACATAGCACAACGCCAACCCTGGCCATTGAGAATCTTCTCTTCTACATGAGGCATGCGCAGGCTAATGTCTATCTTCTACAGACGAAACACAAACTCAGCTCCCAGAGCTGCTCAACCCCATAGGGACACAATGCTTAAAAATGCAATTTGACTTTGCCACGAAGACGAGAGATAATGAAGATCCAGACAGCAGCATGACTTGCCTAAAATAATATGAGCAATTGCAGGGAGTGGAAAGAAAACATGATCTGCACACTCGTCCAATTTCTAGCCCAAAGAGTATTTCCTTTTCTCTTTATCTAAAGAAAGGTGAAAATTCAGAACACATGTGTGCGAAGACCAGAGGTCAGACTTGGATGGTGTTCCTCTTGGAAACCTGTCCATCTTAGTTTTGGAGACCAGGTTGCTCATGGGACCCAAGGCTCGCTGCTGGGCTAGACTGCCTGACTTTTGAGTCTTCCTATCTTGGTCTCCCACATGGGGATCACAAGTGTGCTACCGTGCCCAGCTTCTAAAGAGGTTCTGAGGATTGAACTCGGGCAGGCATGCTCGCAAGGTGAGCATATGACTGACTGAGCCATCTCCCCAATCACTCCCCTTCATTTTGTGTTGATGTTCTTTTTCAAGTATTATTGACTATGAATTGGATGAGACTTCTATAATTTGTATATCTTTGAGAGAATTTCAAATAAAGCATTTGGGGGGGCAAGAGGTGGAAGATAAAGACAGAAGAGAAGAGGTGGGGGGATGGGAAAGACAAGACTGAGATGGGAATAAGAAAGGCCACAGGGTTGAAAGTATCCACCAAGGACTTGTTCCAGGTCTTGGAGTAGAAGGGTGGGTAAAAAGACTCACATTTGCCATGGTTTTTCTTACTGAGTTTCCTGAGTTGTTACCCTTAGTGCTCTTCAAAACACACAGTTTACCACAGTGGAGCTCATTCACATTCCCGACTTCAAAACCCACAAGCTAACCTTACACACCTCAATCAGATCATCTGAATTTTCTTTATTTCATACAGCCAGTCGGCTGTCTGTTGCTGTAATGAACACATGAGATGCATCAGCTTATAAAGAATAAAAGGTTTATCTCTGGGGTTTCTGTTAACACTTGGTTGGCAACATTGCTTTGAGGCCTGTGGCAAGAAGCAGCCATCACAGCAGATGTGTGGCGGAGGAGACTGTTCACCTGGAAGTATTGGGGCTGGGGGCGGGGTGGAAGAGAGCTGTGGAAGAGGCCAGGGCTCCTTCAGGGCGGCATCTTTAGCAGCCTACAATCACCTGCTAGAATTCACCTCCCAAAAGTTTGAGTTCCATGAGAAAGACCCCAGCCTTTCCCTGTTGTGCATACACAGCCATCCCAACCCAAGGGACCATCATGCCATTTGTCTTTGTTTTTAAGTGCCCTATGATGCTCACAAAGGCACCGTCCATCATGGGCATGAACCAAGAGTCTCAGTCCCTAAAGGATCAAGTGTTAGGGAAGAAATGAAACCTAGCCCTGTGGGGAACATGATGTCACCCACATATTAGGCTTTTTTTTTTCTTCTGTTGCTGAGATGAAACACTGTAACCAAAACAACTCATAAAAGAAGGAGTTCATTTGGGCCTCTGGTTCTGAAGGCATAAAGTCCATCATGGCTCTGAGACAGGCATGGCGGCGGGAGCCGAGAGCTGGAAGGTCACATCTACAAAGGCAAGAATGAAGCACAGAAAGTGGGCTTGAAGTGTCACTCGGCTCTTCACCCCAAAGCCTGCCCACAACAATGCACTTTCTCCAGCAAGGATGCACCACCTCATCTTCCCCAAACAGTACCACCATCTGGGAAACAGAGCAAATGAGAGACGTTCTCATTCAAACCACCACGGTCCACTTTACAGTTAGGAAGCTGAGCCTTGGGGCAATTATATAACTTGCTAAGGGCCATGAGAGCATGAAAGCTGAGCGGAAAACCCAGATCTGGTGGATTTCAGGGCCCTTGTACTGCTCTGTGCTGGGAAGCCAGACAGGAGTCAGGCTAACTGAAGCTGGGTGTTTGGCTGCTCTTGGGTCTTGCGTTTATAGACTCTCATTCAGGCATACACACCCACACAGGCTTCTCACTTGACTCCAAGAGTGCCTTTTCCTCCAAGCTCTGCTCAGACAGACCTCCTGATGTCTCCCCAGTTAACTCGAGAGAGCAAACTCCTTTTTGGACGGGCAGTCCCTTCCTTCTTCACATTTTGTTCTCTGGTTTATGGGTTTCAAACGTGGACTGTCAAGTCCACATCCTGTCCTCTGCTGGCCCGAGAGGCCGGCAGCATTCTTGAGGAGCGGCCAGTTGATTTCCTGACTTAAAGTGAGGCTCTTACTCCTTCCTTTCATTTCCTCAGCCTGAATACTCAGGAGAACGAGAGCTGGGCCACGTGTGAGTACAGCCGCTTCTGGGACACAGGTGCTGGCGGCCGCAGATGGAAAGCAGTTGGTCCTAGGACCCTCTCTCCCCTCTGGACGGCCCAAGCCTGGTCCTTGCTGGTGGGAGTGTTGTCTCGAGTTCACCAGTAACAACCCTGAACCCAACACTATCTTCCCGCCCTGGCACAAGCTCCCCACTTTACCCCAAGAGCAGTTTTCCCCCTGCCTTCCCAAAGCCTGATTCCAGAAAGAGAATAAATTCTCAGCTAACGCATGTGGACCCAGGAAAATATGTCAGTATAATTCTCCCTCCTCGTTTGGTTGTTTGGTAAAAACTTGTGTCCTGGTTGTGAACAGTCCAGCTGTAAGCTAGCTAGAAGCCATGTAGTGTGTTGGATATGAGCTGCCTCTTCTTTTTCATGGAGAGTGACAGGTGAGGGGATCGAAGGTGACACGTTGTGTTTTCACTCTAACGCTTGATGTACTCAAAAAGGGACCTCTCCAAGGCTGGGAGCCTCATGCTCACAGCCGCCGGTCACCAAAGCCTGGGGCACACTGAGAATACATGGAGCCTTCAGGACACTGATTACAGGAGCTGAATTCCCAGGGAACTCTTCAAGTGATGAAAGGCACAGAGGGGAGCTACAATTTTTATAAACACACAGTCAGCTTTGCCCACTTCTCTCCAGTTTGGAGGGAAAGTCATCTAGGCACCCTAATCAGAAACATTATCATCTGAGTCCTACTGGAGACAAGGTACTTGACCCCTACAGACCCCAATGCTCCACCCACAAGGACAGGGTTACATGAGTATTCCAGGAGACTCTGAGCATGTGAGCACGAGCAACTGGAACATTTGGAGAGAAGGAGGTGAGAGATTTTTGAGAGGAATAAGATGGGTCTCCTTGGAGACCATTTTGTGTGATTGACAGCAGATAGGCTTAAGCAAGGTATGCTGGGAAAGGGTAGGGTGTGGTGTAAACACCCTAGACTATGTAGAAACTTAACCAAGTTACACTTGATGACTGTTCCTCTATTCTTACATGGCAATGTGTTTCTTAGAGTATGAAAGAGGGAGAGGTGGTGTGCTGACAAGGGAGTCTGGGAATGCCCCTGAGCATCCCTGTCAACTTTTCTGGAGGGTTGCACCACATCTCCTCGGGTGAGTTCTAAGATCTCTATCTGTCTGTCCATAGCAAGACACTGTTTTAACTGTTTTCAAATATTTATTTGTCCTTAAAACCTTCTGAATGTTATTAATGAGGACACTGGCACACAAAAGATTTTGTGCTGTCCAAGGAAACAAAAGCTGATTTGTGGATGGCTAGAATTCTGGAACCCAGTCCTGCAAATGCCAGGCTAGGCCACCTTTCTTGCTACTACATTCTAAGTGTCCTTGCCCCCTAGCTACCTTCCACACATTACACCCACATCTACTAAGAAGACATGATGCTCTGTGTATCCTGGGAGAGAGCCAGGAGAGACGCTGGGATTCACTTCCAGGCAGATGAGCCTGAGTAAGCCAAGGCATACAGCAGCACCCACTCCAAACTCCCAGTGGCTTTCCAGAACCAATTAGCTGATAAACTGCTAGCTAGTATGAAGAGTTGCCACCATCTAGGCCATTGTGCTGGTTGGAGACAATGTCTTAGTCAGGGTTTCTATTGCTGTGAAGAGACAACATGACCACGGCAACTCTTATAAAGGAAACCATTTAACTGAGGCTGGCTTACAGTGCTTAGTCCATTATTGTCATGGCGGGAGGCATGGCAGCATGCAGGCAGACATGGTGCTGGAGAAGGAGCTGAGAGTTCTACATCTGAATCAACAGGCAGCAGAAAGAGACTGTCACATTAGATCTGGTATGAGCATTTGAGACCTCACAGCCCACTTCCTATTGACACACCTCCTCCAACAAAGCCACACCTCCTAATAGTGCCACTCCCTGTGAGCCTATGGGGGCCATTTTTATTCAAATCACCACAGGCAGGTTGTAGCAGATGCTCCCTCCCAACTTTGCCCCTCAGCCCTCACTGTCCCCCCACACCCTTCTACTGCACGAACTCACAACAATCCACCCACCAATGTTCACTTGTCAGGAGCTGACCAGCCATGGCAGAGAGGGGGCTAGAATACCTTGTAGCTAACACCTTGGGGGCAGCCAGCTAACTGTAGGTGGGAGATGGGAGTATGTTCTAGCTTGGATATGAAAGTCCCTAATTGCCCATATGTTGAAGACTTGGTCCCCATTTGGTGACACTACTGAGAGGTGATTGTGTTACTGGGGTCCTTAATCCATGACTTTAATGCTTGGCCTAGTCCTTTGATGGATTATAAAATGGTGAGACCTAGAAGGTGGGTCTAGCTGGAGAAAGTGGGTCCTTGTAGGAATGTCTTTGAAGGACATATCTTCGCCCCAGGCCTTCCCTGCCTGTGTGTCCATCTCAGCCTTCTGCCTGTCATGAGCTGAGTCCCCACGTGCTCCCTGTTATGGGTGTTCTGCTATGCAAGGGGCCGGAAGTAGACGGAAACCTTGGAAACCATGAGCCAAAATGTATTTTTCCTCCTTTGAAGCTGTTTCTGTCTGATGGTTTGTTACTGGGAGGAGAGGTTGTCGGGGGATCCCATATTGAGGGATCTTCCACCTCCGAGCTGAGTGGCTCAAAGCTTCAATTGACCACCAGGGAAGCTCGTTTATCTTAGAGAGGTCTTGTCCAATGGGCAGAGTTCTTCCATTTTACCAGACTAAAGGGCTGCGGAGATGAGGGTGGTGGCAGTGATGTGATGCTACATATGTGCTCAGTACCACCGGACTTCCAAGCTTAAATATAATTCTGATGGTAAAACTTAGGTGTGTTTTGCCACGTCCACTTTGGAACGAGGTTTGCCAGTTCCTTACAGTTAAAATACACTTGCCATGTTCCTGTGTTGAAGGTCTATTTACCATAGCTGTGCTCAGGATTGCTCCAAGCTAGAAATGACCACAGGTCAACCGGTGAGTAGAAGCAGTGGAAAACTGGGCAGCCGTGAAAAGGAACAGACTGAGGATACGCAGCAACATGGATGAGTCTTCAGGATGCCCTTCTGGAAGCAAACGGCCTGAGATCTCACTCTGCTGCGATGACCGATGATCTGAGCCAGGCAGGACTGTGAGGACCAAACAGACCAGCATTTGGCAGGGCCCGGAGAGGAAATGAGGGCTGACTAGAAAACAGCCTAAGGGGCCCTTGGAGTAATAATGTTCAAAGTATCAGTTTGTTATTGGTTAGTCGTTTGTCAAAACACAGAACTATTCATTTGAAAAGGGTTGTTTACTGAATGCAAATTAGGCCCGAGAGCCTGGCTTTGAAAAAACCAGCAAGCCAGAGAAGTTGAGTGTGTGGTGCATACCTCTAATCCTAGGGTTCAAGAGGTTGAGGATAGATGTTCTCAAGTTCCAGGCACACAGAGTGAGATTTTTGTGGCCCCCATCAACAAAATAAAATCAAACCAAAACACCAATATCAAAACCCACAAACAAAAATCTATTATTTGTCTATCTATCTATCCATCCATCCATCCATCCATTCATCTATCTAGAGACGGGGTCTCATGTATCCCAGGATGGCCTCCAACTCTCTACACAGCTAAGGATAACCACGAGCTTCTGATGCCCCTGCCTCCGCTCCCTGAGTACTTTCATTACTGACCAGTACCACCACCCCTGTAGGGGTGAGGACTGAACCCAGGTTTTATGAGGTCTATGCAAGGGTTGTACCAACTGAGTCACACCTCTAGCCCCTGGCATTGTTTCTTTGGTTTAGTTTTCTGAGTCAGTCTTTCCAAATACATCGCTCAGGCTATTCTCAAACCTGTAGGCTCAAGCGACCCTCCCACCCGAGTCTCCTGAGTAGCTGGGACTACATGTGTGAGCCACTCGGCTGAGCGAGTTTGCTTTTTAATTATGGTCAAATCTCTAAAAGCATAGTGACAGAAACAATGTAACGCAGTGGTTCTTGACATTTCTGATTCTGGGACCCTTTAATACAGTTCCTCACGTTACGGTGATCCTAACCATAAAATTACTTTTGTTGCTGCTTCATAACTGTAATTTTGTTATTGTTATGGGTTGTAATGTAAATATCTATGTTTTATGATGGTCTTAGGTGATCTCCATGAAAGGGTCTTTCAATCCTCAAAGGAGTAGTGCCCCACAGGTTAAGAACCACTGTTCTAGAGATCCCATAATGTGGTCTGTTATTAACTATTTTCAAAGGCTAGGAGAATACCATCATGGTTAGACATTGTTTTTCAACTAAATATGATGACCATTCTTTAAATAAAAAAAAACTGATAACGCTTGAGGTTCTAAGAAGCAAACACAGAATAATTATGGAAGCAGCTGAAACTACAGAGAGACTAGGACGGAAGTGTCTTCCAAAGCTGCAGCTTGGAGCAAAACAGATGTGAGTCCTCTGTTCCCAAGATTCTTGTGCAACTGGCCCTGCCCAGAGTCATTGACATTGTGCTTGGAGAGAAATTGGATTTTCGTTAGCCGAGTTCCTTTACCAGTGACACCCTGGGAATTTGCATCACGTGAGTGGCACATCCAGCAAGGCTTTGCTGGACGACAGTGACATGGAACCTTGGATCCCCAAAGACAGGTGGCTCTGGGCAGCTGCGTGAGGAGGAGAAGTTGGGGAAGATCGTTGACTTTGGCGACACGGAAACCTTGAGGCTTGAGAAGCTTTGATGTGGTCTGAAGAACATGCGCGGCCACAGCACCAGAGTATGGTGGCCTGTGACAGAGGGATTCTGATTTGTTGACACAGTACAGGACAGCCAGAATGAAGTCACAGGGTTCAAATCTTTCTTACATAGACCCATCAAGTGTCTTCAAGGAAAATGTTATTCACAGGAATTTTGAAATGAAAGATAATTAAAATACGATTCTCACTGTTCCTAGTATAGACAGCTCAACTCACTCAGTGGCTTCGAGTGCCTTAATCAGGAAGTGTGTGTCAGTAACGCTACGATGCCCAGACTAGCCAGGTCTGACACTGGGAAGTCATTATTGTTCGGAGATCAAAGTCTGCTAGGAGCCAACTGTGGGCAGATGGCTGAAGTGCTGATGGTCTGTCTTCTGTCTGCTCTCACGGCCTTACTGGGGAGAAAGCAAAACCACCAGGGAGTTATTAAGAACTTTTTTAAAAAAAAAAAAAAAAAAAGAGGACATCCAAATTCTGCAACCAAAATGAAGAAACGCTTCCCAGAACTGTGTGCCACCGTTGACTAGATTTGGAGTTGTTCCAAAAATCATGCATGTCCTTTGGAAATGTGTTAAACAGAACATGAGGTGAAAATGAGTTCCCTCCCCAGTAACCATTCATAATGTTCTTGGATGTCTCATTTAGACTTACCTTCTCTGCATATGCATGTACACACACACACACACACACACACACACACCAGATGGCAGATGAGGTAATTCGCCTTTGAAGATTCAAATAAAATTGGCTGAGACCCCATCCCACATGTGGTGGGAAGTCCATGCTTCTCAAGCAATCTTACAGTTTACAGGGTGGAGAAGGAGGGAGAGGAGGAGGGGGAGGAGGAGGGGGAGGAGGAGGGGGAGGAGGAAGGCAAGTTCTCTAACCCCTTCTGCTTTTCAGCTTCACTTCTTGCCAAATTAGGTCAGGGAGTGATTGCTTTGGTATCCCAAACATAGACATCATAGACATGTTGTATTTTTTTTTTCCCCTCTTAAACCTCAGATGCAACAGGCTGGAATTCATCTTCAGCCCATTGTCTTAGTTCATTTCCTGTTGCTGTGATACAATACCCTGACAGGAGCAGCCTGGGGGAGAAAGGGTTTGTTTTAACTCACAGTTTCAGATTGCAGTCCATCATTGTGGGGAAGTCAAGGCAGCGGGGACCTGAAATATCACATCCACAGTCAAGAACAGAGAACAAGATGTTAATGTGCACATGCTTGCTCTCAGCTCACTTGCTCTTTTTTTCTGTAGAGTCCTAGATCCAAAAGTAGGGATGGGTGCCACCCACTTTTAGGCTGGGTCTTCCCACACCAACAACATAATCAAGACAGTCTCTTACAGGCAGACTTGATGTGGACAATCCCTCATTGAGACTCTCTTTTTCAGGTGAGTCTAGATTGTGTCAAATTAACAATTAAGCTAGACATCACATTCATGGGCCATTGTAGCCAATGATCCCTGCCAAATGTTCCATCTGCCTGTGTCTATCTATCCCCTGTCTACTTATACATCCATTCACAGATCCATCCAGACATTGTCTATTCCTTCATGCCATACCATCTGTGGTGATTACTATTAACTGGCAGCCTGACTGGATTTGTAATCACCATGGGAACACATCTGAATGTGTCTCCAAGAACATTTCCAGAAATATTTGACGGATCCACTGTAATGGTTTGAATGAGAAATGCCCCCCAGTGTCTTGGGCATGTGACTACTCGGGCCACAGTTGATGGAGCCATTTAGGAGCTTTAGGAGATGTGGCTGTGTCAGAGAAGTGTAGCACTGAAGGACGACTTTGAAGTTTCAAAAGCCACTGTCAATTTCTAGGTCACTTTCTCTGCTTTCTGTCCACAGTTCAAGATGTGAGCCCTACACTTCCTGCTCCAGCTGCCATGGCTCCACTCTGTCATCACGGACTCGGACGGCCTCATAGTCACTGTAGGCCTGAGGATGACCTTGAACTTCTGGTGCTCTGTATACTCTCAAGTGCTTGGCTTGCTAGTGTGTGCCACTACACATGGTGTATGCTGTGCTGGGGATCGCACCCACAGCTTTGTGAACGCCTCGAGGGCAAAGTGCTGATTGAGCCACACCTCTGGTTCTCCTTAGTTTTTTAAACACACCCCGTTGGAGGCAGGTATTGGTTCATTCCGTTCTGTCCCAGTGATTCATCTCTAGATGATGGTGACAACATTCTAGATAGCATGGGCCCGAGACAAAGGGTCTACACCGAGAAGCCGAACTTTGGAGAGCGGGAGACCTCTGAAAAAACATCTCCTGACTGCATATGTAAGCCGAGGCTGTCATCATGCCTCAGCTGACCACCCTTTCCTCCAGCAGCTGTCCATGTCAGAGAACATTTGGGCCTCGCTGACCACATCCCAGCCCTTCACTGTTTACTCAGTAAGACCCTCTTGGGATGTCCCGCCCACCTTTCCTTTCCAAAGCTGTCCTGTCCCAGAGTGAGAAAACTTGTTCAGCTTTTCAGCCTTTGCTTCTTTCTGCTCTCACTCTGCCAAACTTCTCATCCCCTGGGACACATTCTTCTCTCCTCCAGATGCAGGTTTTTGGGGGAGACACTACCCATTATTCAGACAGGAGAAGGAGGTTGCAAGGGGATTGTGGTCAGCAGTGCTGGGTTCCGTGCCTGAGCAGAGTCTTCCCATTTCCCGTTGCCTCCTGAGGGCCCTCTCATGTGATGCTGGCTGGATAGTCAGCATTTGTCTGTTCCAAGTTCTTTCCCTAAACTGCAGCAGCACAGTTCCTGGTTTAAAAACCACATGTTACGTGGCATGTCTTCCTCCAGTTTCCACAGAACCCAGCCGCAAGCCACCAACAGTGTGTGGGAAAAACAGTCCAGGACGTCTCCTTTTAGCTTGCGCTTTTTCCTGGTGCTTGAGATGGAAGCCGGGGCCTTGTGTGAACTAGGCTATCACTCTACCACTGAGACACACCACAGTCCCTTAAAGAGAGGTCTTTGGAGGGTGTTCCCTGCCACAGCCTCCCTGGGGAGCCCAGGTCCGTTTCTCTGCAATCTTTCCTCTTCGTCCAGAGTCACTCGGCTTGATTCTTATTTTGGTTGTTTACAACATGGTCATATAGAAGGAAAACGTGCAGGATGGACCAGAGATAAGCATAACTCAAAACCATCTGTGGATAGCATTTAAGAACTTGGGGGCACTTATGTGGATGTTACAAAACGGCCTAGGGTATTGACTTCTGTATGTCACTTTCCCTGTAATTGTGTTATAGTAGTATTTTCTCTGTTCTCATTTTAGACCATGGAGTCTCTATACTGGCTAATACACTAGTATTTTTACTACCCTTGATTATCACAGGTATAATTATTTCCTGTTTTTCAGGAGAGTAAATGATACCACAAAAGATCATCTCAAACATGGATTGTTCTTTTCCATCCAAACCCTAAGAGACAGACTTACTAAGGTTAAAGCATACGCATGGGTTTATGTGTTTTGGGAAAACACAGCCACAGGAGCTTGGGGGACAGGTGGGCTAGGATCATCTTGGCAGGTGTGGGGAAATGACCCCCAGACTCTCCCACTTTGCTGAATGTCCCCAGGCCACCACTGCTGTCACCATCACTGGTGAGCTTCTCTCAGCCTGTCTCTGTTTCCTCCCAGCTGAAGCTGAGCCCAGGGTCTCTTGTCCACCACACTGGCCTTGGACATGGTCGGGATCATAGCATTCCACTGTCTCATCTGACATGGAACGTGGCCTCTCATCTCTTCCCAGCCCCATTCTTAGGGACCTTTGACAAGAACCCCTGAGAAGTAGTTTGGAAGATTTATGAGGGCCTGGCCACCATCTGGAGAGGTAGCTGGTCTCAGAAGTTCTCTGGCCATGTCAGTGGAAACCAGGACTTGTCAGGACATCTTCCAGTTCCAGCCCCTGTCATCCTTCAGCATAGTTTCTGGCCCCCACCATGTAGATACAATGGACTCCCTCCTCCCCTCTCTTCTCCTTTGACCCTTTCTTAAGCAAGTCACTGAATACAACCTGGGAATATGGAGCATGGATGGCATTGTTAGATATACAACAAAGCCATTCCAAGAAAATTCTAGTCCTGTTATCTAGCATCTCTTTGGACCACTTTTGGGAAGCAGCCCTCTTTTTTCAGCTCAACAAGTCCTTAGAGGTTCGGCCCAGCTGTCCCTTCCCTGCAGCGCAGCCCTGCTCCACCAGACGAAACGAGTCCTGTGCGGCCACATTTGCCAAGTTCGCCATCTACTTCTGTGTGCCCAGCTTCTAAGACCTGGGCACCAGGTGGTGTCTGGAGGCTATTAACGTGGGCACCTTAAAGTCATCTTTGGAGAAAGTTGAAAGGCGAGCTCTGGGCTGGTCTGTTTTCCCTCGTGAGCTCCACGCAGGGCTGGTCAGGTCAGTCACTCTGGGGAGTGTGAGTCCCTGGGATCCCTGCATAGTCCAGATGGGTCTCCTTCAAGGGATGTGTGAGAACACGAGGCTCCTCCCGAGGTTGTCAGGAGGGGTGCTCTGAGCATGACTGATCTTGACAGTCTTCAGGCTTCCCAGAAGTCTGCGCCTCTAGACTTAGGGGTGATTTTCTATCCGTATTTGCGGACACAGGTGGTGTTGGAAATGCTCTGGGACTATGAAAGGTGCCGAGTGTGGGTTCTGACCTGGAGCACTGTTAACATCAAAGAGCAGCTCTGTCGGAAAACAGAAAGCAAAACCAGGGGACTAGCAGAATGCTTTCCATTTCCACAGCATGGAAACCTCTACCAGGGCTGAGTGCAACCCACTGAGGCAGGGTTCAGAAGGGACACTCAGCACCACACCGTTCAATGACAGCCACCTTTCGATGTGCCCTGTGGGCTTCTGAAGAGATGTGAATAAATGCACATCTACTCCCCTTAGGCACTGTGGGGTGGCTCCACCCCAGCCTAACCTGGTGAACCAGAGTGCCTGGGATTGCAAACAGGAGGACAGGGGAGGGGTTCGTTACAGCATAGATGAGTCCCAAGTAGCGACATCAGTGACGAGTGCTCCCCCAGTGCGGGTGACGACTTCCCATAGCTACCTTGGAGTCCCCTCTGCCTCAGTCAACCTTCCACCCTTCTCATCCTAGCGTCTCCCAAGACCATGTTCTGCTGAGGCACAACTTCATGTAGCTGGGGGACAGATGCAGGAGGGAGCGAATGGCTGGGATCTCAGGTAAGGGTTTAATGACCGACCCCCACCCCCAGCACTCCTTCTATGAGAAACATCAACAAGTCTGATCTTGCCGAGGGTCTAGTGACACCCCAAACCATCCCAGGAGGGATGTCAACAGGCCTGGTCTTATTAAGGACCTCTTGCCAATATTCATAGGCATTTTGATTGAGACTGTGATTTCTGTCATGCTCAAAAGACAGCATTCCATACAGGATTTATCACCTAAATAACGGATAATGAAATAATTAAAAAGTGCCAAACTTGGAAGGATTTGTGGTCTTTACTACTAACTTGTTTAATTACAAATGTACATGGTGTCATTTTAATCATGATCGTGTTTGACACCCATCTCTCCAAATGACGGAAGGAGTCTGGGCCAGCCACAGTGAAGACCATTGCTCTCTGCAGTCAGGACAAACTGTCTTTTCTTGTGTCAGAAACCAGCCAGAACCCAGAGGTGCGGAGGCATTGTCCTAGGAAGGAGTTCCCAGAGCGTAACAACGGGGGTTCTGCAAGCCAAGCAGGAATGGCCTTGGAAGAGGGCAGAGACCTAGAGACAGCGTTCACGTGGTACATAGGGAATGCCTGGAGGAAGCAGAGAGTGGCAGAGATTAGGGCTTGGGGCTCTGAAACCCCCTGTCCTGACCCCACGGCTTACTAGCTAGCTGACCAATCCAGACAGACCCCTTATCTGTCCTGGTCCTGTTTCCCCACTTGCAGAGTGGCCATAGAGACTCTGTCCATCTCTGGAGACTTTGCTAAGACCAGTGATGACAGTGTTGGACTGTGCCAAATGCAGGCATCACAGTGGCCCAGGAGGCTGTGGCAATGTCTCCTGTCTTTCGGGAGAGCATGGAGTCCCAGCAGTTCTGAGGAACCTGTTTTGGGTTGGAGAGAACTTGGGTTGTGCCTCAGGTGATGGGGACTCAGCTCCTCTGCTGCATTCTGGAGTACTGTAGCCATCGCTCTGTGGCCATCACTAGGAAAATGCAGTACGAAAGTCAGGGTCCCTTTACATCTGGATTCAGTGAGTTTAGGATATGGTGTGCAATGGGAAGGGCTTAGGAGTGTGGGTCTCTTTAGAGAGTTTGAAAACGGAGTTCAACAGTGAAGTCCTCGCCTTTGTTCCCTCCCTCTGAGAAATGGGTTCAAGAGCTGCCTTCCTCCAGGGATGCACTGTGACCTGAAAAGATTAGTTGAGTCTCTAGTTTGCTCTGGCCATCAAGGCTGGGCTCAACAGTGCCATGGGTGGAGTGGGGGTCTCAGTGAAAACTGTCGTTTCACTGAGAGCATGCCATCCACCCCTGGACACCGAATCATCAGAGAACAGGAGACTGAAGAAATCGAACTGCCAGCGAAGAATTGTTCCCTAGACAGACATGTGCAAAACAGCTCTGGAGAGCCTCGCTTGTGACTCACAGGCAGCATGCCCCCACACTGCAGCTGTGGGCAGCGCGGCCACCTTATGATTCACATTTTCCACGGTTATCCGGAAAATGAAAACCATCTGGACACACCAGGACCCGCTCCGATGGACGCCGGAGCCCACACTGCATTCAGACTGGCATCGAAGCTTCCACGGTCTCTGCCTGCCCAGAGCTGCCTCCCATCTGTAGGCCCTGTCTGCTTTCACCATCGTCAAACTCCAGGCCCACTGACCCAGAGGCATCTGCAGAGGACACTGAATGGCCACAGACGTGTCCACCTACAGCGAGGCAGGGTGTCACTTTGGGGTCTTTGAAAATTCTCTTACTTGCTGTTGCTCTAGACAACTGTCCTCACACCAACCACAGGACTCCATGTGGTGCTTCTTCAATGAGCGTTTCGTGTCTGACTTGGGCAGTGGCACTAAGATCCCTCTCTAATTTGGGGTTTTGAATATCGTGCAAGGGAGGGAGAGATGTCCAGAAAGGAAGGGTGTACTGGAAGGTTCCCAGCATCTGCAGTCTTGAGAAGGCAGCTCTCTAGCAGTGTGCAGCTAGCAGTCTGGTTCCTTGTGTACGTGTGTGCAGACCTGTGAAGAATGTTCCCCTAAGATAAGAGAGTCCTCAGTCCAGTCTGAAGCCTGGGGACGGGTGCTACCCTTGCCAGCTGCAGGACCAGACTCCCTGGCTCTGTTTCTACTCCCACATTGCCTGCTTGGCTCAGCTTCCTGGGGACAATAACGGTTCCGTCTAGAGAATGCCTGGAAGCCCGAAGGAGACAGGCTCTGGGGAGCACTCAGACAGACTTGGGGGGGAGCGGGAGCACTGCAGAGGAAGCCTCAGTTATAAAATCACTATTGTGGGGTCCTGGGCTGTTCCCTGCCCTTTCTGGCTGAGGGTAGCTGGAGTGCCCCCTTTCAGCAGCCAGTTTCATTTGCCTTACATCCCTCAACCCTTGAAGGCCAGCATGTGGAGCTTCCATGGCTGTAAGAATCCTCCCAGTCTCCTATTCTTGCAGATAAGCTAAACTCCTAACAGTTACCCATCCGCTCTATGGGCCTCACCCCTATCCCCCTACCTCCTCCCACTTCACTGCTCCATACCCCCGAGGAAGGCTAAGACCCTGTTCTTGGGCACCTCTCCAGGTCTAAGTGGGGTCCTGTCTCTGGAAGACAGCAGAGGCCTGTATGAAGGAGTGCAAGGTTCAGAGGCGAGCCTGGGAGTCCCTTTGCCTGGGCTACCCGAGTGGAAGCAGAGGATATGGAGGCTGGGGGATGGGCAGCCAGCACAGGGCGGATTCTGAGAGAGGACAGCCTGGCTGCAGTTGGATGCAGGGAGAGGAGTGAGGGGAGGCTGAGGGTGTGTGTGGACAAGAACAGGAATGTCAATCAGTGCTCTGTGAAGCTGCTGAAGGCCCTGCCCTTCCCAGGAGGGCGATCTGTGCTCCACACTGCAGAGAATATCAGCTGAGAACAGAATACCATATGGAATGTGCAGGCAGGAGGGGTGTGTGTGTGTGTGCTGGAAGTCGGAGGCCAGCACTCACTTCCTTTCTGGAGGGAAGGAAGGACCATAGCCTGCTGGATGTGCAAGGACTGGAGTTTGTCTGGCTTTGGCGTAGGCCTGGGGCATTTCAGAAGTGTGGTGGGAACGCAGGGCTGAGACTCAAGAACACCCCCTGGCAAAATGCCCCGGGCTTCAGAAAGCGGCCGCTGCTCCTGGCCAGACAGGGAACCAGCACCAGACAGTCTTTTCACGAGGTGACCCTTCGTCAGGAAGGAGACCAAGAAAGGCTTCTAAGATGTGAAGCAGCCTCCCCCACTTAGGATGCTTGAAGCCGCTGCCAAATGGACCACCTCCCTGTGTTTCAAGGCTGCCACCTGGTGGAAGGTTGGGGAACAGCAAATACCTTAAACAAGGCCCTTTTCTCTCCAGGGGCTCCTCTGACTATTGAATTACAAGTAATACATACCCTGCCCTTAAAGAGCTTTTCAACTGGAGAAAGAACGTCTCTGGGCCTAGTTGACTGACTGGCAAACAGAGAAGGTAACCGACCTACGAAGGTAACTCGCCTCCCTCCAAATTCCTTTGTGTCTCCACAGACACAGGGCACTTAGGTGTTCAAATCTTGCCCAGCCTTGGACACTGACGTGTGCTTGTGTGTAGGGTGTGGAGGATGGCACTTGTCCGCATCACCATGGAGCCTCTGACGACTATCACTCTAGCCTGTCCAACTGCACCATGCTGTGCTCCTGACCCATCAGCTACCAGGACCCACTATTTGGAAGGCCAAATGATGTCCCTTCCAATGAAGGTTCTGGAGTGGGATAGATTAGCCGGGAAGGTCATATCAGAGGGTGTGTAGACATGGGAGGTCATGCTGATGCTTCAGGAATGGGTGAGTGACATCCATTGTGAGTAAGCAGACCCTCCAAAAGAATCCAGCTGCCAAAGCTCTAGCTTCAGCCCCAGGAAGCTGGGTTTGGACTTCAGCCTCCAGAACAACAAGATACTGAATCTGCGTGACTTTAGCCCACTGGGCTTGGCATCTGCTTCACTTGGCTTGGACAGTTAATGCATACACGGTCTCAGGGTCACGGTTCAACAGCTGGATTGACCACAGTGTGCAAGCAAATGACCTGAAAACCAGTGTGTTGGCGGCACCTTTGTGCCCCTTGTGCTGGTTTGGGGTCTTATTTAATTTATTTCTTAACCCTGACAAGATGGCTCAGTGGGCACTCCCACATCATGTATACACAGACACGACAATAATAAATGTTATTTAATTAAATTAAAAAATTTTTAATTTAAAATCATGACATTTCCATATCATTTTTTCTATCTGAAACCCACATTTACACATAAATAATATCTGGACTTGGCAGCCTTTCCAAATCTATTTCTCTTCCACCAGAGTTCGAAGATTATTTTGTCACTCTGGCACAGAGGCATGGTTTAAAGAGGTTGCACTGTACTGGAAGACATGAATGAAAGCCTTCTATTTCTAAATAGTAGTTCAACCTGGTATGGTAATCCTTCTGGTTGCTGAGTGTCTAGAATTAAAGAAGACTTAGCTCACTGGACCCCAGGCCAAGCAAGCCCGCTTCTCTCCTTTCTCCTCACTGTGACTAAACCGTAGGATTGGACTCCAGAAAGTCTTCCTGAGGAGCTAGTTACAAAGGGGAACTAGAGGTACCCTAGTCAGACCACTTGTCCAGTGTCACAGTTGGGAATGCTGTTGGAGAGAATATAGAGTTTGGAGTCTCAGGTTCCTGAGTTGGCGGCCCTTTTGCCCAAGACCACGTCACATCTCACTGAATAAAGAATGAATTAGAAGGGAAAGACACTGAGAAAGGACATATAAGGAAGGATGTATTCTTCAGGAGAGGAGCCTGAGGGTGCTGTGAGATCCTAGGAGCTATGACGCGGGAGACAAGGATCTTGGGAAGGGTATCACTTTGGGCCCCCAAGAACCTCTGAGGCCTCCATCAGTTCCAAGAATCCCTGAGGATCTGGCCAGGCCTCCTGGCTCTGATATGGAAGAAGGTGCCCACCCACTATGGAGGGCAGCAGAGCTAGACCAGCCTTGAGAACCCAACATCCCCAGAGCAAGTTGAGTACATACAGAAGAAAGAGGATGCTGTCCCCGTCCGTGGCTTTGGGGCCATAATCTACGAGTAGATTCTCTTGTGGTTGACTGGTTGATTAGCTCCCCAGGACAGAGTCCTGACTGGAAGTTCACAGCTAGTGTTGTGGACACCACACCCTGTATGTGAAATGAAGAACTCACCAGATGCATGCCCCAAGGCCAAGCTTGGACAGAAGACAAGGTGAACCCCACAGACCGGAACATCCTAGTGTGTTCAAAAAGTGGGTTTCTGAGCAGTGGAAATGGGTCCTGATGGCAAATGGCAAAATGGGATGGCTTTTACTTAGACAGATGTGGGTCTGTCCCAGAAAGTGCTGTAGACCTGGAAGGTCTTCCCCTCTTCCCACCTTAGCTCATTCATCCACGAAATGAGATCTCTGAGCACTACCCACCAGGCAACCATGAGAATCATCCAACACCTGTCCATCTCCAGCCTTTGATGACACACAACTTAGAGCTGTGGGCTTCTTCCCAGCACCGATGGCCAGGGTTCGAGAGTACTGTTTGTCTAGAGCCTGGCTCTGTTAACTGTCCCTGTGTCAGTTATGTCTCGTCTATGTGGTCATGGCCTCTGGTCTCCAACCTTCTCCTCCACCACCCTCTCTCCCAAATGGCTTTCACACTCCCAGAACTATGCTCACACATGCCCCGGACCACCAGTCCTGATTCAACAGGGGTTTGTATGCTCGGCTTTGCCCCTACACTCATCCTAAATCACATCCCTAGAGACATGCTAACTGGGGCACAGAGATGTCACTGGACAGCCATTCTCAGCTCTTCCTCAGTGTCCACCTGTGCTTATCATCAATTCTCCAGGGAGTGTAGGGAGTGTGTTGGCATGGCCTCAGACAGGGGATCTCAAGCAGATTGGGTGGTGAGGTGGCCCTAAAGCCTGAGTAAGTGGGAACAGAAGGTTCCTCTTTTTTGCCCAGCCAGTCACAGGGCCCTTGAGCTGGGACAAGGGCTTCTGTCCCACGTTTTGATTTCTATTGCTGCCACAAGCGCTGTGGGATGAGCAGCTTGGGGTGAAAGGGCTTGTTTCGCCTTACAGCTTACAGTCCATCAGGAAGGGAAGGCAGGGCAGGAACTCAAGGCAGGAACGGAAGCGGAGGCCATGAGGGAACCCTACTTGCTGGCTCGCTTTCCATGGCTTGCTCAGTTTGTTTTCTTATGCCTCCTAGGACCACTTGTCCAGCTGTGGCACCACCCACGGTGGGCTGGGTCCTCCCACGTCAATCATTATGTAAGAAAACACCCCTTAGGCATTTGCACAGGTCAGTCTGTTGGGGGCATTTTCTCAGGTTGAGGTTCCCTCCTCCCAGGTGAGACTCTGGCTTGTGTCAAATTGACAAAAACTAGCCAGTATAGCTGCCTTTCTAATTACCCCAACATGGCCCACCAGAGAAAGCCTCCAAACATCCCTACACCTCCATTTCTGTGTGTGTTTCCCAATCCTGCCTTCTGAAGCTCGGGTTCCTTTGAGAAGATGAGCCAGTGTGGAGGACAGTTTCTTGGTACTTTGGAGTTATGCCTGAGGGTGGGCTGTGTATAAGGTCTTGCTATTTACAGTGGGCTGCAGTTTGGTATGACTCAGGTCTAGCTCACTGTCCCCGACGACACCCACAAGTCTTACCAGCCAACCACACACTCGCAGGAATTCCCACACTCACTCCACCAAATACTAGCAGCAAATCTGTTTACTCCCCCAAAGCTTTCATACTAGATTCATTTTCTCAACAGCAAGAACGAAGCTGAGGCCCTAAACTAACTTTTATGCGCGATTAGGCAAGGGAACGCAGGGAGGCTTCCTTGCTTTGCTCCAGGGCCGTTTGTTTATTTGCGTGTTTGTTCTTTAAATCTAGCTCCTCCGGGAGTCCTGTGTTGGCTGTTCTCTCCCATTGCTTCGCTCAGCCAGGTGCTGGCAGCAGCAGGCTTACAGCATAAGCAAGGAGAGGCTCAACTCTTTTCCTGAGCCTGTTAATGCCATCCAAGAAGGCGCTCCTGCCCTCGGGTTAGGTGGGAGCCCAGCCCTTGGAAGGTGAGCGTGGAGGACTGGCCCGAGAATGGTAATGGCTACAGAGGTCAGTTGCTTATTTCTTAGTTATTTATTCTGAAAATTTCCCATGATGCCGGCTAGTGTTAAAGAGCCGTTTAGCTACTATATTATCAAATAATGATAATAGAGGTGTGAAAAGCCGCCTCATAAGGAGCCATGGCTGGATTTTCCAGGGACTGCTGCTGGCTGAGAATGGTGCCCTGTGTTCTCACACCCTTGGGCAGGAGAATCTGACCCGACCCTAGAAGAGCAGAGGCATAGTGAGAAGTATGAGGATACAAGGAACAGTCCTCTCCGGAGCTTGTGGAGGAGAGGCAGTGAGTAGGGATGACCAAGGTACAGGGGAGGGGGTGCAAGAGGAGCACAGGACATGTCCCTGAGTTCTGGAGGTCATCTGAGAGCGCTGTGGGCTGTCCTGGATCTGCATACTGTCCCCGCAGGAGCAGGAAGGTCTTGCACTTACTTCTCCAAGGTTGAAGGTGTGCTGATGGAAGTGGGCCTTTAAGGGGACAGGAGACTCAGCCCGCCTCCTGGGCCACCTGGAAGAGACTGAGTAGCCAGCATCAAAGGCACATTATTCAGAAGCTCTGCCCTAAGGGACAGAGTGGAGAATCCTCAGAGATAGGAAGCAGAAAGAAAAATCCATCTGTACTGAGCACACACAGAATGTTTTTCTTGTTGATGGCCAGCACACCGACTGCTTACGTGGCGTGTGCGAGGTATTCCGTATTGAAAGGAACCTGGAGAGGATTTAAAGTAGATGGGAGGGGTGGGTGAGGTGGTTCAGTGGGTAAGGGGCTTGCTGTTAAGTCTGTCACCCTGAGTTAGATTCCCAGGCCCCAATGGTGGAAGCAGAAAAGTGACTCCCATGTGCTGTCCTGTGACCTCCACACATGCACTTCGGCAACCCATACACCCAACACACAATAAATGAAAACTGCATACTTTTTCAGTATATGGGAGGGCATATAGAAGTCATGGGCAAATGCCATAGCATTTCACGCCAGGGATCTGTCTGCAGTTTGTCGAATCCTCAGCTCAGGGTCTGTGGGTATAAAGGCTGTCTGTATCTTTCACCTTTCTCTCTGCTCCGCTAGAATCCCCACTCTACATCTGTGATGACATTTTACAGTCTCTGGAACTCTGATCATTGTCTTTACTCTTTCTCATTTTCATCAAATTTGCCGATTCTTCCTCTGCCTTCTCAAGCTGGCTGCTGTACCTCCAACTGCTAACATCTCTGCTCAGGTCTCTAAACTCGACTGTTGTTCTAATCTCGTAGCCCAACTTCCCCCAGAGTTTCCCTGGTTCGCAGGGCTCAGGGATCACATGGGAGTTTTGAAGTCTGTGCTCAGACACCTGAGGCCGCAAGTTCTCCATCCACCATGGACGAGTGTGTCTGTGGGTTGGGGATGCATTTGGAGGTCAGGCAGTTCATACATCTTCCTGGTTTTACTGTCTGTGAGTTCTTCCTCTGTCTCCTTCTGCTCTGTGTCCAGGTAAGTGTGTACGGATAACAAGGAGACTCTGTCCCCTCCCGAGCATGCTCACACCGTTGCACATGTGGAAGCTTGCCTGGGTGCTCCACGAGTGTCTGGTGACGTGGCTCTCTGGACTTGCTTGCTGTAAACAGTGCCCAACCTTCAAGCTGACCAAGGCATTTCCTCTTCCTCTCCTGTTCGTCTGCTGCTGAGACGTCTGTTTCTTTTCAATAATTCATCTGAACCTTGGACGGTTCTGTGCAGGCCTTGGGAGTAAGTCCCCCCTGGTGGCAGTGTTTGCTTGGTAATGCAGCAATTCCGGTAACTAACACATGCTTGTATTGACTGAGCTAGGGAGACACAGCAGCTCCCAGGTGAAACACACCTCAACTCCGGGTTTTCCACTTCAGCCATTTGTCTTGAATAAATGGTCTCTCTTGGTTTATTGTTGGGTAAATTTTCCGCCCTGAAATGGCTGTTTGGATAATTACATTCAGTTTTATTATCACGATTTTCTGCCATTCCAGAAGTCAAGGAGCTGACAAGTTCAAAAATGATGGACCATACCAGCAAGGCAATAATTGCTGTTTTGTTAAAACATCTGTATGGCTCAATCACACACCCAAATTGCATAATCCCCATGTCAGCACCAAGACTCAGAGAAGCATCAGATTAATCTTAGGAAGACTTGGCTTTACCCTCTGCAAAGTCACAGCTCGGTGGCTCCAGATCTCCATCGATTAATCTTTCTGGCTTTCAGGATGGGCACGGCAGGGTGGGGCACCCAGAATTAGCAAGGAAAAAATTAGATCCAGTAATGAGACAAATGTGCTCTGAAACTAAAATATACTGCTGAACTTTACTGCCTGGAGTTGGTGTGTGTATGTGTGTGTGTGTGTGTGTGTGTGTGTGTGTGTGTGTGTGTGTCTGTGCGTGTGTGTGTGTTTGTGTGTGTGCTATGCTGCATGCTGTGACACATAGTGAACAATGCTGAAGCGCTCCTTGTCTTCATGGAGCATACCACCTGATGCGGAAGCCAGGCATCAACCGAGCATGTTAGACTTTGGACACCATCACAAGTAGCACCCTGACGTTCTTTTGCCAATGGAGAAATGAGGGGCTAGTATCCAACAGATAGAAATGAAAAAATACCAGTTTTGTTAGTGACAAAACTAAGTGGAAAGGCAGATCCATTCTGTACCCATCATGGAGATCCCCAATAACACTCCTTATATCCCACTTAGGCTCCTCCATTCAGTCAACTGATCAGGTGAATGAAGGAGGAGGTGAGTGAATGAAGGAGGAGGGGGGTGAATGAAGGGAAAGAGGGTGAATGAAGGAGGTACCCACAGGGAGGAGTATCTTTGAGGGTTTGGACCGGAAAGACTGGCTACTTTTAATCAATGTCTCCTCAGAAACCACGTGGAGAAGAAGCGGGGATGCTGTTGACTCCAACACCTTGTGGTCGGGTGGAGGAAGAAAGAAGCCAATTGAGGAACCTCCTGGGTAAGAGGCGCACGAAGGAGTGTTGTACCTTTGCCCAGCAAAGAGCTGGTTCCTGTATAATGTAGTGCTCAGCCCAGGGTGCTCACGAAGTCAGGTCTGGTGGGTAGGTGGGCAGCCTGATGTCCACTGTGGGAGCCAAGCCAAAGGGACATACATGCAAGAGGATGCCAGACTGTATGGAACTGAGGACTGAGTAAACAGGAGAAGCAGAAACAGAGAATGATAACAGTGGCTTGGTGGGAGGCGGGGAGGGGGAGGGGTGCTGCTCTGTAAGGAGGGCAGGAAGGTGAGACACTAGCTGCAGGGACAGGAAGTGATGGAGCAGGGCATGCATGGGAGGTGGTGGGGGTGATTTGGGCTGTAATGCTGACTCTGATTTTGTATGTCTTTCTGAATGTGACCAGTTGAGAGAATGTGTTACAGGTTCAGTGGGGTGATGGTCAACCTGTTGGAGGTTCAGTGGGGTGGGCGTACACCTGTCGCTCTGTAGAAGGAAGAAGTAGAGAGGAGATGCAGAGCAGCAGAGGATGCCTAGGTCTGCAGCCTAGGAGAGCTCTTCCTCCTGGATTGCAGGAGGAAGGAGATGCAAGGGAGCAGACCCAGGAAGTGCAGGTTGACCAGTAGGTGTGAGAGTCACAGAAAACTTTGGATTTTCTCGGAGAGAGAAGAGAGATCTTAGGAGAGGAAGGGGTTAAACAGAGTAATAGGAACAGAGTGGAGATGGTAGATCTGTAGGACAGTGCTGTCCTGGACCACTGGTTCTCAACCTATGGGTCTTGACCCCCATAGGGGTCACATATCAGATATTTACATTACAATTTGTAACAGTAGCAAAATTGCAGTTATGAAGTAGCAATGAAATAATGTTATGGCAGAGGTCACCACAACATGAGGAACTGTATTAAAGGGCCACAGCATTAGGAAGGTTGAGAACCACTGTCCTGGACTTTCATAGACACATGGCTTGTTCTGTTTTTGTTTCCAAGGGCAAGAGGTTTTCAATATGATATGAATTTGGTGAATTCTTGAAGTGTTCTTTACCCTTCTGGATCTCGTACTTCCTCACTAACCCAGCCAAGGCTTTCATTAATTGTTTCCAGACTCTATAAAACTGGGAGCTTGGCGTGGAAGACCCACACTGTTCACACTGGACTGGAAAAGACACGTTTCCAAGGATGGTTATGTTTGGAGTCTTTCTACCAAATTTTAATGACCAGAATATGTCAGCGTTTGGGTTCCAGAAACACATATTGATAGAATCAATTTATCTTCATGTATTTTCTCCTGGAGTGACCGAGGTGCTCCTCTGAGAGGCCTGGCTCCCTCAGTTTAGACGTAGGCCGGGACTTCCCCCCCCCTCTTTCTCTCTCTCCCCTCTCCTCTTTTTTCCTCTTCCTCTCCCTCATCTCTCCCTCCCCATCTCCAAGAAGTAGAACTAGTTATGTCTCCCCCTGCTGTTAGAAAATACCCAATGGAGGCAACTTAAGAGGGAAGAATTTACTTCCGTTTATGGTTTGACAACATGTCCATCAGAGCAAGGAAGGAATGGAGGTGGGAGAGGCTTGTTGCTGTGGAAGGAAGAACGTGAGGCTTCTTGTTCACATCCTGGTAGGCCAAGAAGGAAGGACCACTCCGGGGCCCAGGACTAGGTGAGAGGAGAGACAGTCGACTGAGCACTCTGCATGAGTGTACCCATCTCTCTCTGCTCTTGACTGTGGATGTGACAGCTACTTCAAGTTCCTGCCATGAGTTTCCTAGACTCAGGTGGACTGATACCTAGAACTGTGAGCGAAAACAAACCCTGTCTCCCCACTGAGCTCTTTTTTGTTGAGTAGTTTATCACAGCAAGAGAAAAGAGCCTAGGGGCCCTGCTGCTGGCTTGTCTCCAGAGACCAACGTCCTTTTAGGGTTGCTTGTGTCTGATGACAGGCCCGTGGACTGTGAAAAACAGGGCTAGTCTGCTGAGGGGTGGGGGTCTTGTGCATACCAGAAGCCTCACATCCCCCTATGTCCCCCCTCGGGAATCGCTGTCTTAGCTGATGTGAACAAGGCTGGCTAGAGCACCCCCTAACTACATGTTGACCACTGCTGTACATCCCATAACTGTTCCCCAGTCCCATGCCCTCCCAAACATGCTACTCTGAGCTTGAGAACATTTGGAGAATCCCCCAGGACCCCAGCCCATTTTCTTCCCGAGAAACATACACAGTGTACACCAGCTAGGCCTTCCGTCCAAGATAACCCATTCACTGGAGTCTCTGAAGGGGCGCCTGAAGTTTCTGGACTGTGAATGCAGCTTCTGTGTCTCCACTACTAATGCACTGCTCCGACAGCCATCCATTTCCATGGGAACGGGGGAGAGAGTGAGTCTGAGGTATGAGCTTGCTACTATGAATGAGCCAGGGGTAGAAGATGTTCAAGCTCCGGGTTTCTCTTCTGCATGGAGCTTTGGTTCAGGATAAGGAGGGGGTGGGGCAGCCAGGCTTGAGGCTCAACAGACACCCCAGGCAGCACCAGCCTGACCCATCTTTCACTTGGTGAATAGCAAAGACTTCTCCCGGAACACCCGAGCCTTGCCACACGGGGTGTGGCTCATGTCCGTGGTTGGAAACCCTAGATCTGTAGATGACTTTGCCCTTTTCCTGCGGTTAGAAAGGGTCCATTAAAGAAGAACATGAAGTATACCATGTCTTGGAGATGTAATTTTCCCACCCACAGCTAAGGGCTGATGACCAAAAGCAGTTCCCTCAAGCCTAAGAAAAGACGGCCAGCCTGTGGGAACATGAGTCAGTGGTCTTGGCTTTGGGAAGATCTTCTGCTCCCACAGTGTCTGCTGGGGTCACGTAGCCCACTCTCTTACACTTGAATTTAGTGGGACCTTGTGTCAGGAACTTACCCATGATGCAACATTCATAGGCAAGAAGTCTCTGAGAAGGTGAGTGGTATTGTGGGTGCAATGGTCTATTCTGTGGAGGTCCAGAGCCAAGGAAGGCAGTCTCAGGCTTAGACTTGGAGCAGCCCAACTCAGTCTTCCATTCTGGGGCAGAGTCTGAGTCCCAGACCTAATGCCGAGGCCCTCTTTCTAGTTATGTGTGGTTGCTTCTCCCTGCCCTGGTGTTCTCAACCTCCTATGACCTTATTATGGACCAGCTCAGAGAGCCACAGGAAGTGGGCCCGGCCTGGCTGGTCATTTTAAATGAGTGGCCATCTTTGGGGTGATCCCACACTGTCCATTCCAGCTCTCAGAACATGAGGTCCTGGAAATTGTGTGAGGGATCTTTAAGGCTAGGCCCCCTTAGGTCTATTGACCTTCCCCCTGCTCTCCAGGCCTCCTGGGCGGTTAGGTCACATGATACCGGCTCTGACCTTGGTCTGTGCTTCTGTCCCAGCTCTGGTCCTGTAACATCCCCCAGCCTGAGCTCCACCTTCAAACAGTGTCTCCTACCCTAGGTCCCTCAGTCCATGACACTGAGCGTGTGCCAGGCCTTCCACAACAGGCCTTCCCTGCTGTCTTATAAGTCAGGCGACATCATTTGGTGAAGGGAATACAGTGGAGATTTATAGATGAGGAACCACAAGCCCAGTGCCCACAGGACATGGTCACTGATAGGAATGAGTGCAGTGGGCCATGAGGTGAGGCCATGGTATCAGCAGGGGCAGCAATGACCAGCTGGTGTAGCCTGCAGAGTGCAGGGGGGATGGGCCAGGACCCTACGGTACTCAGATTGTCCGAAAAGAAGGGAGTCACTGGTGTTTCAAAGCAAAACACACACACACACACACACACACACACACACACACACACGATCTGTTGACTGTAGACTCTCTGGTCCATTGGCCACCATTTATGAACTCTGCTCTGGATAGAGTTGTCTAAGAACAACAATAAAGAAAACGCTGAAATTGCCATCAGTGAGGGGCACTGAGGACTCACCAAGAGCTGGTGGCACCCTGGGTGTCCCCTGTGGACCTCCCTTGCACCATGGTGCTATCAAGTCTCTACACAGTGTCAGTTACCATGCTCCTGCTTTGTTCAAGGACATGGGACAAATGACTTTAAAGGGGGCTGAGGAATGTCCCCCAGATCACATACCTAGAAGTTCCTATGGATAGGCTCATCCTGGGCAACCCTGGCTGTCACACTGCACCTCCTTCATCAGCCTCATGAGGCTGGCCAGCCAGGGAGTCCGTTCTCCTAAAACATTGGTAATAATATTGTTATTACCAATAATAATGCAATATTACCAATAGCAATAATAAATACACAAAAATGCAAAGTGGCCCCTCTAAAGAGCTAGGGTCATATGCAACTCTTTTTCTTTGGTTTCCAAATATTGCTTTATATTTTTAAAGCAAATTCGGTAGAGTTGTTTATTGGCAAGGGTCTCAGTCTACTACAATTCCCAGGTGAGAGGAAGAGCCGCCACTTTTGGAGCAGATTTTCCAACCCCTCCAAGGTGCAACTCCACAGTGGAGAATAAACTCTGTGTGTGTGTGTGTGTGTGTGTGTGTGAGTGTGTGTGTGTGTGTGTGTGTGCACATGTGTGCTTATGTGAGTGCATGTGTGTGTATGTATGCACACATCTGTGTGCATCCATGTATGCATTTGCATATACGCAAACATCCAACCAACCCTGTGCTGTAGCTCTGTTTCTCAGCCTACTGTCACATCCCCCACAGCCTCTACACCCCTGATGTAGCTTGCTGGGGAGGCTCTCTATGGTTCTTCCATATTCAGTCAGAATGCTGGTAATAACTTTCCACCTTCCCCGCAACTCACTGTCTCAGGACGTTTCCTGCTCAAGTTCACTATTACAAGAAATACAAAAATGAACCTCTGTGTGCTTATTTTCCTGTTAATGTGTTGATACTCAGATTTCCAGAGTGGAAATCCGTGAGTAAAATATCATAGGCATCTATTTAATGTCATTAAATGTGTTGCAATATTCATTACAAAACCTCTGAGATGACTTGTTTTCTATCTAAGAGTGAATGGAAAGGCCATTGCTATATGTATATATCTTCCAGCTTTGGGCAATGTCACTTAAGCACAAACCAAAAAGAGAAAGAGGGATCAAGCATTCTAATTTTTTAATTTGAAGATTTATTTTATTTTTTCTTAGGTGTCTTCACGTGTGTGTATCTTTGTGGGGATATGCATCCATGAGTACAGGTACCCTTAGAGGCCAGAAGAGGGCATCAGAACCCCTGGAGTTGGAATTATAGGCAACATGGGTGCTGGGAACTGAACTCCGGTCCTTGTCAAGAACACTGTGTATGCACTCTCTACCTCTGAGTTGTCTTTCCAAACCTCAAATTTAATTTTTCATTATATTTTTAGTTATTTATTGGGGGTGCATGCTCCAGTATGCTTTGGAGATCAGAGGACAGTCTGAGGGTCAGTTCTATACTTCCATCATGTGGGTCCCAGGGGTGGAACTCAGGTCACCAGGCTTGGAAGCAGGTACCTTCACCCACTGAACTGCCTTGTCAGCCCAAGCCTTCTGTTTACAAACTGCGACTGCACAGTGCTCATCGTGAGAGAGATGGCCATTGCACCTTTCAGTGGGAAGTCCCTTGCCTGGTCAGTGGTTGTGGAACAGGCTGAATGGTCTTACAGAAGAAGGTTGGTGCCAGGAGTGCTTCAGGGCATGAAATTTACTTGGATTTCTTTTTCTCTTGAATTTTTGTGGTGCCAGTATCACAATATTTTATTCATGATCTCTTTGACATAGATGATAGTGCAGAATGTGCTTTATAAAATACCACTGAGGCCGGGTGGTGGTGGCGCACGCCTTTAATCCCAGCACTTGGGAGGCAGAGCCAGGCGGATCTCTGTGAGTTCGAGGCCAGCCTGGTCTACAGAGCAAGATCCTGGACAGACACCAAAACTGTACAGAGAAACCCTGTCTGGAAAAAAAACAAGATAAATAAATAAAATAATAAAATAAAATAAAATAAAATAAAATAAAATAAAATAAAATAAAATAAAACAAAACAAAACAAAATACCACTGAGTCCTTAGGTCACATGGCTTTGTTGCTTCACCAGAAACTAAACTAACAAACCAGAGGCCAGCAAGATGGCTGAGTGGATAAAGGTGTTTGCTGTATCAACCTGACAACCCCAGTTTGAGCCTCAGAACCTACATGAAGGTAAAGAGAAAGAACAGATTTTGCAACGCTGTCCTCTGACTTCCACATGTGTGCTGTGTCCCACACGTGTCCACACACACACACACACACACACACACACACACACACACACACACACCATGCCTTGCACACATATAATAATAATAAATTGAATAAGGGTCTAACAAACTGACCATCCAAAGTTTGTTTAAAGGTTTCAGAGTGAAATGAGCTGGAAAGGAACCATGTTTCTGAGATGAGGAATGAGGCCAAGTCATCCGAGCTCAATAGCAAAGACTGGACAGAGGTCAGGTTCAGCTGACCACAGCAACCCTTGCCATGCTGTTTTGATTTGAAAAGAACTCAAGCTAACATTTATAGGAATTCTTTGCGAAGACTGATCTGGAGGCTTCACGCATGTGCGTGACCCAGGCATTTTCAGAGACGTGACTTGGAGCTTTTGCAGCTGGATTGTGAAGTGAGGCAGTTAGCATGCCGAGCTGAGACCAGCCTCCTCATAGATTGTTAAGCCAGGACCACTTGGATCATTTAAATAAAATGTACGTTGCCAACAGTTCAGAAAGAGCTAGTGAGTCAAACTCACCAGTTGGCAACAGCCTTCATCATAAACGAACGTAATCTAGAACCTGTCTTTTGAAAGTCACTTAAAACTGCAGATGCTCTCCATCCCAGAGCATTAATGAATGCTCCTTGCTCAAAATGTCATTACAACCTTTCACTGTTTTATGTTTCCATTACACCACAAAATTCCCTCTAAAGTGACCCAACAGAGTTAAGGGAAATACTCCATGACCACTGATCGCTAGGAAAAGATCCCACCTGCATTCTGTCTCTGGCAATTTACATCAATGAATGGTGCCAAAAAGCTGAGTGAACCTGGAAGGACCTTCCCACCATCCACGTGATCCGGGTTCCGTCAGCGGGGTATTCCAGCCCCACTGAAGCTCCCATCTGCAGTTCCTGCCTGCAGATGGAGGTGGGAAGGCAGTCGTGGGTGGAATACCGTATCTGCTGTGTGCCTCTTGCTGAAGTTGCCTTTCCCAAGTCCGTGGTGAGGAGACAGGGCCTCAGTACTAGCCCTTTGCTGGCTATAGGCAGACACCCAGTAAATGCAGAAAGACTGTCTTCAGCACTGGTTTTCAGAGCTCACGTGAACTTCTAGTAACTGTAGTTCTTGCCTACCATGTTAAAATACATTAAATCCACAGATGAAACATGAAGGGTCTTTTTATCTTGGGCTGAGTTCCTTCTGCTATGGAGTATTGAAAGCTCACCACTGTCTGAAGACACAAAGAAAGCCGACAATCACCCTGCTTAGGTGAAGGACAGACACCTCTATGAAGCAGAGATATTTCAAGAAACAGAACAAACTTTAAAAACAGAAATCAGGCTGGGCGGTGGTGGCGCACGCCTTTAATCCCAGCACTTGGGAGGCAGAGCCAGGCGGATCTCTGTGAGTTCGAGGCCAGCCTGGGCTACCAAGTGAGTTCCAGGAAAGGCGCAAAGCTACACAGAGAAACCCTGTCTCAAAAAAGCAGAAAAAAATAAATAAAAAAAAATAAAAATAAAAATAAAAACAGAAATCAGGGTTGGGGATTTAGCTCAGTGGTAGAGTGCTTGCCTAGCAAGCACAAGGCCCTGGGTTTGGTCCTCAGCTCTGGAAAAAAAAATAAAAAATTAAAAAATAAAAACAAAAAAACCCCACAAAAACAGAAATCAAGGTTAAGAAATGTGAAAATATGGTCTAAATGATACTTGAAGATACATTGTTTCTTTCTCATGACTATTTCACAGATCTGGCCTGCAACAAAAGGGAATTCTTAAGGTATGATTATAAATGAAGGTCAAAAGCAAAATACTTACGAGCTCAGAATAAATTAAACGTTTACAAAATCACTCTATTGTACTGAACTCACACATGAAAACATCACACAGCTGGATTAAAGCGGCCCTTCAAACACTTACCCAGCTGCAAATTCTATATATCTTAATAAACTTCCATACAGTTAGATTAGCCATTCTGAAGTCATGAAGCTGTTCATCACAGCAGAAGCCACCCTAGATATCCATCATCACATGAATGGACTATGAAAACGTGGTACCCATATGAAATGCAATGTTATCTAGTTGAAAAGAACAATAAAATCACAACAGTTGTAGGAATATCTGGTGGACTTAGAAAATACAATATTAACCAAGGCTACCCAGACTCAGAAAGAGAAAACCCTCATGTTCTCCCTCATACGCAGATCCTAGCCTATAATGTGTATATACATGCACATATGTGAACAGCTGTAAGTGTGGGTAGAGTGTAACATGTAGAAAGGACACCAAGAAAAGGTGATGTTGGGTGGTGAGGAAGGTTGGAAATCACGCAAAGGCTATGTGAGCTGTAAAAGAGAATATGAAGCTAACTGATTTTCTAGTTTAAACTCTGTCGTAGATTTTATTTTATTTTATTTTATTGTGGTGGCTAAGTGCAGGAAAATACAGTTGATAGTGAGAGTGTACGTCATATCCTTTCTTAGGATGGAAAGAGATTGCAAATAAAAGAATCTAGAGCTGGAGAGATGGCTCAGAAGTTAAGAGCACTGGCTGCCCTTCCAGAAGTCCCAGGTTCAATTCCCAGCACCCACATGGTAGCTCACAATCATCTGTAACTCTGGTCCCAGGGGATCTTGCACCCTCTTTTGACCTCCACAGGCACCAGGCCTGCAACTAGTACACAAAACAACCATATAAATAAGCAGTAAAATACAATTCTTTCTTTCATTTTTTAGAAAAAGAAGAATCTAAGGAAAAGAGGTAGAGCCAATAAATCCGTGAACTGCTGGGAATAAACCAGAACCATGTCATTAAGATGTACGACTCTAGGCCTCTGGGAGCAAGCAAAGGCCACTCATGGATCAGGGACTGGACTTGCATTCCTAGTGTCTCACAGACTCTAGAGCAGCGGCTTTCAACCTGTGGGTCACAAAACCCATGGGGGTTGCATATCCGATACTTAGATTGTAATTCGAGCAGTAGCAAAATTAGTTACGAAGAAACAACCAAACTAATTGTGTGGTTGAGGTCACCACAACATAGGGTTGCAGCAACAGGAAGGTTGAGAAGCACTGCTCTAGAACGTAGGCAAGGCTCCCACAACTCAGTAACAGCAAGACGGGGAAAACAACCTAAAACATTCTACAGGAAAGACTCCTCAGTGACAACCGTTTGCGAAGCCACTCGGTGTCCTTGATCACTGGGGCCGGGCACAACCTGTGGCATCAGATTTTTGACTAGCATTAAGAAGCAAACCAGACAGCATCAAGTGTTGGTGAGGACGTGGGCAGAGACCCTCGCTCCCAAGAGCACAAATTGGTTTCACCGCCATGGAAAAGCCGTTGGTTGGATCAAGGATTTGGAGTTCTAGAAGTGGGCTCTTCCTGCTGTTTACTAAAAACATCTGGGGCTCTGTGACAGGGTGAGACCCGCTCTGGGAGAAAGCCAGGGCCCCACCAGGAAGCAGACAGTGCTACTCTCACATGCAGCTGAGCTGAACTGTCCTGTCCAGCCAGCCACACTCCCTTCCTTCCCAACACAGGAGAGCAGCTATTTTGGGCTCCTTGGAGGGGAGGCCCTGCCTCCACCAGGGGCCGCTATAAGGGATTCTCTGAAGTGAGGCTGCCATGTTTTCGTCTCTTAGGGCTAGGGGACCACAGGCAGACAGGCCTTGCTCTGTGGATATTCTGAACTGACCAGCTCTCTGTGGTGGCACCGTCCCATGCAGTATCACTGGCCTCTGCCTGCTTGATGCCAAGAGCTCTTGCACTAGTAACTGGGACAGCCTCAATGTCCTCAGACGTGGCGGTCCCTGGGAGGACAGTCACCCTGATGAGGAGGGCTGCTTTAGGTAGAGGGAAGGGAGGATTGCTCACTCTGCGGCACCACCTGTGATGGACTCACCCGGTATCCAGGGCGCTTTCCTCAGCAGCTGCATGCCAGGCAGGCGAGGACTGTGCAGGACATCTCACACAGCTGCTTCCTCTGCCCAGGCCTTCAGGTCACCCGCAGGCCCCGCCCAGCGCTGAAGAACGGGCTTCCTGTGAAATTCACCAGAAATACAGTTATTTTCTTAATCTCTTTAAAAATCTGTGAGACCACTTGGAATTGAGGAAATAGACAGTTCTAGAATCAGATGGATGGAGTGCAATGTTCTGGCTGTGCTGTTTCCAGCGGGCAGAGGTCAAGTTTCTGACCTCTGGGGTTGGGGGTCAGATATGAACGAGTGGAACATGGAGCATGGGCTCTTGTGGAGGAGGAAGAAGAAGGAAGAAGAGTGGAGGGGAGAGGAGGAGGGAGGAAGGAGAGGAGGAGGAGGAGCCCAGCACAGATGTAGCTCTGCCTTCAGCTCACACTCACGCGCTCTCTCGGGCTGTCAGGCTTTCTGCACCTCCCTCCTCGTGCACGCACGCTGTGTCCCCACCTCACCACAGTGGATGGGAATGTCAACAAGGAGCAGCCAGTTCCCTCACTGCTGTCTCTGTTAGCTTGTCCTCAGGAGCCAGCCGAAGGCAGAACTGGAGACTTCTGTAAACATCTCCTGAGGTAACAGAGGCTAGCCCAAGTAAACAAATAGGTGTGGCCCACAGAAGAAGGTGTTGTGGAACATCCGGGCCAGGCCCATGAGGGCCAGGTGGGTGGAGGAGGCAACTGAGGTGGTCTTTGGAACCAGACCAGGATGTAAACCAGGGCTGCAGAAGTGACGCCATCAGGTGTCACTGGAAGGAGCATGTTTCAAAGCCTCTCCCAGAGAAGGCAATTGAGAAAGGGTAATTATAAGGGTGAGGGAAACAGGGATATATGAGTGTCTTCATACAAGTGCACTCAACCAGGCTGCCTTACACATACACATGCACACACAGTCTCATACACAGGCAACCCATACACACATATACACAGACCCCCCACTCACCAATCATTACTATACACATTGACTTAAACACACACACTCACTCACACATATGCACACACTCATGCACTCTCCCACAGTCAGACATTTGCCTTGCCCTCATGCAGACCACAGATCACACATGTTTCTCTTCAGTTTCCCATCTGTGAGAAGTGCCAGCCTCCAGCCACGCCTCCCCCCTACCCCCAGCCCCCCTCAGGTCTCCAGAAGGAGGCACTGTGTGGTTTGGCTCAGCTCTGCTCCATGTTGAGGCCACCTCACCCTGCCCTGAGTCACAGACTTCTTGTTTGTTCAACCTTCAACAGGCTGGCCTTGTTTCAGGTGCTTTCTTGGGCAGCAGAAGACGGGAAGCAGAAGCAGGGAGTGGAAGGCAAGAGCAGAGGAATTCTTGACAAGTAGTGAAGAGGGAGGGCGGGGCCAGGGACACCCAAAGGGGCAGCTTGTTGCCTGCCTGTGGACCTCTGGTGCCCCCTGCAGGTCAGGGGCGTGCAGGTATATTGGGTCTGATCCTTCAGGTCTCAAGTGGAAGCCTGGAATACCTGACTGTGGAGGAGGGTGGGTCTCCATGGAGGCCACTGCTACTGACGGATTCCAGAGGGATGGGTGGCATGCTCTTTGAAGAAGATACGACCCCTACCAGGACCTCATGCATGCGCATAGCTGAGCGGACCAAGTGGAAAAGCATCCCTGGACAGGGTTGTAACCGGTATTGTGGCACGCACAACATCCTGGGAACCAGAGATTTCAGTGGACAAAGATACCGCCCTGAGACAGGGGAGGGGCTTCATCTGAGTGACAGCAGGACCAGAACAAGAGGCAAAGCAGACAGTACTTTCTCTGCTTGGTTCTCAGATAGTGTGTGTGTGTGTGTGTGTGTGTGTGTGTGTGTGTGTCCATGCTATCCGTGTGTGGAGACCAGAGGCTGACACCAGTGTCCTCTTCTGTTGCTCTCTACCTCACTTCTTGAGGTGGGGCCTCTCACCGACCCTGGACCTCATTGTTTGGCTAGATGGGCTGGTAGTGAGGCCTCAGCACCCTCCTGTCTCTGCTTTCTGTCTGTGGAATCATTAGGTGGCCACCAGGCCTGGCTTTTTACCTGGGTGCCTGGCCTCATGCTTGCACAGGGTGTCCCAGGCCTGGCTTGTGAAAGGTAAATTTAAGGCAAGGGGATGCCTAAACAAGGTAGATGTCAGGGAGAAAGGGAGACTTCGAATGATGGTGTGTGTGTGTGTGTGTGTGTGTGTGTGTGTGTGTGTGTGTGTGTGTAACAGGAGGTGTTAGTGTGTGTGAGTGCCAGCCAGATTGTATGAGAGTGTGAGAATAAGGACCAGAAAGTGTGTGAGTGTGGATTAGAGTATGTGTCAGTATGTGTGTGGTATCTGGACAGAAGGAAGCAAGTGTGTCAGGGATATGTGAACAGAGGGGTGTGAGTGTACACGGGTGCATGGAGACAAAGGGTCAGCAACATCCTGTGTTCCCAAGAACCATGGTCTCTCATTTCAGCTCAGACAGGATCCGCAGAGTCAGGCCTGTCGAGGAGTGGGGATCCCAGCAGCATCTGGACCAGCCTTTATCTCCAGACAGAGGCCCAGGCCAGGCTCAGACTCTGCTTCTCCTTCATAAGATCTGTAGTAGACACAAAGGCCACTGCTGGGGGTGAGACATTTAGGGAGTGAAAAATACCACAAAACTTCCTTTTCCACCTGTGTGACTTTTCTCATGACTGTGACCAAATGACCCCCCATCCTCCCACCCCAGTAACAAGCAATGTAAGGAGGAAAGGCTTATTTGGCTCACAGTTTAAGAGGGACACAGTCCGTCACAATGGGAAGACATGGCAGCAGAGGCATGAGGTGGCTGGTCACACTACATTCGCATCAGGAGGCAGCGAGGTGAGTACTGGGGCTCAGTCACTTCCTTCTTCCTTGTTATGCAGTCTCAGCTCCTGATCCAGACCCAGAGGACAGTGCTGTCCACATCCAGGGTGGAGCTTTCCTCCTCAGTTACACCTGTTTTGAAAGTCCCCCACAGACCTGTCTAGAGGTGTTTCTCCTGGAATGATTGATAGTCAGTATTAACCATCACAGACCTACGGACACATTGCCATCAGAGAAGATTGCTAGCTTTCATCAGTAGCCTGGACTTATTCATGTGCCCTCCTCTTGTTCTAGCAAAGGTCTGGAGGGTATTTACAGAAGTGTGTTCTAGAAAAAGAAAGTTAGTCACAAAGGCAGCATGGAAGGAAATCAAGGGAAGGAAGAAGTGGCCAACTTCAGGAGAAATGAAGAATATTCTTGTGAACACCTGCTGGATTCTACTACGTTCGGCTCTGAGTTCTTTATGCCCTGGGAAAAATGGCAGAAACAACACTCAGGAGGCCACTGGAATTCACAAGACAAGTCTCCAGACACAGAGACCTGAGGGATTTCTCATGGTGAGGAAAAGGATTCCTTATGTAAAAACATTAGTTGGTGTGGGAGGCAGGTTTCTCTATACTTTAACAGAAAATATAGTACCGTGTTCTAAGGCAGCTTCTCATGCTTTCTGCTCTGGGTTACAGTTCCCCCAAACAAGCACAGATCTAGAGTGGGAAAGTGGCCAGTCCCAAGAGTAGCCATGTTGGGCTTCATGGGGCTCAAGACTCAGCGAGGTCTTGGTGAACGCAGGTTTTGACTCAGTAGGTCTGAGGCTTCCAAGCAGTGCCAGCTTGGAGTCAGGACACACTTTGGGAATCAGTTCTATAGAAACTTCCCATGACACTCGTTGTTCCAAACAGGGCTTTGGGTGAAATGTGGAGCACAGTGCTTAGAGTCACTGTTCTGAGGACAGAAAGCAGGGGGCTGCTAGCCTGTGCTGCTGTCAAGGATGAGCCACACACCCTTTGGCTGTGAAGGCCAACTTGATTGTCTTGAAGAGAAGGGTGGGCTGAGCCAGCTGAGGTCCCTCCTCTTCTCTACAGTGAGGGGCTTGCCATTGACACCCAGCTGGAGTTCCTTTCTGCCAGTCATCAGCTGGGTGGGATACTTTGCTTAGGACTTGTGTGTTTTATTATTTTAAGTTGTAATATACATTTAGATTTTCTTTTCTAAGTTCACAAACTGCAAGTGTGCCCCCAGAATGGCATGTTAACACACTGGCTGATATTTCAAATCTATCTCCTTTGCTTAACCAGGTTGTCTTAGTGTGGGTTTCTATTGCTGTGAAGAGACACCATGGCCACGGCAACTCTTATAAAGAAAACATTTAATTGAGGGTGACTCGCTTACAATTTCAGAGGTTCAGTCCATTATCATCATGAGGGAGCATGGCAACATGCAGGCAGATGTGGAGCTGGCTACGTCTTGAAGGCAACAGGAAGTTGACTGACTGACAGACGCACCGAAGGAAGCTTGAGAAAAAAAGATCTCAAAGCCTGCCCCCACAGTGACACACTTCCTCCAACAAGGCCACATCTCCTAATAGTGCCACTTCCTTTGGGGGTCATTTTCCTTCAAACCACCGCACAGGTTCTGGCTCCAAATTCACCACATTTTTTTTTTCTATTTTGCCTCAGTAAACTGTGTCTTGCCCAATAGTGATCGTGAACTGACAGTCAAAGGACAGAGTTCTGGGAATGAACCTCACCAACAAAGGAATGGTGTGTGTGTAGCCTGAGAGCGTCAGGTCACAGTGGGTGATGAGGGTCCAGTGTGGGCCCTGATACCTGCATGCTGAGGATACCTTGCCTTCCACATAGCCTCAGCATCACGCCTTCCACATAGCCTCAGCATCACGTCTTCCACATAGACTCAGCATCATGCATGGCTGTCTTCCCTGTGCAAGCCCTTCTGAAACCTGGAGAAGAGGGGAGCGGGGAGAGCAGAAAAGCTTCACCGCACAGACAGCAGCAGCCTTATCCCCACAGAGAGCAGAGTACCCGTGTGGAGCCCACATCATGTCGACAACTGAAAGAACTCCAAAGGTGGGCAAAAATAGGCAAAACTGAAGCACAGAGAGCCATGTTCCTGGATTTCCACTCAGATTATCTGTGAAATGGGTGGAAGATCCTGAATGATAGTCTAGCCAAAGCCAGGATTCTATAAAGAGGTGGCCAGCAGGTGTGAGGCTGACAGTGACTGGAGACCCTGACCTATTCTCCCTTCATCCCAACCTCACAGGAAACCTACTCTAGCTTTTCTGCCAACTCCTGTGGCAGACACAGGACATTGTAGATGGGTCCTTATCACCTTAGCCATGACCAAGCATTCCTCTCAGTGTCCTGAATTGCTCTTCCTGGAGACTGGGCTCAGGCACATGACTGGGAGAGAATAATTAAGTCCAGACTGGTCTTGGCGATTGTGCTCATCATGGGATTCATAAGTGGAAAAATGTCTGGTTCCTCTTTTCTCTCCCAGTGAAGGCTTTTCTACGACTCCACCCAGGGGAGAAATCACAGCTTGACCTGGGATGCATGTGGTCTAGGGTAGGGCTGGTGGTTGCACACAGCCTCTTCACCAAGACCAGCTCCTTTCTTGAAGAAATGTCAGAAACACAATCAGAACCTGCTTGCTTCTCGCTACCTCAATTCATCCGGGAGAAGGCTGACAATCATTTCCATTGGGAACATTTCCTTACTAGCTTTAGCTTGTCTGTAGGTATTTAAATAAAAGTGCACAGCTGTTTCCATAGTGTTTTAAATGCTGCCTTTAAAACATTATAAGTTCAGAGGAAAGTTAGAACTTTGTTCAGCCACAAAAAGGTGATCAAATTACCTAAGGTTATCAATGCCATTGACAAGGCAAACACCTGTACCATGCTTTCTTTTGGGCCACCAACCAGCTCCCAAATCATGACATGGAGACTTATTATTAGTTATGAATGCTTGGCCTTAGCTTAGGCTCGTTTCTTACTATCTCTTATAACTTAACCCGTTTCTCTTCATCTATGTTTTGCCTTGAGGCTTTTTACCTTCCTTTCCTTCTGTATGTCTTACTTTCATTGCTTCTCATGTCTAGTTGGCTGGTGGCTGCCTGGCTTCTGGCCCTGGGTGCATCCCTCTCTTTCTCCCTCATTCTCTCCTCCTCCCTACTGGAGCCTAGATTTCTCCTCCTACTTTTTCTCTCTGTCCGCCAGCTCCACCTATCCCTCTCCTGCCTAGCTATTGGCCATTCAGCTTTTTATTAGATCAATCAGGTGCCTTAGGCAGGCAAGGTGAAACAGCAACACATCTTTACATAGTTAAACAAATGCAGCACAAACAAATGTAACACATTCTTACATGTTGAATCAAGGCAGCAGAAACAAATGTAACACATTCACACAGTTAAAGTAATATTCTGAAACATAAACAAATGTACCTTTGCCTAGTTAAAGTCATATTCCACAACAAACACCCAACCTCCTCAAACTGCAGTACCATCAAGGTTTTCCGAATGAATGAAGACACAGAGATAGTGTGTGCCCTCAAGGGGTGACTTAGCAGAGCTGATGAGCTGCTTCAGCTGGGTTTCTAGGTGCCCGTGCTTTCTTGTCTTTCAATGCCTGGCCCTGCCCCCCACCACACTCCAATCTGTGAAACTACTACTCATGTGTGGCAGGTCTTATATAGCAGCTAGTGCAGGGGAATGCTAGGGATATGAGTTACTTTTCTTGTTGCTGTGACGTAGTCAACAAAAAGCAAAGCAACTGGCAGCAGGAAGGGGTTGTTTTGGCTCAGGGTTTGAGATGATACATCATGGCAAAGGCAGGCATGACACCTGGCCATGTTGCATCCATAGTCAGAGACCACGGAGAGAAAAATGCTAATGACCCACCCCTCCACCCCAACCCTGCACCAGTATGTTATTCAGTCTGGTTAACCCTCTCAGGAAACACTCACAGACCCACTCAGAAATGTGTCTCCTTAGTGATCTTAAACCTTTGTCAAGTTGACAGTGAAGATCAACCATCAAAAGTCTACCCTGTCAGCCGGGTGTGCAGTGGCCCACATCTGTAGTCCTGGCACTCGAGAGGCAGAGGCAGGCAGATCTCTATGAGTTTGAGGCCAGACTACAGAGCAAATTCCAGAACAGCCAGAGCAGTTATACAGAGAAACCCTGCCTCAAAAAACAAAACAAAACAAAAAGTCTACCCCTTATCAACTTGATATCTAAGCACATCCATTTTATATCATAACATTCTACCCCTCATCAACAAAGGTTTATGATTCTTTCATAATGCAAAATGTTTTTATTTAACATGTGTAAAAAGTCTATGTCTTAGTTAGGAGTCTATCACGGTGAAGAGACACCATGACACAGCAACTCTTAAAAAGAAAAACTTGGAGCTGGCTTACGTTTCAGAGGTTTAGTCCATTATCTTCATGGTGGGAAGTATGGTGGCATGCAGGCAGACATGGTGCTAGAGAGAAAGCTGAGAATCCTACATCTGGATCAGCAGGCAGCAGGAAAAGAGTGATACTGGGCCTGGCTTGAGCATTAGAAACCTTTATGTCCACCCCTAGTGACACTTCCTCACACAAGGCCACACCTCCAAATAGTGCCACTCCCTATGGGCCTATGGGGGCCATTTTCATTCAAACCATGGAAGTCTGCAAAGTTCTAACAGTTCTGATGTAGTTCAAAAGGACAGAGTTAAAAGTCTCTTCTAAGAATCAAGACATTCACTTAACTCTGATCTGTAAAGTCAGAACACGAGTTAACACACTTCCATTATATGATGGTACAGAATAAACATTGCTGGGGGAAGGTGGGAATGAGGTCATGGCAAGGAAAAGTCAGACCAAAACAATACCGAAATCCAGCAGGATGAACACAAAGCCGTGGTAACTTAGGTTTCACCTTTGTAACATTATGCAATGGCTCCTGGGGCCTTTTTTGTAGGGATCTGACCCTGCCACACATTGACTGACCTCAGCAGCTTTCTGGAACCACAGTGCAAGCATCTTTAACCCTGTAACTCTTGTGTCTGCATGCAAAACCATAGGGCTACTTCTGCTGAATTCTGCTGCCAGTTAAGATGCTGTCAGCCTGCCATCTGCCACAGGTGCTCTGGCAGCCTAACCTGGAAACCATTTTTCCTATGTGGTTGTTTTCAAGCATGGAACCTCTTCAGCAGCGTTCTCAGCTAAGGCTCTCTGCTCTCAAATAAATTTTCATTTTTGCAGGTTTCGTGTAGGAGGACTTTTCTGTCCCACCAGCCAATTCCCAAATAACCACACAGAGACTTATTATTAATCGTAAATGCTCAGCCAATAGCTCAGGCTTGTTACTAGCTAACTCACATTTAAAATTAACCCATATTTCTTATCTACACTGTGCCATGTGGCTCAGTACCTCTTGTCAGTACAGCAAGTTCATCTCCTTCTCTTCTTGTCTCCTCAAGATTCTGAGAGACTCTTCCCCTTCTTCTTTGCACTCTCTTTTGTCTGCAAGTCCCACCTAACCTCTACCTGTCTGCTATTGGCCAGTCAGATTCTTTATTAACCCAATCACAGTGATATATATCCACACAGTGTAAAGGACTATTCCACAGTTGTGGGCTTTGATGGGTGGAATCTTGCCCTCTTATTTGCCCTGGTGAAGATCAAGGGTTCCTCTTCAGTTGCATGCATCTCTTCAACAATTGCAGCTGCTTTTCCTCACAGAGGCTTTTCTATGACTTTAAATTCACCAACATTCCTTTCTTTACCAAGGGACACATTTTTTATTCTTGTTTTTAATTTCTTTTTCTTTCTCTTATTGTAAATCTAAATAAGAGCACTGAGCAACAATCATGATGCAGCCTGGATGTTTTGCAGGCTCTAAATTTTGTTCATCAAACAACTTTGTGCATTACTTCAGCATTCAACTACACTCACACTTTCAAACTTTAGGTGGAAAAAGGATACATTTGTTACAAAATCTAGCCCAGTTCCTGATAAAGTCCTTGTTCCACTCTGAAACCTCTTGAGCACACTGTTTATGGTCTGTCTTTCTGTTGCCATTCTGGTCTTTCACTTTCCTATCACAATGGTCCATTAACCTTTGTTTGCAGCAGCCTAGGGTATCTCTAGCCCAAGGCTCCAAACTCTTCCACAGTCCTGGTATCGATTTTCTGTATTGGTTACTTTTCTCATCCTTGTGATAAAATGTCCTGGAAAATCAACTAGAAGAGTTTGCTTTGACTCACAGGTTGAGTTACAGTTCATCCTGGCAGCTGCCACACTGTGTGTCTGTAGTCCCCGACAGAGCGTGGGGGGAAGGGGGGTGATGATCTGGTTCTCAGCCTGTTTTCTCCTTGTTTAAGTTTTATGCAGTCTTGGACCCCAGCCCATGGGATTATGCTGTGCACAACTGAGATGGGTCTTCCACCTCAGTTCAGTCTCTCTGGAAACATCCTCGAAGACACACTCGGAAATGTTCTCCTAGGTGATTGTCACAGGGTTTCTATTGCTATAATGAAACACCATGACCAAAAGGCAAGTTGGGGATCAAAGGGTTTATTAGGCTTACACTTCAGCATTGCTGTTCATCACTGAAGGAAGTCAGGACAGGAACTCAAACAGGGCAGGATCCCAGAGGCAGGAGCTGATGCAGAGGTCATGGAGGGGAGCTGCTTACTGGCTTGCTTCCCATGGCTTGCTCAGCCCACCTTTTTATAGAATCCAGGACAGCACTAAATGAGAAAATGCCTTACACCTGAATCTCTTGGAGGCATTTCCTCAACTGAGGCTCCTTCCTCTGATGACTCTAGCTTGTGTCAAGTTGACACACAAAACCAGCCACTATTGTGATTCTAGGTTAGTCAAGTTGCTAATGAAGATTAACCGTCACCAGTAGAGTTCTCATGTGTGTGCATACATGTATGCATGTGTGTGTGTGTGTGTGTGTGTGTGTGTGTGTGTGTGTGTATGCATGTGTGTGCAGTGAGAATTCCTGGGGAGAGGTAAACAAACATCTACCCTCTCTTTCTAAGACCCCAGTAACAAACCAACGAACAATTCCACCAAAGTCCAACTTGGGGAACCAATGAGTTTATTAGACTTACAGAGCATGGGTGAGGGGTTGCTGACAGAAGTGTGGGTAATTCCAAAGCAGCCATCCTGGGATGTTCACCCAGCATAGAGGACGGCTTCCCCACAGGTGCATAAATGTTTTCCCTTCTAGTGTACTGTCCACAGTCTACACTCTAGAACCTCTTGAGATCAAGAGGCCATGTGCAATTAGAGCAGAGTTACATACAAATGGCTGGGAGGTGCAGGTGTGATTAGAGCAGAGTTACATGCAAATGGCTGGGAGAGGCAAGTGTGACTAGAGCAGTGACATACAAATGGCAGGTGTGTTGCAGCTGGAACCTCAGTTGAAGGTCCAATGACTTTCCCCATCACCTCTTTTTGTGACAGGAACATCTAAAGTCCAGAAGCTCCACTATGGTGGGGTCTTGCAAGCAAGACCAGATGATCTGAAAAGATGGCAGCTGTTTGACTCAGAGAAATACATCCACAACAGTCTCTCTCTCTCTCTCTCTCTCTCTCTCTCTCTCTCTCTCTCTCTCTCTCTCTCTCTCTGTGTGTGTGTGTGTGTGTGTCTGTGTGTGTACATGAGGAAGCCAGAGGTCAACCTGGGATGTCACTCTTGAGACAGTATTTCTTACTGTCCTGGAACTGGCCAACCAGAAAGCCCCCAGAGATCCACCTGCCTCTACTTCCCCAATGGTGCGTTTTCAAGTGCACACCACCATGCCTACCTTTTCACACGGGCTCTGGAGACTGAGCAGGTCCTCAAGCTTGCACAGCAAGCGCTTTATCAACTGACTCTGCCCTTCCAGCTCCTGTCCTTCCTGCTGCTGTTAAAGAAAGAGGAGAGGAAGTCAAAGAGGGCGGACCTGTAACATAGTCCAGCATGAACATTCTTCCCAAGAGCTCCTCGGTGGGAAGGGAGCTCAACTTCAGTGACTCTGACTTCAGCATCTCTCCAGGTCTGGGACACTATTGACCACTCAGATGCACTAGTCACATGTGGCTACTCAGGGTGCAGAACACAGTCTTACTTTGTCTTCTGTTGAACTTAAAAGCATAGATGATGTTGGCCTCCCGCCATCAGAAAGCAGGGGTCTAGACAGTTTGAAAGCTCTTCGTGGTGTTAAGATTAAATTGGGCCGGGCGGTGGTGGCGCACGCCTTTAATCCCAGCACTCGGGAGGCAGAGCCAGGCGGATCTCTGTGAGTTCGAGGCCAGCCTGGTCTCCAAAGCGAGTTCCAGGAAAGGCGCAAAGCTACACAGAGAAACCCTGTCTCGAAAAACCAAAAAAAAAAAAAAAAAAAGATTAAATCGGCCTTTTAAGCTCTCTTGATTTTGCCTTCTGAAGAATTAGCAGAATTCTTTCACAGGACAATCAGTTCACTATTTGAAAACATCCCCGCCCCATCCTTTTATGACATGTGTTAGAGATTATTTTATCCGGCCTTGGAAGACACCGAGCCGGGAGATTTTGTGAATAGCCTATCTGACTGTTGCTGGGCTCTCAGGGAATGGAATTGAGTTCACAGCTGCCCCCTTATCAGTGGTAAGTAGTCACTCAGAGTTCAACCAGAGAACAAGGAATGTTCTACGAGATGAAATGCAAAACTCCCATAAACAGAGCCTAGGGATTATGGGAAGGGCATCCGGCTGGGCTTTGCCGTCATCCCCGTTCTGGTTGTTGGGGACCCAGCTCCACACCGAGTGTGGTTTGTCTAGTTGTTGCTTTTCATCTTGGAGGGGAGGGTCTCACTACACTGTTTGCTGAGCTGCAGTACCCTCCCCATCCCCACCCCAGAGTGCCAGTTTGGAACGGGCAATGCTACCATCACAGTGGCCAGAGAGACTTTGCGAAAGGCAGGGCTCATCCTTTGTGATTTGGTATAATCCCACTTATCTATTCAGATTTCCTGAGCTATTGGCTGCTGAGCTGGGGACCCGAGTTTGGACATCAGAGGCCATGTGAAAATTAGGCATGGTCGTGTGCACTTATAATCCCAGGGCGGGGAAATGGAGGCAGGTGGATCTCTGAAGCTGGCTGGCTGGCCAGTTCCAGGCCAGTAAGAAACATTGTCTCAAAAATCAAGGTGGATAGTGTTCTGAGGAATGACAGATGCCCTAAGTTGACCTCTGGCTTCCTCATGTGTACCTTCGGAGTGGCTGCCTGTTACTGTATCTTGAACTGCTTCCCCGGGTTTTCTTTTAGAAGTTTCAGGGTTTGGGGTTTTGTATTAAGGCCACTCTTCTATTTTAAGTTGATTTTGATATAGACATCACAGGTATTTATGACTGATATTCAGCAAATGAGTGTGTGTGTGCGTGTGTGTGTACATCATATCCTTCTTTAAATGTTTATCTTTTCAAAGGAAGAGTATTTATTCTCTATTAGAACCACAGTAAAATCAATCAAATGTGCAGATTTAATGTTGATGAAAAATAACCCAACCCACGGACTGGAAGACATTTCAATGCAGAGTCTCAATGACACATGTTTCGGCCTCATCAGGGTACATGCTCTCTGTCACAAGTCTTGGGCTTTGCAATTGGGAACTCAACCACAGCCAGCACATGAACAAATGGATGTGGCTACATTCCAAAAATGTTATTTGTGAAACACTGGACAGCCTGCCTGGTGCTGGCTCGCATGCTGTATTTGGCTGTGTGGATCTCATCTGCAATGTCTACCCAGATCTCACCCATTTCCTAAGAACATGCCATGGCTTTGCCTTTCCAGTCGCTGGGCTGTCTCAGCTTCATATTAACTGCATCTGTTCATGATCTGTCTTCATCTCTCACCATGAGTCAGAGGAAAAGACGGTTCCTTCGCAAACGTGTCCTCCATCCTGGATCTTTCTTATGTGCTCCATCATTAACACATGGTTCACACTTGCCACAAATGCCACAACACCAGCGTGATCTCTTCATTTCACATCTGGAGGCCTATGTGCCACCTTAAAGGTGACTCGACTACAGTGCTGACAGTCTCGGCCTCTCCAGGGCTCGTCTACGTGCATGTGGGAATATCTGTGGAGAGGAGGCTTGGACCTGGAAACCCCCAGTTCCCAGGCTTCCATCCACTCATGGATCTCCACAGCTGAGCCTCACCTCCATCCCTTTTAACAGCTTCCCTATAGTGACCAGCTGGAGGTACCTGACGTCATCAGGAGTTTGCTCAGTTCTCGGCTTCTGAACTTCCGTCTGGGCTCTGCAGGTGGGTGGATGGCAGAGCATCACGTCGGAGGTGCATGGATGCTCAGTCACATACTGGACAGAGAGAGACAAAGGCAGCTGGCTCTTGGCATGACTCAAGGGGTCTCACAAGGCCCAGGAGATCTTACACAAGTACTTTCTGAGGGCACGCCCTGATGACCTCCCACAAGGTCCCATCTAGAGTCTATGAGCCTGCACCACCTGGGGCCAAGCCTCAGTACGGGGGCCTCTGAGGAGTATGGAGCATCCAAGCCACAGCTGTTTCCGAGTGGAGACATTCCACGTGTATCATTCCCTCCACATCCGAGCTGGAACTCCTGCTGCTTGATGTATCGGGACAGAATTGTGGCTTCTTTAATAGCTCGTACTTTTTAACGATCATTATTTATTGCAGTGTGAAGCTGGCTCCTGGCCCTTTGGCGGGTGGCCTACTCTCTGACCTCCTCTTCACTTCCTGGCACAGCACGTTCACAATGTCCCAAGCTGTTCTCTACCACTGGAGCTGGCGTCAGGATCTCTCTGAGGAGCCCCAACTCCTTTTAAAGACAAAGCCTTTGGTTTCACTGACTTGATCTGTCATTGTGTCCTTGCTGTCTCATGCATTTCTGTTTTCATCGTCTGTGTATGTGAGCCTTGATTTGCTCTGTGTCTAAATTACTGAGGTGGAAGCTTAAGTGTTCTATTCAAACATCAGAAATGCAAAACTAGCTCTGAGGGGAGTTATAATCCACAGATATGTAAAGTATGCGTTGACTGTCATCCATTCAAAGGTGTTTCCTTTCTAATTTCTTCTTTACTTAACAGTGCATTTAAAAATGACTGAATTCATGGAGATTCTTCATACTTTCTGCCACTGGTTCCTAATTTGATCCTGTTGTGATCATGGAACACTATGGTTTGTGACTTTAAACCTTCTAAGTGACTGGACACTTTCTTCATGGTCCTGAACACTCAGTTGCTCAGGCCTGCTGAGTCTTGCTGATTTTCTGTCAAATATTACTTATGAAGAAAGAGGAATTGAAACTTCCATGAGCTTAAAGATGTAGGCATAGGCAATGGCCTTCTGGGAAACTCCCAGCATCTCAGGAAACAGCAAGAACTGGCAAATGGGATCACAGCAAAGTAAACCAGTGCAGCAAAGGAAAGAGTCAACCGTGAAGGGACAACTACAGAGTGGAGATGAATCTCTTCCTTCCACATGCCAGATGGGGAGATCGCTCCATGTCCACACACTGGATGGGAAAGATCTATCTCTACATGTTGGACAGGGGAGATCTCTCTATGTCCACACACCAGACAGGAGAGATCTATCTCTACACACCGGATGGGGGAGATCCCTCTACCTCGACACACCAGACAGGAGATATATATGTCCACGCACTGGATGGGGGAGATCTATCTCTACATGCCAGATGGGGAGATCTCCCTACATCTACATGCCGGATGGAGGAGATATCTATTTCTGAAAGATTAATAAAACAAAATCTAATCAACAATTGGGAAAATGAATTTGTCAGTTCTTAAAGGAAATACAAATGGCCAAAATGTATTTAAAACATCTGTAAGTTTAGTCTCTTGATCATGTATCACGGTTCTTGGGTGTTGTTTTATTTGATGTCTGAATGTTACATTTACTCAAGCCTGCCTGTCTCTTCCTCCTGGTATTTACTCTGCCTGACCGTATCCATCAGTGGTAGTTTGGCCTGTTTTAAGTTTTCTTCTCAACATTTCTGGTTGGTGTTTCTCGAGCTGTTTCTTGCTGACTTTCTCCCATGCTGCTGGGTTCATATCTCCTTCTTGACTCCCTTACTTCCCTCATTCATTCGTTTCTCCTTCCCCTTTGAAGCCATTATTTTTAGAAGCTGACTTTTGAATTCCTTTCCCAGCACTTAACCATTCCAATATCACTGGATTGGCTGATGAAAGAATTACAATCTCTTGGAAGCAATCATGTTTGTCTTGCTTTTTCACGCTTGTGTGTGTGTGTGTATGTGTGTGTGTGTGTGTGTGTGTGTGTGTGTATTTCTGTGTTGTGATTTGCACATCTGTTGTGTTTGGCTATCTCTTCTGGATGTATCTGGGCATCTTTTTAGTAAGCAACTGACTCTGGAGGGATCACTATCACAATTGATTACTAACTGATGTAGGAAGAGCTAGTCCATTGTGAGCAGCACCATTCCCTAGGCCCGACCTCTGTAAGAATGAAGAAAGCTAGCTATCAGCAAGGAGGGAGTATGGGTGCATTCATTTCTCCCTTCTCATTGTGGATGTGATGACTTGTAGTCTCAGGCTCCCGCCTCCGTGACATCCTTGAAATGACAGCCTGCAACCGAGAATTGGAAGTTAAAATAAACTAGGTAATTCCTTGGCTGACACTCTTTCTGGGTGATTCTAGGTTGTGTCAAGTTGACAGTAAGTTGCTTCTGACCAGGTTCTTTTATCACAGCAACAGGAACGAAGCTAAGGCAGACTTGAGCTCCTCCTGTATCATCCCCCCAAGGGCTGGGCTAACCCATGAGCCATCACTCCGTACTCTATTTTTAATATTACCAAAGCAGCGCCTGCTTTCTGGTGTATCTTTTTACATCTTTTAAAAGTAACAACACAGAGAATGAAATAATGGCCAGGATTTGTATCCTTCAACTGTACAAATACCATTTCATCATCTACGTAGCTTTTCTGCCGCTGTTCTCAGGATAATGCCCCGACTTCGGCTGCTGCCCTTTAATACACGGCCTTTGCTCTTTTGCAGTTGGTGTTTCCTGGTGTAGATTCTTTGCACTTGCTCCGTGGGGTGTGTCTGAGCTTTCCGAATTGATGGTTTGCTTTCTCCAGATCAGAATGGAATATTCTGGGCCAGGACTTCAAAGCATTTATTTTCCTGCTGTATTTTCTCCTCTTTGACATCAGAAGGTGCACATGACCAGAGTCCACTGCATCTCAGACACGTCCATGCCCCCATCCCCTTCATTGCTTCATTTAGCACTGTGCTGGCCAGATGTCCACTTGCACTTTTCCTAAGTTCTACTTAGGCTTATAAAGTTGGGTGGCACCATTCCTTGGTTTGGGGCCCTGGACTGTATGGGTAGAGAAAGCTAGCTGAATATTAAACTTCCATCAGTTCATTCTCTCACTCTTGACTGTGGTTTTGACTAGCTGCTTCAAGTTCCTGCCTCTACCTCCTATAATAACGAACTTGGAATCATGAGCTAAAATAGACCATTTCTCCCCTAGGTTGTTAATTTTTTTTGAAGCTACAGAATAAAACCAGGGCAGACATTGGGACTGAGGAAGTGGAGTCACTGCTGTGTCCTGACCACACGGCTCTTAAAAGCAGCTGTCTGGGGAAGAATGTAAGTGTATGGCATGTTGGACTGGAAAAATGATTGAAAGGTGGGAGCGAAGCTCAATGGGTAGCTCTGTGGGAGCTTGGAAGACAGTAAGGCTGAAGGAAGCATGAGCAGCGGAGGTCTGGCTTAAGGTCTCAGTGGGGAACAGACTCCAGCAGTCCTGGGTGGGGGCCATCCGTGTGGCATTTTGGCCAAGAATCTGAATTCATTCTGCCTGTGTCCTGAGAAACTGAAAGAAGCTGAACCTAAAGATGATGGACTGGATTGTTGGTAGAGGAAATATCTAAGGAGGATGATGTTTGGGCTGGTGTTGAGTCAGCAACTGTAACAGACAGAGATCAGCATCACTGCAGAGAAGCTGCCTGCCCACAGTGGGGCCAGAGGAAAGTGCCTCCTCAGTCCGCACAGCTGATCCAGCTGTGGTCTAAGGGCCCAGGCTACATCTCAGACCGGCAGCAGAGCCTGGCAGTGCTGGGTCATCTGCAAGATTCTAGTTCTGAATGTAAAGATGTAAGATTGGGGGAGCCACGGAGAACAGCTGAGGCTGTTGTAGAATATTATCTTAACTAGGCAAAGATGTGTTACATTTGCTTATGCTGCACAATATTAACTGTGTGAAGGTGTACTACATTTATTTATGCTGCATTTATTATATAAAGCTGTTGAATCTGTTTCACCTTGCCTGCCTAAGGTACCTGGTTGGTCTAATAAAAAGCAGAACAGCCAATAGCTAGGCAAGAAAAAGGATAGGCAGGGTGTGGGGCGTTTACCCATCACCCTCACAGTTCCCCAGAGTTTTCTTGAGTGTGAGCAGCAGGAAATATTAAATAGAAGGATTTATTGTGGAGAATCTTGCGGAGATAAACAGATAGAAAATAAAGGATAGCCTCGAGAGGGCCTGGAACCTATTCCAAAGGGCCCCAACTGTCTCTGCCCCAGGGTTTTTATAGAGACGCCAAGGGGTGGAGCAAAAGACCTCCTCCCCCAGCACAGCCAAGTGCAGACCATCCCAGACACCTGCACTCAGGCCCGTGGTCTAATCATCCTCTATGCAGACCTGCTGGGTAAAGCCACGAGGAACCCGAGAACGGGCTCCCACAGGTCTCCCTTTCTTAATATATATAAAAAATAACTATTAATGGTTTACAGCAATCTCCATAGCTGTTACACCTCCCAGTATGGGAGTACAGGATGATAAAGATGGCATTTCTCTTTTGAATTAGGTCCAAGGTGACTACAGCAGTCTTAGCTGCCTCAAGCGCTTTCTAAACCAAAAACTCTTAAGGTGACTACAAACTTAAAGAATCCCTTAGCTTCATCATTACCATTAACAGGTTAACATAAATATTGCTATACATAGTCACAATTCTCTCAATCTTACAACACAAAGCAAACTCTTAACAGAACCATTTGAATTAGCATATGTGGTGCTAAATATAGTTAACAATTTTCTCCGTCTTACAACTTTAACTCAATCATATGAATTTTCTTGCTAACAGAACATAGGAAAAACTTCAATGTATTCACATCAAACTTAAATATTTCCTTAACTCCACAAAACCAGGGTGCATTAATATCAATAGGGAAATATAATTTCTGCAAACATAATTCTACCTCATAACTCTTCCTTTTCTTTATAATTTTTTTAAACAAAACCTCAAACCTAGTTAGAAGAACCCAAACTCATACAATTCCTACAAACCCATATTGAAAAGCAATATTTTCAATCTAACCATTAACACTTTGGAAACTTTTAGTAAAACATCCAAAAGCAGTTTCTTAATAAAACTCTTTACACACTTTAAAAGTAGTCTCTTAGTATACCCCATTTGCATTTCTTACTAACAAAACATGACATTAATCCACTCAAAGAACTTTTGAAATTAGACTAAGGAATATTAACTCTCCCCCTTTTCTTTATAATTTAAGCAAAATCTCAAGCCTAATTAGAAAACCCAAACTTTTCCATTTAAACAGTTCCATTTGTAACACAAAACCAGTTCTGTAAGTAATTCCATTTTTACATAAACAGTTCCATAAAACAAGTCATGAATCACCAGTTAATAAAGCATATATGCATACACAAAACTGCATCTTGATTCTAGGTAGAAATAAATTTCTTCATTTAAACAGTTCCATTTTTAACCCAATTCCAAAAAAACAGTTCCTAGGCCATTACTATAAGTAAACTCAAAATTGTCCCATTGCAATAAAATCTCTAGTGTTTATTTCATTTCTTAAGTCTTAAAATTCAAATGATAAATTCTGGTACTAGCCTTCCAAATATGAAGAAATCCATAACCAAAATCTTTTTGTAGTTTTATCTCATTTTAAGTTCAAAAAGTTCAAACAAGAAATAAATTCTGGTATCAGGCTTTCACTTCCAAATATGAAGAGACGTTTTTTCAACCAAAACTTTTTGCCGTTAACAATTTTTGTTCAAACAAGCGTCTCTGAACTTATTCTTTTTAGGTACAGTAGTATTCTAAACCACACCGTTTTTGATGTTAGCTCAGGTTTTTCTGTGTTGTGTCGATTTTCCATGGATCTCAGCTGCAGATGCCTTGTGCTGGTTCTCGCGTCCGCTATTCTTAGCTTCTTAGCGGCTTCTGGAGCTTTTGAAACCATTCAGACTGCCTACTTTGCAGTCTACTAGGACACTACCTTCTGTGTCTCGGTTTCTTTCACCATATACATTAAGAATAGACTCACATTTAACATACACACTTTTTTACAAACTCACATATAACTTTTTGCCTTGCGAAGCATTTAGACTCACATTCAACATTTACACGTTTTTTACAAACTTATAACATTAACATCTGCTTATTTATACTCCTTAAGGAAACTACAGTACTTTAGCAAATATATTTCTTATTACTTCTTATATACTTCTTATCTTATTTCTTATTTATTATCTTATCTTATCTTATTTCTTATTTAAACTTACATTTACAACTAGTATCTTCACTTCTTAGAAGCTTATTACTATATGTCTTAAGACTACCTTAGATATTTCTTGCAAGCTTATATTCTTAAAGGAACTCTATAGATCTATTTTACAAACTTATATAGGGCTATCATTAGCATATACTCAACTTAGCAAACACCCAAAGATTTCTTAACACAGATCTAACAAGACAGAATTTTTACAAACTCACATATCTTATTTTCATCTTTTTCTATTTCTTACTCTTAATTATTATTACTATCTCTATTAGAAAGATTTTCTTAACTAGACAGGAAGTACATACATCATTGCTAAAGTTTAGAGTTTATAGTCAGCTTTGCTATAAAACACTGGGATTTAGTGAGTGTTGTTGTTATAGAATTGTGATAGTTGTTGCTAGGGGACTGTAACCTCCCCAGGATGATGCCACACTCCAAAGTTGCCAGTTCTCTCAGCCGTTCCAGACTGGCAGAGATGCACTGTCAGCGGTAAACGGTTTTTAACTAGAGGCTGTCCCTTCACCCAAATTCATAATAGTTCCCCTAAGTGCTTCAATTCAGACAAACGTTTCTATTACAGCAGTACTTTTGGTTTGTTCTACCGAAAAACTTCACTTCACGCTGAGGGTGAAATTACCGTATTTAGCTGCTGTATGGCCTTTGCCAAATACTGCACAGCTATTAGGTGATATAAAGTATTTTTCTAAAGGAGCTAGTAAAGCCACAAGTGGCACAGCTCTGAACTATATTTAGTATTTTCACTTCATTAGCTTTAACTCCTGATGTTAATAGCAGCTGTAATATTTAGCATTGATTTCTTTATAAGGAACTTTCAGGTGAAGCAACTCTTTTGTAAGACAGCTAGATTTTCTGAAGTTTGTTTCCCATCTATAAAGCAGTCGTTTCTTTTTGAATGCCTGTTTCTTATCCCCTTAATTAGATTTGCAAAGGAATCACTCATTGCAAGCTGTTTGTTCAAGAGGTAAATAATTTTTAATTTCACATAAGTTTCTTCATATCTAAGACAACGTTCAGTGTATAAACTGCTCTCTCTTGCTTTCTTAAGGATTTTAAAGTGGCTTGTTTGTTCTTAAAGGTAGCTTTTTGTCATCCAACTACTGTAAAAACTTTGCACAGCTATTAGGGTAAATAAGGCATTTTACCAACGGAGTCCCAAACCACGAAGCACCTAGTTCCATATCCTTTCAATTTTTCATTGGAACTGACACTTAAACTCTTAGACGATTTTCCTCCTTATTCTTTTAAAAGCTGTATTTTAAATTTACCATGAATGTATTTTCGAGCTGACAAACGTGCTTCAGGGCAATGTCGCCATCTTTAGTGGAAAAACTACCTTTCCCAGAATGCATCTCCCTTATATCAGTCCATAATAATATCAGTCCCATATCAGTCCCTTATATCATTTTCCCATCAGTCATTTCCCATAGTTCTTTTTGGGTCTGAGAGTCAACTGGTTCTCTTTTACCAGACTTGCTTACAAATTCTTGCCCAGGAGGTTTGAACAAAGTTTTTTGCTTTTGCAATGGGAGATTTGAACAAGCATTTTACATTTTCAATTATGGGACATTGGGAGGTTTCTGGTCTCTCCTCAGCTGGCTTTAACAGGTGTCTCTCCTTCATTTGACACTGGCCCCCAAATCAGAACCGCACCTGCCTCGTTAGCACTCATTGAGGTGGGCAATTTCTGATAGCAACTTTCCTTGGGGCTTGTGTTTGTCTTAGCCAGTCAGTGAAAAACAAGATCATGTACAACAGCTTTTCCATAGCTCTTTCAGAGATTTTCTCCCACTGACTTTATTCTCATTTTGCTTGTTCCTTCCCCCGCAGATGCAGAGCTTCAGGTATCTGTCTGCGGCTCTGTACCTCTGCTAGCTGCCTTTGGAGGTAGGGTTTTTTTTTCTCCCCCCGAATCTGCCTCAGATTCTAGCAGCTTTTCACAGGTCATGCATTTTCTGGGGAGGAATCTGTCCCTTCTGTTTCTTCAGAGTCTTTCTCCCAGACAGTTTCCAGTTTGGTCTCAGTTTATCCCCTCTACCCCAGAAACAGTTTCCCACACTACAGTGGCGCCTTTCCCTGCTACTGAAGGTAGGGGTTTTTTGTCAGTTTCTGTTTTCAGGGTCTGTGTGGTTTGCGTACAGACTGAAAATCTAACAAGAAAGGTTTTTGCCATTTCTAAATTCCCATTAGGACAGGTGTTTTGCCTCATCAGGCCTTCACCTGGCCCAGTCCCCCAGTGGGTTGCATTTGCTTGTCTGGGTGCTCAAGGACAGAGCTTATACCAGAGCAATCACCCCTTAGGGCTACACTCCCTCATCTCACGGGAGTCAGTTGAAACAAAGCTTTTCTCAAAGAGGTGCTTTCTCTGACAGAAAAGAAAGCTTCACTCCTGGATAGTTCTGTTCTGCCCTGGCTGGGCTCTTTCCCCAGACAGCGTTCTGACTCAGCAGCACAACTGCTTCAGACACAGTTCAGCTTTACTGTTTTCCCAGAAAGGTCCTTACTCTGATAGGAAAGCTTTTCTCAGATTTCTTTTTGCAGCTGTGGACCTATCAACCCGGGACTTGTAGGAAAGTGGACAACTGTGCCGTTCCCACCGGCTTTAGCTTTGTTTGTTCATTAGCAATCTTCCCCTGGGTCCTGCACCTTCCTGCCTCAGCTCTGTGCTCCAGGAAGTTTACCACTGCAGGAACCCTAGTATCCCCGAAATGCACCCCAACTCAGAGACGCTGGCCAGTCGCCTCTGGGTTTTTGCTCAGAAGCTAGGATACAATGCTAACAGTTTGCATGCTTCAGGGGATCTTTGCGTTAGGACGATTAGGAGCACCTTTTCATTCTGAAAAACTCACTCAGAAACAAAACCCTTAATGCCTCAGCTTGGCCGTAACTGAAAAGCTTGGCTTTTTTGCCTTTCTCAGGTAAAGTTTCCTGCCCTTTTGGGCTCTTGGTAGCTCTTTACCCACACTCTCCCAAGCGTTTCCCTCAGGGTACTCTGACCCATTGTCTTTTACTAGCTTGAAGAGATAGAGCTTAGGTTTTTAGGAACTTGTCCCTGCCTCCTGCATTGCAGGGAGGGTTTTTAAAGCTTGAAAGAGAACTTGGAGAGGTTTTGCTGTCTTAAGAGGTTTGTTGTTTTCCCTTAGAGCTAATCACAGGTGGTCCCCATACTAATATCTTCAGGTGATTCTAATTTTTGTCCTTCTGAGAAAGTTAAAGGCTTTAAAGTTTTTTAAGAGAAAGATTAAGGCTTTTTAGAGAGATTTTTCCCCCCCAAATTTTCCAAGAAAAGCTTTATAGTTTGAGAAAGATTTTTTTTCCCCCAGGAGAAAGACCAACTTTTCCCAAAACTTCCCAACTTTAAACTTTTTGGCTTTTTACACCCCCATTTTTGCCTCAGGGAGAAATCACTTTCTCCTGCCACTTGGACTTAGCATTTCAGCTGTCCCCAGGTCAAAAAGCTTCCATAGGAAACTCTTTCTTCCCCATAAGCTCAAAGAAGAGCTTTTTTACTACCCGTAAAGCCCAAAGAAAGATTTTTTTCCCAGTTTGCATTCATAGCCCCCAAAGTTAGAAAATTGTAGAGTTTTTCTGTCTAGTTGCCTTATTTTTTTCTACACGATCTTATACTTCTAAGTTTTTCCTACACTATATTACTATGCTATACCTTATACTTATTTTTCACAGATAGAAATTGAGAAAGAGATAGAAGATAGAAAATTTTGACAGAAGAGAATTTCGCTGCAGCATCGGACATCCTTCCAGTCCGCTTTCCTTTTCTCTCGAGGATAAAACCCCTGCCTCTCAATATATATAAAAAATATATATTTTTTCCATAACACCGGCATGCCTTATCCACTGGCAGGGCTGAACTCAGCACTTTCGCCAAAAACTCTGTAATAAAACTATTATTTTTCCTTTATCTTTAGTCCCTATTACTTTGTCTTTAGTCCCTGTTCATTTGTCTTTAGTCCCCCCCCTTTTTTTTTTCTTTTTTTAGTCCCTGTTCATGGCGCCATTCTGTGGGGCATTTACCCACCACCCCCACAGTTCCCCAGAGTTTTCTTGAGTGCGAGCAACAGGAAATATTAAGTAGAAGGATTTATTGTGGTGAATCTTGCAGAGATAAACAGATAGAAAATAAAGGAAGCCTCAAGAGGGCCTGGAACCTTTTCCAATGGGCCCCGACTGTCTCTGCCCCAGGGTTTTTATAGAGACACCAAGGGGCGGAGCAAAAGACCTCCTCCTCCAGCACAGTCAAGTGCAGACCATCCCAGACACCTGTACTCAGGCCCGTGGTCTAATCATCCTCTATGTGGACCTGCTGGGTAAAGCCACAAGGAACCTGAGAACAGGCTCCCACAGCAGGGCTGGTGGGCAGAGAATAAATAGGAGGAGTCTAGAAAGAGAAAGGAAGAAAACAAGGAGGAGGAAAGAAGGAGGGACATGCCTGGGGCAAGAAGCCAGGCAGACACCAGACAAACAGACAGAGAGAAGCAGGGAAAGTAAGATACAGAAGCCCTGAGGCAAAAGGCAGATAAACAGTTTAAGTTAGTAGAGCTAGCAAGAAATGTGCCTAAGCAAGGCCAAGCATTCAAAACAATAAGTCTCTGTGTCATGATTTGGGAGCTGGTTGGTGGCCCAAAAGAACAAGCCTCATCCCTGAGGCCAGGCATCCTGCGGTGGGTGTGGAGAGGCCCTGAGAAGCTACTGCCTGAAGCTGTGATGGTGAAGCTTCAGTTGCTATGGAGACTCCAGGATACTGGAGATGCCGGGACCACGAGACAAGCTGCGCTGTGGATGTGAAGTGGGGTCTGCCTGAGCCTGAGAGAGATGCTATGTGTGCTGAGGAGACAGAATGGGGAAATGGGGTCACCCGTGGCCTTTGGCCCAGATTACATTACCAGTCCTAGGTGCTGGCACCGGAGCTGCTGGGTTGGGCTTTGATTTGATGCGACTGTCCTTGCAACACTCTTTCCTTTTGGGACACCAATGTTTGCGTAGAACTTTCTATTACATAGCTCAGTTAAGAGACTTCGGACTTTTTAAAAGGTTGGGATTTTTAAAGACTTTGGGGACTTTAAAAGTTGGACCTTATTGTGTACTATGGAAAAGTAAAACATGAGACTTTGAGGGGAGGGGGATGGAAGGTTATGGTTTTAAAACGATGGTTGTTTGTGTCAGATTGACCAGTAGTGGAGCTGTCAGAACACAAGCTACAACCACCTGGGAAGAGGACCATCGTGGTACTGTTAGATGGCCTTAGTTGATGCGGGAAGACCTGCTTTGAAGGTGGGCAGCACCATTCCCGGGTTTGGGTCCTGGACTGTGTAAGAGCAGAGAAAGCTAGCCGAGCACTAAGCACACATGCATTCTTTCTCTGTCTACTCTTTTGGTTTCCCTGTGTAGCTTTGCGCCTGTCCTAGAACTCGCTCTGTAGTCCAGGCTGGCCTTGACTCACAGAGATCCACCTGCCTCTGCCTCCCAAGTGCTGGCATTAAAGGGGTGTGCCACCACTGCCCAGCCTCTGTCTACTCTTGGCTGTGGCTGTGACAGCCTTGACTTCCCCCCAGTGATGGGCCTGGAACTGTGAGCTAAATAACCCCTTTTTCTCCCTCTGCTGCTTTTTGTCAGGGCGTTTTATCTTAGCACAAGACTGAAACAAAGACTCTGTCCAGTGAGTCCCCACGTTCTAGAACTGGCTGTTTTCCAGTAGTGTTTAGCTATTCCACTAATGCCGATCTTCTGTAAACGAGCAGGTCGAAGTGTTGATTAAACACGCACACACAGAATTCCGGAAGAGAAACCTTGCCAGCTGATGCTGGAAGCTTACTTCACCTCACATTAGACTGCGTGACCCACTGTGACCATGGAGAGAAAATGCGGTTCGGGTGCTTTCAGTCTGCCCCCGAGTCCGATTTGAAGCGCCCCACTGCAAGCAGAGAATGTGAGGTCCAAGCACACGTGAGCTCAGGGGACAAGAGGAGGCGAACGTGGAGACTGTAAAATCAGGAAGGAGGAGGAGACAAAAGGACTGCAGAGCTGGTTACTGAAGGGAACTCAGCCTTGCTGGGGTTGTTTTCAGAGTGAAGTACAGAACACACACAGCCCTGTTTGCCCCCCAGACACACGTGTCTTTACTGACCGTCAGTCCTGGGGGCTGAAGCACTGTCCAAGGGGCTCTCCCTTACCCAGGTTTGCCTGTACCCCCAGGGGTAGCAGGGTGCTGTTGGTGACCCTGGAGCAGCCCGGGCAGAGAGAAAGGCACGGGTATGCCTGACACACTTCAGGCTCAGTCCTGTGTGGCACCCTGTGGTCTTAGAGGCTGCATGACCGGCACTCTGGTTTCTGAGGCTGAGTTCTTCCCCCCTCAGCCGGCCCAGCACCGTCAGGCTCATTCTGCTGCTCGGCAGACTGTTGACGGATGACTATTATTCTCAAAGCTGATCAACAGGAGGGAAGGGGAACCAAATGTCTTGCCCTTCTCATACTCACATAGTGTGGATAGGATTGTAAACTTGAAATGTTTAAGCTCATAGACAACTATTCCTGGGCAAATGGCTGATTTCTGGCGCAGGGGTCCTACCAGGTTGGCACCCACAGCACTTGCTGAGCCTGTCTTCATGTACTCCCTGGCCTAGCCCGTTCTGTGCCAGGCAGCGATCTGCAGGCTGAGCTTCTGCACTGGTGCCAACTCCACAAGTAGTCTCTCCTCCAGTCGGTGACCGTGCCGCCCAGCAGCGAGGTCCGTCCTCTGCTCACTCTGGGCCTTGTCAGGTGGGAGGAGGGAGGAAATACTATTTACCAAGAAAAATGAGACATTTCCAAGCCAGATTTAAGACAGCTTGCCTCCAGCAATGTGAATAATTGCTGATTTTATTCTATGAACATGAGACGGCTCTGTAAACTATGAAACCACTGGCAATGCGGAGTCACAACATCAGGTCACCTGAGAGAACGCTTTCCTGTGCAGTAGTAGTTCACGGCCTCTCCAAGCAGATAAGGCACATGAAACCCCTCTGCCTGAGTTATACTCACATTCACTACACACCATGCTCAGTGTAAGATCTCCCCACTCCACTCATGGCCTCAGTTGCTCCACAAACTCCGTCTAAGTCACCAAGCCCAACAAGGATACATCTGGGTCTATCCCAATGTGCTACTAAAAACAGGAGCCATCCAGCCATCCATTTAGACTTTGCACCTGGTGTCTACACCGCTGGTATTACTACCCTTATTCTCAATACGCTGACTTCTGTTGTCTTCACTTCCTCAACTGTTCAACATTTTAACATGATTTCCCTGGGTTAAATAAAATGGAAATTTAAAAAATATTTCCAAATGATTTAAAAAAATTGTATTTCCAAAGATGATTTTTAGAGAACCAATGAAAACAGGAATTATGTAACTCACCAGAGTCACAAGTAAGGTAGTTTCTTTTTAATTGAGAAATTCTAGGGCAGTGGTTCTCAATCTGTGGGGCGCGGACTCTGGGGTTCAAATGACCCCTTTCACAGGGGTTACCTTAAGGACATTGGAAATGCCAGGCATTTATATTACAATTCATAACAGTAACAAAATTACAATTATGAGGTAGCAACAAAAATAATTTTATGGCTGGAGGTCACCACAACAGGAGGAACTGTATTAAAGGGTCGCAGTGTTAGGAAGGTTGAGAACCACTGCCCTAGGGGAAGAATAAGAGGAAAAAGAGGATGAATTTGAAGTAAACACATTATATGCATGTGTAAAATTCCCAAATACTAAAAAAAGGAAAAAGGAAAAAGGTTTTAACTCATAAAAAAATATTTTTGAATTTTTTAAGCCTGTACTTAAGACCTCCTCCCAGCCGGGCGGTGGTGGCGCACGCCTTTAATCCCAGCACTCGGGAGGCAGAGGCAGGTGGATCTCTGTGAGTTCGAGGCCAGCCTGGACTACAGAGTGAGTTCCAGGAAAGGCGCAAAGCTACACAGCAAAACCCTGTCTCGAAAAAACCAAAAATAAATAAATTAATTTAAAAAAAAAAAGCAAAACTTCAGAATGAACTATGTTATTATCAATGTAATAAAACTGTGTAATGAATAAATCTGTTATAAGAATGGAAAATTTCTAAAAAAAAAAAAAATTTGAGACAAGGACAAAGTTATAAATGTGCTCACAGTTAAGACCAAACTGTGGAATTTCTAGAAACAGCTTTAGATGAAACAGTTTTAAGAATTCAATTAAATATTTATTGAACAAATGCTAAATGAACCAGGGCTGTATCAACCACCTCAAATCATCAAGGGCTGTCATACAGGAACAAACATAGATGCAGCCAGTATTTCTACACAGGATGGGGACTCGCAGCAGGAGGGCAGCATGGGCTGTCCCCTAGCTCGGGAGCTTCCTTCAGCACACACAGCACTCCAGGCCCCTCCCCCTCTTCTGAAAGGAGACACCAGCACTTGAGTTTCACAGGAACACAAACGCTGCGATCTCACTGTACACTGTCCACTTCATGCAATGGATGCTTGCACATACTGGGAAAAAATGTGGCATTGACGAGCTCCTCACCAGGTGATGGTCTCACCACCCTCAGCTCTTTGAGTCTACATCAGTGATTCCTTGTTCTGGGGTGGGAAGAAAGAGCACATTCTCCGGAGTGCGAGTGACAATGTGGGTTGGGCACTGCCTGGGGACAGTCCTCCTCAAACCTCAAGCACATCACTACAGCTAGAGGCCAGTGGTATCCAAGAGTGTGGTGTGTACCACAGCGCCCTCTGCTACTTGAAGCAGGACAGCTTGTGTTCAGAGTCCAGTCATCGAGGCTGGCTGCATAATACTGACGGCCCCAACCAAATGAGAACTGCTCCGAGGACAGTCAGCAGTGTCTGAGGAGGACACTGTACAATCCACTTCATCTTCTATGTGCATTTTATCACACCCAAAGGACATCGAGGTGCTCACCCTGTTCAGTGAACTCAGAATAAAACTCCACATCTGTTGGCCAATACAGGGTCTGAAGGTGGACCTTGAACTCCAAGTGAGCTATCAGTTTTCCAGAAAAGCCACGTAGTCGGTCAGCCTGGCAAGCTGCTGCTCGTTGGGGATTGGTGGAACTGGGGCAGGCTCTGTATGACAGTGAGGGAAGCACACTCTAAGTTAGCCAGTGGTAGGACAGAGCACCTAGCCTGCCACTAGCCTGTGGAGGACTTGAACAAGGGAACTTTCTTGTGCTACCTGGTTTTAGACAAAAATCATGCCTGCCAGAGTCCTGGATGGTTTTGCTTCAGACAAGAAGTCTCCATTTTATCAGCCTGGCTGTCTCAAATGGACATGCCTCAGAGTAACCGCTGTTGCTGCGGCAGGCTATGTAGATTCAAACATGTCTCATGTGCAGCACCTCTTCAGACCATAGCTCTGCCTGGACAGGCCCCACCATGGGAACGGGGTAAAGAACAGCTCCCACGTGTACCTCATGTGTCTGGTCCAAGCAGAACACTGCACTGTCAACAAGCAAGAGCAGCAGAGGAACAAGGATCCAACCTCAGGATTTACATGCTAACGTTGACTCTGGCACGCCAGGCTGTGGAGCCTTTTGAGTCCATTCCAGAACCCCAAGAGACCCTGGCATGATGGCGGTAGTTCTGGGCTGGGCTATCAGGTGCCACCACTCCAACTTAGCTACACGGAAGCCTGTGGTTTCCTTCTGTAGCCATGTGTCCCCACACATCTGCAGAATTGACCTCTACACACTACAGAAAACACATCAGCAAACAATGAACACTTAAAATGTGCATGGGAAAACACGTACCTGATAAGGGAATAAACCTGTTCAAGGAAACATCCAGGGCTCCTGAGGCTAAACAAAAAAGAGGAAGACAGTTAGAGACGACCAAGAGATGTCATGCCAGACTGTGACGCTCACCCCACTACAAACACTCGGTTCTCAGATGGAGAGAGGACACTTTGTCTTCAGTCTCCCTGAATCTACAAGCTTGGGGCTGCGCACTGACTTTTGTCTAAACACCAGGTGCCCAGGGCGGGTGAAGGGAAGTAGGGCTGATGCAGGAAGATTATAATGAGGGCGGGACACCCAGTTCTAAAGACTCCCCAGAAAAGGACACTCCTGTACGCAGGAGGAAAAGGCACACAGGAATGAACAGGGCTTTCTCCTGAGGTGAGATGAAGGGCAGGGATACAGACTGAAACAACGGGGCAGGGCAGGGGACTGACCAGAAGGGAAAGTCTCAAGTAGGTGACCTTCAATGTCACTCTGCTCTGACGTCATTTGTCTCTGAGGATCCACCTACCTGGCTTCCTGGGAAGAACCATTCTTGTGGCAGAGTCGGCTTGCCATCCTTGTTCCAATACACCTGAAAGTGCAGAGTTCACACACAGATGGAGGAGAGCACACGTGCCCGCCTGACCCACACTGCCACTCTGTCACTGCGTTACATGCCCTACTCAGGTGTTATGTAGTTATTTTTGAAATATCCTGAACATACTGAAGGCCTCACTTTAGTCTGGGGCTAGTATAATCACTGACAAATGCTTAGTCTTCTGTAGTAGTGACCTAATTAGTCTAATTCCAAACAGACAGAAGAAACTTCTAGGCCGCCCCTCGTAGCATTCTGTAGTAATAATGACTAATAATGCAGGTGCGAGAGCCCCATACCACAACCAACTGCCCACAAAACAAAATACCACCACACCACAGCTTCCCCCCCCCCCCCCCCCCCCCCCCCCCCCCCGGCTCTGGGAACTTAAGAATAATAAACAACATGTGATGGTCTCTCATCTCAGTTGGAGAATCAAAACTGTTAATCACTGTAGAACAATGTAACCAAGTACATGCAGTGTTGTACCAGTAAGGAGGTTAAGAGTGGCAACAGGCACTTGGGGATGGCCAAGGCACTGGGGAAATGAACTAAAATGCAGTGTGGAGACAGGACTCTTTCTGAGGAGGTAAGGGTAAACTTGGGCGCTTCGGTCAGTCGAGGAGTGCTTTCTAAAGCAGCTGGGCAGATGTCTACACAGCTGCCACAGGGACACTCCTGTGCTTGGTACAGGTGCCACATGGAGGTGCTGTGTGGTATGGGTTTTGTATCACTTCCTAAATTCCAAAACCCTTCTCCTGGAGCTCCAGAGGAGCAGCAGCGAACCTATGATCTCTGTAACTTCTGGTCCCCGTAAGGAACAACAAGCTCCAGTACCTTTCACCGCTTCCTCCACGGGAAGCCCGACAAAGGCTGCGAAGTCATCGGCGACTATGGAGGTGTAGGCTTGAGAGACCAGGGCGAAGGCGCGTCTCCTCGTTGCATCTATTGTGGGTGGGGAGGGTTGGTGGCAGGAACCAAGAGATCAGGACTCCTAAAGACAGCTGTCATCCAGTTTTTCTTTCCAGGCAAGACTAGAGCCACCCAAGCAGACACCGCATGCCCAGAGGCTCTAGTGAGCACACACACACACTCCGCACACCAGGTGTCAACAAAAGCTACAGGGTGGAAAACAACACCCACAGGACCCCAACCTGAAGGAAGCAAACACACTTTACATTTCCTTTGCTCTCTTTCACTTGAAAACACTAGCAGAATGGATGAGAATACCCTACCTCTCGGAAGGGTCTCCAATACAGGATTCCCCCAGAACAGGAGCACAAACCTTATCCCCAGCACCTGTCCCTAACTTCCAAGTGTGCATCAAGTCAGGACCCTGAACCCCAAAACTCAAGGCCTGACTCTCAAGAGAAGGTGCTGCCAGGCCCCAGCACAAGAACTCTTCCTGGAAATAGCTTTCCCCATTTCCTTATGCTCATACACCTACATTAAGAAAATTCCACAATGAGATGAATACCCCATCCAACCCAGCCAGTCTTCCTGTACAGTGCCCTTTTGGTAATACAAGGCTCCTCCAGAAGGCTGCCAACCTGCTTAATATTCAGATTTTACAGTCCACAGGTGAGGCAACTGGACACATAAAATCAAGCCCCTACCACACTGAACCGCCCCTCTGCAATGTCAACCAAGCAGTACAGGTCCCTTCAGGCACCTTTTGCTCCAAACTAGTCCCTGACCCAGACTACTCTTCACATTCCGCCCCTGGGCTCTGGCCCCATTGTTTAACAGCCTGAAAAAACACCTCTTACAGTACTCCTGTGAACATGGGCTTGCTGACAGGAACCAAAATGGGGCATGCCCTCAGTCACAGGCTTTCTCAGGGCTGAAAAACTGCAGATCCAACGGGCCTGGAAATGGCTCAGTGGTAAAGGCGCTTTTACCCAAGCCTGGGGACCTGAGTGTGTCCCCTAGTCCCATGTCAAGACGGAAGGAGACCCTCTGCCCACCCCATGCAACCACGGCATGCAGTCTCCCCACGCAAACAGCCGACACTAAGCTGCACCCCTTCCTTTCCCACGGAGGCTGCTCCACCATTCCTCCTCCTCCTCCTCCTCTTCCTCCCCCTCCTTGCTGTCTTTAGAGTTGCACCCTGCTTCAGTCTACCAACCTCCAGCAGACGGTACGGAAATTTCCCTAGGAAGGAGACAGACGTTCAGTGGGAAAGAACCAAGGCAGCCATGGCAGGAACATCCATGCAGCAGGAAGTGTGCCCCATAACCCTCTCCCACCATTTAAAAATCACTGTCTCCAGTTCAAACAGTCTGGTCAGATTTCTGGAGTAGGGAAGAGACAGAGCCGAACGAGAATGGAAGAGAAAAGCAGCAGGTTTGTGGAGAGGCAGGGAGGGCTAAAAAGAACGGAAGAACATTCACAGGGACAGGAGCAGGCTGACAATGGATGCAGAAATAAAGGCTCTGTGTTCCAGTGCTAATCAGTAGCCACACACTGCTCCCCAACTTGCTCTACTGACACCCCTCCACAGCTCTGGAATCAGTTCTGTTCTAGAGTCCAGTAATACCGGCCCCTCCTCCCATCCCCTCAGGATTTGGGTGAGGGTGGCTGTTAGGAACAACTGCTCCCTCGGTGCTTTGCAGCCCTTTCTGGCTTTCTGTAATGAACAGCTCTCCCACCAGGTTCTTCAGCCAAAACGTCTTTGATTTTCTAATAGAACGGAGTGGTTCAGACTGAACTGAAGGTGCTATGGTCTGAATACACTCTGTCCCCACAGGTCTGTGTCTGAACTCTTGGTCCTCGGCTAGTGGTGCTGTTTGGGGAAGTTGTGAGACCTTTAACAGGTGAGGCTGTGGTTGTTCTTAACTAGAAAACAAATTTATAATACACTGAAAAGTAAAACATCAAATCTGCAGCAATTCCGATCTGTTTCGAGACTGCCCTTACCAGGCGGGCATTTTACAGAGAAAAGGGTGGGATGTGCCATTTGGGGATCTGGGGATTTGAAGTCTCAAGAAAATCTTCTTGGATAGAATAGAACAATGTCTCAGGCCATGACCAGTGTTTACAAGTCAACTCTCCAATTTTGTTTCATAACAAGGAAGTGAAGACCAGGAGGTAGATGTGCCAAAGTGAAAACTCAAAAGCCTGGCCCCAGAGATCAAACTCCAGCATGCTACACTAGACAGAATGCTGTCTGTGGGCTGGAAGGAACTCTCGATTTCAGGGAGAATCAGTGTGAGGTGGTACTGGAAAGAATAAACACACAGAACCCTCACTGGATGAGTAGGAGCCCCTCCCCGAGTCCTGCCTATCAGCCTGCAGTGCAGCACCCGGCAAAGGCAGCCTGTACTGACCAGGCTGAGCCCATCCTGTCAGCCCTCGCCTCCTGTGACTCCTCCAGCTTCCAGCAGCCCCACTGCAATCACGTGACCTCATTCCACACTCCTCCCCCTGTCCATGTCTACCTTGAAACTCAGTCCATGCTTATTCAAAGCAGCTACTTCCTGCTTTGTCATTTACACTGTTCTGTTGTATGCCGATCACAGCACTACTGCAGAGAGCCGATTGGTGTAGCAATCCTTGCTCTCTGCTCCCTGGTCCACCCATGTCCTTACCCACTGATGAGGACCTGCTCACCAACGGAAAAAACACACTAAAGGCAGGTAGTGACTACAGAAACGAGGAAGCGTGCAACCACGTAAGAGAGGTACGGATGTGTGTGATGGAGCTGGAAAGATGGCTCAGCGGCTAAGAGTCTGGACGTGTGCTGCTCTTCCAAGACCCAAGTCTGGTTCCCAGCTTCCATGCTTGGTGGCTCAGAAATGCCAGTGAGTTTACCTCAGAGGATCCAATGCTACTGGCTTACACGAGTGTGTGCTCACATGCTCACACGCTCGCACGCTCGAACACACCCCCCTAAAGTCAATAAAAAGAACATAAGAGAGTGACCCGGAGAGACTGGAAGCACATGCAGGGGAGTATGAGACAGGAGGGAGGTGGGGACAGAGCTACTATGTGGCAGTAGTCATGCCAGGTCTCTAATCTTCCAAACTGAGCCCCAAGACTCTGAACTTGTTCCTTTTACACGATGTGTACAGGGGACACACAACATCCAGCAAAGCCAAGGTTAACAAAGTCCAAAGTCTGTGTATTTGAAAATACACAGACCTAAAAACAATCTTGACCTACCCATACCGTGAACTTTAGTTATTGCCAAGTTTCATTTTAACAGCAAATAACCTTTCACAAGGCCACATATGTGGTACACACCAGTAACCCAAGGAGTAAAGGACAGAATGGGCTATACAGCGAGGCCCTGTCATAACCTTCCTGTCCCCACAAAAATAATGATGAAGAGGATAAAAGATATTACCAATGGAGTACCTAGGATCTGGAATCAGTGACACCCACCCTTATGCTCCCGCTCCTGCCATGTTCCCCAGTGTCCCCAGTAATGAGATGAAGAATCACAATTAGCACAGATCAAGTCTGAAAGGCACCCACAAATCAGAACTATCCGCTTCCAGAGTGCACACCGACACAGCACAGCTATACCTCCAAGGGCTCCAAGGACAGGCTTAGTGCAACACGAAGTGGAACCCCAAAGAAACACTACCTCTAAGGGCTTCCATGATTGGCTGCACAGTCTCTGACCACTGGTGGGCGTTGATGGTGGTATAGATCCCAGGGAAATCTCTCTGCCAGATTCGCTGTCCAACTGACCAAATTCCCCCAAGTTCAGAATTTGCCTGCAATAAAAATTGTTGCCTTTGAAGAAATTCACTCTGGAATTAATAAGACTGTATCTTCAAACAAAATCTCAGAAATGACATAAAATTTGTTAGCTATATCATTAAAACACACACTACTGGTTTTAGGAGATGCAATTGCTCTTCTAACAGGGCCGAGCACAGGTATAAACTGTAAACCTTTTTCTTTTTTTAACTTGTATGTCCAGTTCCAGACTATGAACTTAGCAGGTGATAAACGGTTCTGCAATGTCCAAAGGTTGGATCTGCCTGATTCCAAAACACTGTGAGCAGTAATGTCAACAATTTATATAATTAATGTTTTTACCACAATCACAAAGCATAAGAAAGTAAAAAAATGTTTCAGAATGAAGTGTGGGAATCAATTATCCTAAGCACTACTATTTAAACCTAAGATGCTGGCATTTACTCAGGACAAAACTACCAGAAAGCAGGTTAACAAGGCAATGTCAACTGCAGAGCCTATGTGCAGAGTTCCCATTCATATCAGCTCGGCTGTTCCCATTCACACCATGTGTCACTCCCGACTCTTGTTTCACTCTTACCAACAGAAGTTCAGGGAAAGGAAGGAAAGTGAAATAAAATCTTACTTCGTTCTACTTGGCAAGAAACTTTTCTAAAGTTATTGCATTTACTCTCCCATCCCAAGTAAGACATTTAATTAATAAAGTCATCTTAATGCAGTGAATGTCCATGTACACAATGCCAGTTTTCAAACCGCCATCACTGCAGAAAACCACGCGTAGTCCGCTGCAATCCCCAGCCCTGCATCTAAACTGGTCAGCTATGAACTGGCCAACTGCACAGCAAGGCAGGCCTCAGGAAACCTCATCAGTATATGAACAAAATTTCTGAACCATCCTGTCAGAGAAACCTGAAGGTTTCTAACTTTAAGATTCGATTAACTACAGTTTCTGTGATATGTATGGGAAAGAAAAGAGGAACCGGGGGCTGTCATTTAAGTCAATGCCAGTATTTTTAAAGCAACAGGGAATGCTGTGGAATACTTACAGACTTTATAGCAGGTGGTATCCTCTTCCAAAGATATCTTGCATTATTCCTAATTTACAGAGATCAATTAAAAATAAGTCATCTTAGTCAGTACACGGAATGACCAGGTTCTAATGTAAGCACATGAAAGAACACCTACTAATATACTTCAGAGGACAATTCAGTTTTATATGAATTTGTTCTGAGGAAAAGCAGCTTTCCAGGGAAAAAAAAAAAAAAAAGAGTATGAAATAACCCCTTCCAAGGCAACCTTTTTTATTTTTTGCTGACTTTTTAAAATTAACAATCCAGATCCTATACTACAGCAACACATTCAAACCACAGATTTACATAAAACTAACCGTACAACCACTCAGATTTAACAATGTATCCGTTTAAAGGCTTTGACACCCTGTCCCTCACAATACATGTGTACACAATGCTGTTATAATTAGGAGCCCTTCTAGTGGGCACAGGGCTTAAGGGGTTGGAATGTGATCACAAAACAGAAACAACTTCTCTGTGTATACTGCAAATCTCAGTTTAGTTTCTGTAAAAATATCACGAAGGGTTTGGAGCTACAGGAGCCCTCTATTCTCCAGCACACTCACGCTTTCTGCTTCCCAACCAGGAAGACTAATAAAAAACGCCTAACGCCTCCTGGCTTCCCAATGTTCCCTTTCAGCTTCTTTTCTTCTACTGAGTACATAGAAGTTTCTGATTTGTGTGTGTGTGTGTGTGTGTGTGTGTGTGTGTGTGTGTGTGTGTGTTTTCAAGACAGGGCTTCTCTGTGTGGTAGTCCTGACTGTCCTGGATCTCACTCTGTCGACAAGGCTGGCCTTGAACTCAAAGATCCGCCTGCCTCTGCCTCCTGAGTGCTGGGATTAAAGGTGTGTGCCTTCAGACAAAAGAGGATAGGTCAATGGCTCCTGACACTAGTTTTTTCTAAAGAACTTACCATGGTTTTTTTTTTAGGTGTATGTAAAACACACACAACAAAAAAATGAGCCTAATTATTATTATGACTGAATAGGAAACATATAACAGGATTATGATAAAAGAGACCTATGTGTCATATGTACTTTCGAATAATCTCGAGCAAGCTGCTGATCTTTCGATTTAGGTAAAAGGTACTACTTACATGTCATTCTGGAGCAAATACAAAGCTAAAAGTTGACCATACACTGGTGGTGTGGCAATTCCTCCAGGAGCCTACAGGGACAAAAAGAGAGGGAAAAAAAAACTCATTTCCTAATACACTTTCAGAAAAGAGAAAATTCAAATGGAAAAACTAAGTCCCCTTTCCAGTACTACTACAGACGCAGAAAAAGCTTGGGTGAGTATCAAGGATTAAAATCCGAGGAGTGAATTTAGATGTGTTGTCAACTGTCATCTACCTCCAATGGGGTATCAGTTTCTTTACAAATACACAAATATTTAAGTGTCCTTCACCTCGGAGGGTCTTAAACTTAAAAAATAAACAAACAAAAAAAGCAACTCACGATTGTAGTAAATACTTCTAAAGGTTCTTAAAACACTGTGTTTTATAAAAGTTATAAAACATTATAATTATAGTAAGCCCATTATAAAAAAGGCTATCCAAATAAGCTAAAAACCATCAAGCAGTTATAGAGGCCTGTCTTTCATCAATCTTAATCCATTCAGCAAAGGTCTGCTAAGTGCTTATCAACAAGCTGCTGCTGTCTCCTTAGTCGGGGAACCTTTTTATTCCCCCCCTATTTCTTTTGTTGTTTTGATTTTACGTAGCCCAGGCTGGCCTCGAACTTACAGGCAATCCTCCTGCCTCCGTCTCACGCGTGCTCCATGAGATTCCTATGCCACCGCACCCAGCCAAGCTAGTGAACTTTTTATCTTAACATGATAAATGGAAGCGTCTCCCGACTACCGCCAGGAACCGGGGCGTGATGAATCGGGCATATGCTCCCAGCAGGCCGCGGCCCGGCCCGTTACCCTGGAGACGGCGCCCACTCGCCCGCCCCACCCTGCCGCGCTACCTCAAGCTCCTGGTTCTCGCACTGATCCAGCAGCTTTCTGAAACTGAAGGCGCTGTCCGCCATCACCGCCACTGGCATCTTCCCGGCCGCTCTCGCCGCCACCGCCCCGCCAGACCAAAGCCCAAGCTGGCCCTCGGGGCGTCGCGCCCGCGATGACGTGAGAGCCGGTGCCGCTCAGTACGCTTGCGCGAGCGTGCCGTCATTTCCTGAGCGACGCCGTGGCGGAGAGAGCCGGGCGGCGAGCGCTCTAGCCCGCAATCTCGGTGCTCTGGAGGACCCGCCCAGGCTTAAAAGAGTCGGCTCCGCTTAGGAGGGGCTGGCTGCCGCTCGGGGCTTCTGCTCTTGAAGGTGACAGCGGGAATGCCTCTTTCATACCCACAGTTACAGTGGGAGAATAATAAAACCATTGGATCTCCATGTGTTTTGAGAACGCATGTAAGCTAAGGTGTTACAAGCCGAGGAAATTTCAAAGCTGAAACTCTTCTTGGCTTGGGCCGTGCGCACACCACTCTTCTAACTGCACCTGGCAGCCTGAGACCCTCACCTACACCTATTATGCACACATACACACCCTTCTCTGAAAAAAAAAATCACCTAGCAACTGTCAGCAACTCAGAACTCCTGTCCACAACCTGCGTGGAGCCGCAGGCACATCCTCTCCAAGAAATGGAATTAACTTTCTCCTCCCTTTACTGACAGTTGAACAGATTCTATTCAATAATACTCCAGTAATGTATGGGATGAGGACAGGAGGTCTGATCTGGCCTGAACTGGTTTTAGGTGCCTGCCCAATAAGGCAAACAGTGACTTCTAAGTGAACTTGCTGGGAGAATTTCCTATTTACCATCTTAAGCCTATACATACTTGTGCATGTACATGATTAAAATCAAATACATTATAGGAAGGGGTATGCACAGTAGAAAAAGAGGTAACATAGCTAAAATCTGTCAATCAAAACAGAGTGCAATGCCCCCTAGCAATCAGACTTCTCTTGAACTCCATAAAAGCCCGAAACAGTAATTGGGGAACTAGCGTAGAGTATGCTGGCTTCTGTGGCCCACCATCATTTTGACAGCATATTTCCGTAGTATTGCTTTGCTTTTGGATAAGGTTTCCTTGCTACTTTGCAAATCTGTGTGCCCAAATTTCAATTCTGTGCATAAGAAGTAAAAAAACAGCCAGCCCAGACCCTGGCCACCAAAAACAATACCCTTGGAATTCTATACAGTTCCCTAGTAAGCAATGCCATGAGCATCAACAACTGCCCCTTTGCTGTCTCCTCAGGCCTAAATGGCAGCACTGGAGATTGGACCACAGCTTCGTGTATGATAATTCTAACACTGAGTTGTATCTGTTATGCCCAGATTGCAGGGACCCCCAAAAGACCACCATGCCGGGACCCCCAAAAGACCATCATGGAGACCGAATCCCACATGTAAAAGCAAAGAGCCTTTATTTCAAGCACGGAGCTCGGTCCCTTTGTCTGTCCAACACAGTGGTGAAAGTCCTGAATTCAGGAGAGGCAGAGTTTTTATCATAGCAGAGGTTGGGGTGAGGGGATTTCCAGGGTCCAGGACCCTGATTGGCTGACAGTTGTCTAGGGATATCTGTAAAACAAAAAATAGGTGAATGCTAGACTCAGGAACATCTGGCCACCTTATCTAATGGTTGGAATGTTTGGGATGTCAGGTACTTCCTCACCCCTGGGTAGATCCCTGGGTGGTATCAGCTTAAGGCTTTTCCTGGATCTGGGTGTTGCCTGCCAGTAAGCCTGTCACAGAAGCTGTGTCTAGGCCCCTAAGCCTGTCATGGCTGCTGTGTGGTCAAGCTATTTGGGGGCCCCTTCACGGTATCCCTAGATCTCCTTTTGTTTATCTGGAGACAAGGTCTTACTGAGTTGCCCAGGCTGGCCTTGAACTTATGGAAAAATCTCCAAGCCTAACTCTCACTTCTCTCTCTCCCCACCTCCTGCTCAGCCCTCCCCGTCTCAGTAGACTCCAGCACCATATTGCCTCCTGTGTGCATCTCATGCAGATACACACTGCACGTGAGTGAAGTCTCTCTAGCCTGGGCTACTGGTATGCCTGAACTTTGGTGGTCCCCTGATAGACAAGCACTCCTTGACTCTTCCTTGCCCTATGAATTCTTTTTGAAGCATAAGCCATATCTTTTTGCTCTGCTGTTCAAACTCATGTGAACAAAAGTTCCCAGAAAGAAGCTACACCTTATAGACTGATGGACTGATTAGGGCTCTCCAGTGATGGTGGGGAGGAGGGTGGAAGTTTGCAGGTTCAGAGTAAAATTACCCCCCATCTTGGGCTATCTACAGTTCCCTTGACAGCTCTTCCTTGCCCACTTGTGTCTGACCTAACATCCCTCTGATTGGCAAGTGAAACCTTTTGAAATATATTAACTTTATGGACTGCTGGCTCCTAAGAATCGTGAACACTCTGCTTACCCAATTATGCCATGGCTCCCTTCCCTTGTGGTCATTTGGAGGTCTGCTGATTGTGTTCCCAGGAAGTTTTATGTTTGAGGTACGGCAGGAAAGTGAGGTCAAAATTAGCATATATAAGAAAGGAGGCTGGAAACCTCCTTCCCATCAAGGCTGACATACACCAGAGTCTAGGCAAAAAGAATGTATGTACTGTATAAATGCCCTGGTCTGCGGTCAGTGCACACTGAGCTTCAGACCTTTCTCCAGCACGGCCCCACTTCTGTTCTCAGAAGTGCATCTTTGTCTTAATAAGCTCTCTCTTCTTCTGTTCCTACCCAAATATCTCTGTCTAAGTCCTTGTTTAGGGATGTAAGAACCTGGAAGTCCCTGTGGGTGCCTACCAGACCCCATAGTTGCCTATAACAATGGTGCACTGTGAATGCTCTATGGAATGGCAGTGGGCATGCTTATGACATAGATTCTCACAGCTCATGTGTGTGCTCTGTTGTCTTAAAGGACCTCACTAATAAAACCCACATTTTAGAGAAACATATTAAACACTTTAAGACAGCAACAGCTATCACTGATGATTTTAGTATAATGAAGAGAACTGTTTAGAAATAATTATGTTTAATGTTATGGTTAGAATATAAAGATTAGGAGCCAGAGAGATGGCTCAGCAGTTAAAAGCATATGTTGCTCTTGCAAAGGACCTGGATTTAGTTTCTGCCACCCACTTCAGGCAACTCACAATGCAACTGCCTGTAACTCCAGCTCTGGAATCTAATATCTTTGGACTCCAAGAGCACCTGCACACACACACACACACACACACACACACACACACACACGCACCTGCACACGCACATACACACACAAATAATAATACTAATAATAACAAATATTTTTACAATAGAATATAAAAAATTTAAAAACAGTTAAAATTTCACAAAGAATTGTCATTAGATTATAGTTTTGATCTTTAAAACCCCACCAGAGTGTCCAAGCATTGGCTTAGTCCCCCACCTTGGCACTCTTGGGGCTGCTGGGAACTTTAAGAGGCGAGACCTAGTGATGGGACTTTAGGGTCACTGGGAGCATTCCCTTGAAGAGGATGGGGGGACAGCAGCCCCTTCTCCCTTCTCTGTTTCACTGCTGGCCATAAGGGGAGCTGTATTGCTCTGCCACAAGATCCCATGAGCATATGCTTTCAGAGGCCAAAAGAGGTGAAGCTGCCTGACCTTGGGCCAGAAATCCAAAGACTGCGAGCCCAGACATGCCTTCTCTCCTTGTGAGCTGCTTATCTCGGCTATTTATTACAGGGATGGGAGACACAGTAACACACAGACGCAGCCAGGAGAGTACATGGCTGCCATGACCAGAGAGATGTGGGGGAATGAAGTAGCAGGGCTTTGTCAACAGCCGCAAAGAGATGGGCTCTGCTAACATGATCCAGAGATCATTTACATAAAGCTGAGGGCCAGGATTTCAAAGTTCAGTAAGTGATGGTGACTTTTCAGTCTGTTGGAGGCTATGGGGGAAGTGTGGGCTCCTGGGGATGGGGATCTGGGTTTTGTAGCCATGGCCCCAAGTCCTCCCATGCACAGCTGTCTCTCTCTGCCTTCTCTAGCTCTTCTCATGGGGAGGAGTGGTCACTAGAAGGCTAGAATCTTACCAGGGCAGCCAATTTAGAGTTCTGTACTTTCTGCTTCTTGATCTATTTCAAAAGTTGCCTGCTCCATTCTGGAGTCATTTAAAATACATAAAGAGATGTCCTCAAGGACTTGGGTTCCCTCTAGAACAATTGTTCTCAACCTTCCTAATGCTGCAGCCCTTTAATACAGTTCCTCATGTTGTGGTGACCCTAACCATAAAATTATTTTGTTGCTACTTCATAACTGTCATTTTGCTATTGTTATGAATCATAATGTAAATATCTGATGTTTTTGATGGTCTTAGGTGACCTCTATAAAAGGGTTGTTAGAACCCCCAAATGGGTCATGACCCATAGGTTGAGAACCATTACTCTAGAAGGATCCATGCTATCAACCCACCCTGGCCAACAAGGATAAGTCTTCAAGGACTGAAGGAAATGCCAAAGATCTGATTGAGGGAATCAGGAGACTCAAGGCACTTGAGCTCAAGAGTAGTGCCAACAAAGCGCTTTTCTTTTCTTTTTTTTTTTTTTTTTGTTTTTTTTGAGACAGGGTTTCTCTGTGTAGCTTTGTGCCTTTCCTGGAACTCACTTGGTAGCCCAGGCTGGCCTCGAACTCACAGAGATCCGCCTGGCTCTGCCTCCCGAGTGCTGGGATTAAAGGTGTGTGCCACCACCGCCTGGCAAAGTGCTTTTCATTTTCTTACTAAAACAAGCAAAACACGAGGCGATATTTGCAGTTAACTTAAGCAAATCCAAGTGCAGTGGGGGAGTACACCTGATGTAATGCCTTAGGAATATTATCTTTGGTCCTGTTGAAGAGCCAAGAGTGTTCCTCCCAGGCCTTCACCTTTCCCACAGAGATAATGTGGACACACCAGGGCATTTCCTTCATCCCCTTGCTTTCAAATGCATCCACTTATCATAGTTTCTGGAATTCTTTCTAGAAGGCCACCTTGTGGGAAGAGCATTCCTACCATAGTTCACAGTAAGTTCACAGCTTTCTTCCATAGGCTCCCACACCCTGCCAGCTGTCTGTTTGCCTCAGAACCAGAGTTGCCTTGGCTGGCCTTGATGCTACATCAAGGGAAACCAGAAGGAACAGTCAGTGAGTGGCTGGCTCTCTGCCATGGGTCTTCTGTTTCCTCTGTCTTAGGATTGTGCCAACCAGCATCACACCAGGAAACAGGGGATGCTCAGGCTGGGGATGTAAGGAGAATCAGGAAGCAGGGGATGCCCAGGCTGGGAACTTAAGGAGAATAGAATGAAAGAACCATTTACAGAGATGTAGGTAGGATGCTGGGAAACTATAGAGGACACACCCCAGAACTAGTCAGAGTGACATCATGACCACCCTAAACTGTGCAGGGAGTGGTCTGCTTCTGGGAGGGGAGCAGAAAGCACCCCTGAAACTGTCCTCAGTGAAACAATCATCACTAATGACAACAATTTCTAAGTAAACTCAGTCCAGGGGAATAGTCTCAAAGGTATAGAGCCAAGAAGAAACGTTTGTTGAAGAAACTCCACTAAAATGTGATAAGAAGAGTGACTATCTTGGGCATTTGAGCTGTGCATATGGCAAGAGTCCACTCTCTCCTGACCTCTTAAACAAGGGGTCTGGCATCTCCCCAGGGAGGCTGGATGCGATTCTAAACCAAAGAGGTGACGTTTCAGGTAAATATGTGAGTCTGGAAGTTCCCTTGCTCCCCAAGTTCTTTTTAATTTAGAAAAAGAAGAGAGAATGCTGGGCTTTCCAGTATCCCACCTCAACTTGCTTGTGGGCCAAATGTGTCATTCAACAGGAAAACCAAGGTGATTAGAGGCTGACACCTTAGCACCAAGGCCCTGCCCATGGCCCAGAGACATTTGTTCCTTACAGGAAACCCTTCTGTAGGGGCAGGGGGATCGAAGGCTGTCAGTGGAGAGACTGAATTTCTGTGCAAATGAGTCCCATTGGGGAGGGAGGGCAGGTATCACCCAGAGCTGCTGCACAGAGTACCAGCAACACCCTGGCTTTGCACCCTGGCACACAGAAAAGGATGAGGAATGCCATAATCACCGTTCTATCGCTGTGAAGAGACACCATGACCAAGGCAACTTTTATAAAAGAAAACATTTAATTGGGACTGAGAGTTTTACAGGGCTAGTCTATGATTATCATGGCAGGAAGTTGACAGGCCCAGTCAGTGCAGGAACAGAGAGAGAGAGCTTTACATCCTCATCTGCAGGCAGCAGGCAGAGAGAGAGAGAGAGAGAGAGAGAGAGAGAGAGAGAGAGAGAGAGAGAGAGAGAGAGTCTTGACCTAGCTTGGGGTTTTGGAGCCTCAAGGCCCATTTCTAGTGGCATACCTTCTCCAGCAAGTCCACACCTCCTAATCCCTCCTAAACAGTTCCACTAACTGGTGACTAAGCATTCAAATATAGGAGCATGTGGGTGGGGGGTCATTCTCATTCAAACCATCACAAGCAATAACAAGAATGGAAAGAACAGGGGATGTGGCTGAAACTAAGAATTGAAGATGGTAGAGAAAATCAAGGAAAGGCAAAGGTGTATCCTTGGAAAACTCAACAAAATTGGTGAATTGGTGGAGTGAACAGTAAAAAGAGAAAACACGAACCAACAACAACTGAATGGGTGAAGGACTTTGTCACTCACCTGACTAAACAAACCAGGGTTTAAAGGAACTGCTAAGAAAACTGAGTGCCAACCAATGAGACAAGCTACATCAGAAAGACACAAAGCTCCAGACTAACTCAAGGAGGAGGCACTCTGGAGAGTAGGTAGAAAGATTGGCGTTGTGAAGAAACCCCAGGCCAGGAGGAGGGTTTGCTAGTTGAGTCTACCAAATAGCCAGAAAACAACTCAAATCACTTCCTCTAAAATCTTCCTAAGAAATAAAAGAGAAGGGGCCCTGCCTGACTCATTCCACAAGGCTAAGAACTGTTCCGATACCAGCAGTGATTGGGCACAAGCAGGACACAAATACTTTTTTTTAAATGAATGTAGACACCAAATGCAAGTATCCTCAGAAACATTAGCAAAGTGGATTCATCAGGGCTTTGTACCACAACTGAGATTTATGCAAAGTAAGTCAAACACCCAAAAATGAATTCATGCAATACACAGTACCAAAAGAATAAAATATGCATCTACCCTTTTAGATGCAGAACAAATTACATATATATCCACAGATATATATAGGGAAATAATAAAGATTACTGATAAACCATATGAAATAAACAATTGGAGATGATGATAAGGAAAAATCCAACTTGTCTTCATACATAAATACTCAGTCGACTATGGATAGAAGGCTCCGCCCTCAAATTCACAGACAGAACCCAGGTAGACACCACCGTCTTGATGGTTGAAGACTAACAACTTTCTCCTCTCATCAGGAAAAAAGGCAGAACCTCAGCTGCCGCCAATTTTATTCTACACTGTAGTAGTGGTTACAGAGCCACCAGCCAGAGAAAATAGTGCATAAATTAAATACATAAACACGTGGTCTCTAGTTGGGAAAGAAGGCAATGAAGCCAGTCTATTTGAAAGTGGCAAGCCAAATGATGGTCCAGAGCTCTCTTCAAGGACAAGGCCATCATTTTTCAATGGCAAACCCCTTCTCACACTCATTACTTGCTTATGTGGTATAAAGGCTTGTAGGCTGTTGGCTAACAGAACCTGAGAAGATGGGCAATTCATTAGGATTAATGTTTCTAGCTTCTTTTAATTCTGTAAACTCTATACAGCTTGTCTTACTGTAAGCACGTAACAGACAGGTGCTCGGTAAATGCTTGCCAACTTGCTGACCAAATGTCCTCTTGTTCGTTCCCTGAAGGTAGAGCCTTGCCTTCTCTCTTGCTGCCCATCCACCCCGGATGCATGCCCGATGACCTTTAATCTGCAACAGCAGAACATAACAAGATTTTCAGCCCTGGGGAAATTCTGATGTAGAGGACACTCACAGAGACAAGAGGGTGTGTGGACTCTGCTCTCCAGAGTTGATTTAGTGTTCAAACCTGAGTTCATGCCTGGCTAGGGCTGTTGTTATTGCTGGTGTCTTCTGAGGGCTGGGACAGAAGGGCTGGGCTGATGGGTCTCCATTAGTCCTTTCTCCCTATGTTACATGTGCCGACCTCCAGGATGCCCATGTCTGTCTGTGGAACCTATTCACTGGCTTCTCCATGGTTTTATGTGGATGCCCATCTTCACTCATCCAGGCCTTCAGAATCACCCAGAACTCCTATCCATTCTCATAGATGGGACTCTAGCAGCATACCTACTTCTCTGGAATCTTCTCTCTGGGCATTAGTCCTTTCCCTCCACCTCCAGTTTTTAGGAGGAGGGATTTTATACACATGCAGCTGTCTTAGGACCAGTAAAGACAAGTTCAGACTGTAACAGAGTCCCAGTCTCCTCTTCCATGGAGCCAGGGAATGAATACAGAACTTCCCTCCACAGAGAACTTGTGCTAACTCCTACCAAAGATGTATAACCTGCCACTATCTCTACGCCAGAGTGAACATGCCACCAGACTTTTGTCCCCAGATTTCTTGAGTCACCATTCTCTGAGAGCTGGGTCAGGGTCTCGGTCTTCTGAAAGCATTTCCAGAGATAGAGTCGTTTGGTTTTGCTCTTGTGAAAGTCCTCTCCTTGTCCCCATTTCCCTCCTGCCTTCTCCCTGCTCCAGCCACTGCCCCCATCCCAACTCACTTGGTGCCCAAGTCCTACTGTGTCACGGCGACCCTTAAGCTGGATCCATGGCAGCAGTTTGAAATGAGTTGAGGGGTGTGTTTCATCTCTTGGCTCCGAGTGTCCCACTGAAGACTTTCAGTGAGTGTCATCAGTCACCTTCTGGGGCTGTGAGCCCTGCTGTCAACTGACTTGCCCCTCAGTGTCCCGCCCAGCTTCTCGCAAATAGTATTTCATCAATTTGATCCCAAAGGGATAAGCTATACTTTCCTAGAGACAAACTCGACCATGGAGCTGCTTACAGAAAGCCAGTATTCAGGGTCGGGGGTTGGGGGTTGTGGTGTCGGAATTTTATAACGAAAACCAGAGTTCATTGTATGTTTAGGAGAACACGTTTCCCAGGCACTTCATACGAGCACACTTGAGAACCCAGGTCTGGGAATTCTGGTGTGGCCACTCTAGGACAGGCTTAGCTCATCTTTTCACCGTTAGAATTAACAGCTAACATGCTGTAAGGGCTGTAAGGGCTGAGAGGTCAGATATCTGAGAGGTCAGATATCCACATCCTTACTCATGCAGGACATTAAGCCAAACATTTTAAACCTTTGATAACGAGGAGCACTGCATTATGCTAACTATTCTGGAAAGGACACACTTCTCGGGGAGTCATTTGCATGTTTATCCCCTCCAAAGCAGAGAGGGGGGAACAGCTAAGCAAAGCCTGTGCTTGCGGACCTCCTCCCAGGCTTCCCAGCAGGGGGCGCTCTGTCACCACTCCCTACTTTTCAACTTTTCTCCTTGGTGCAGGGCGGTTGCTCATTCTCTGTTTTTTTTTTTTTTTTGTTTTGTTTTGTTTTTTGGTTTGTTTTTGTTTTTTTTTTTCGTGGTTTTTTTTTTTTTTTTTCAGCTCAGGACAATACATTTCACCACGATTACCTTCAATTCATTTCACCACAATTACCTTTCAAGTAGAAACAGCTTTCGAATAGTCTGTCTATATTGACTTTCTCTCTCTCTCAGGCTCTCTCTTGGTCCACACCAATTCAGATGGTCCAAATGGATGGCACGTTGGGTGGAAGGCTAAGTCTGGGACATCAGTAGGCAAATGGCACGGAGTTCATGGGTGAGAAGGAAGGAAAGAGGGAACCTCTGGTTGGGGCCCTCAGTCTCGGAGACGGGGAGGTCACTCCCTAGCGATCAGAGTCCAGTTTCTGCCCCAAGGAGCTCACAGTTCAAGGCAGAGGATAGGATCTGGGCATGACTCCTGAACTCTTCCCAGACTGGCCATCTTCCACCCCAGTAAGTCAGAAAAGGTCTCCTTTTCAAAACAGGGGAGACAGCAATCTCACTGCCTCTCTGATTTCTCGTGGGGGCCAAGTTAGGAGCATCCGGAAGGGTCCCGAAGCCTAGAAGTAGATCTCTATTCATTTTGATTCTAACCTCCAGGATTCTGGTCCTTCTTGTATTCACAAAAGTAGAACTATGTGTACCCAAATCACCAAACGTGCCTTCAGGCTGATTGCTGCCGGCGTGATCTTGAGAGTCGAGTGCTCCCGACATCTTGTGCTTTCTCTGTATCCGTTGGTCCAAGTCAGCAGTGTTGCTGCTGTGGAACTGTGGGAAGGGGCACAGATGGGTTCCAGGAAGTAGGTGAATTAAGTGCCTCAGCTGGGAGATGGATGTGTGAGGCACTGTGAACTGCCACGTGAGGCTTCTCTGTGTCTCTAACTATTTCATAACAGATGCTTGAAAAATTAATTTTTCTTCTTTCTTTTTGTTTTGAGGTGGGAGTGTGTGTCTTACCTGGTAGCCAAGGCTGGCCTAGACTTTATGACTTTATATAGTCCAGGCTGGCCTTGAACTAATGACAATCCTTCTTTTTCCTGAGTGCTAGGATTGCAGGCATGGGCCATCATGCTTAGCTGGAAAAGGTTTTTTTTTTTTTTATGCACAATTAACTGACCAGAGAGATTGATGAATAGATTAAACAGTCCAGAAAGTACCCGAGTCCCTACGGAGAATCTGAATGTAACGGAAATGGTGTTTCAAATGCTAATGATTCAGTGTCTTCCAAAAAACAGCTGGGCAGTTAAACAGCTCCCAGCACACACAGTAACACATGAGCTAGTGTGAGAAGTGAAAGCGTGCCGGCACTAGAGGGAGACTGCATACGTCACTTCTACAGGAGACATTTTCCGTTGTGAGTCAAAACCCAGAAGATGCCACATTGATGGTCGTGTGTGTGTGTGTGTGTGTGTGTGTGTGTGTGTGTGTGCGCTGTGGGATGGTCTGTATGTCAAGTGTGTTGCTGATTGGTCAGTAAATAAATCACTGATTGGCCATTGGCTAGGCAGGAAGTATAGGCGGGACAAGGAAAAGAATTCTGGGAAGTGGAAGGCTGAGGGGGAGACTGCAGCCGCCATCAGGACAAGGAAGATGTAAGGTACCAGTAAGCCATGAGCCATGTGGCAAAGTAAAGATTAATAGAAATGGGCTAAATATAAGAGTAAGAGCTAGACAATAACAGGCCTGAGCTAATGGCCAAGCAGTTTAAATAATGTAAGAGTCTGTGTGTTTATTTTATAAGTGGGCTCTGGGACTGGCGGGACTTGGTGGCGGGAGCTGGAGAGAAATTCTCCAGCAACATGTGTGTCTTTGTAAGAACTGAGAAAGAACAAGAGTAAAAGCAGAGGGAATCAATGAATCATCTACTGGGCTTCATAAGGGAAGAAGCTGAGACACCCAGCAACTTCTCCCTACAGGGGGTGACCTATGAGTAGGGTACCAACTTCTGTGCTGTAACTGCACTGGTCTGGTCAAACTGTGAACTTGGGCACTGGACTCTGCATAAACTTTCCTTCACACGGGATTCCAGCATGGGAGAATTCCTAGAGTGGAATAAACCTTTGTCCAGAAAGGAGTGACTGGGAAACAGCGAGGAGAAAAATCCAGAAATGGCCAAAGCAGGAGAACTGTCAGGATGTTTCTGAAGCCCAGCCTCCAGGATTTTTGGAACACTTGACAAAATGCCCAGCAGAGGGCGCTCTGCAGAGCAAGGAGAGCTGGTGAGAGTCTGCGCAAAAGACTCCACCAAAAGCACGGAGCTGGTAAGTACCTCCAGCAAAATGGCAGGTGACAAAAATACACAGAAATCAGTAGGTTTCCCATGTACCAAAGACAAACACACTGAAAAAGAAATTAGGGAAATGATCCCATTCACAATAACCACCAAAATCAAATAGAATAAAGTATCTGGGCATAAATCTAACCGGGGAAATGAAAGAACTCCACAATGAAAACTTCAAGACACAAGAGAAAGTTGAGGGAGACCCTAGAAGATGGAAAGACCTGCCATGCACATGGATGGAGGAATGGATCTTGTCAACAATGATCATCCTACCAATTGCAACATACAGCTCCAATGCAGTCCCAATCAAGTTTCCAGGTCCTTTCTTCACAGACATAAAGAAATTATCAAAATGTAGACAGAAGTACAAAAGGCTGAGGCAGCCAAAGCAGCCTGAACACAAAGAAGACTGTGGGAGGCATCGCCAGTCCTGAGCTCAGGCTATGCTATGAGGTATAGGGATAAAAGCCGCATGGTGCTGGCTGGCACAAGAGAAAAACATATGTAGATCATGAGAATAGAACCAAGGACCCTGGACATAGGTCTATGCAACTACAGCCACCTGAGGTTTTAAAATTTATTTTATATTTATGTATGTATGTATGTATGTATGTATGTATGTATGTATGTATGTATGTATTTTAATTTCATTTTATTTCCATTGGCGTTTTGCCTGCGTATCTGTCTGTATGAGGGTGTCGAATCCCCTGGAACTGGAGTTACAGACAGTTGTGAGCTGCCACGTGGGTGCTGGGAATTGAACTCGGGTCCTCTGGAAGAGCAGTTAAGTTAAATGCTCTTAATCACTAAGCCATCTCTCCAGCCCCATTTATTTTATTTTTTAATGTTAGTGAGTGTCTTGCCTGCATGTTTGTGTGTGCACCACATGCATGCAGTGCCCACAGAAGCCAGAAGAGGGCAATAGACTCTCTGAAACTGGAGTTACAGACTAAACATTTTGTGAAACACCATGTAAGTGTTGCAAATCAGACCTGGGTTTCCTACAAGAGCAGCCAGTGCTCTTAACCACTGTGCTATCTCCTCCGCCCCCAGTCACACTGACAAAGAGAATCATGATTCTTTTTAACCAAAAAGAAGAAAACAGGAAACAGAAAAAGAGTGGGAGCACATATAGTTTGATATGAAAAACAGAGGTTAAAAAGACCAAAAACCCATTAGAAAAAATGCCAAAGGCCTGGAGAGACCCTCAGAATGCACAAAGAGTCACAGAAGAGCAGAGACGGTGCTTCACCACGACTGAGATATGGCGTGATCTAGCTGGCCAGGAGTGCTACATGGTTATGACTCATAGAGGAGAGGTAGTTGACACTCTCTAACTACTTTGTTTACTTCCTAGGTTGAAGTGTTCCCACATCCGTGTTCTCTTGGAACATGTGTATGTGGCATTACCTTAGTTTCACCTTGACACAACCTAGAGTCATCTGATGGGGTCTCAACTGAGGGATTGCCTAGATCAGACCTGCCTGCGGCCATGTCTGCGAAGCATTGCCGTGACTGTCGATTAGGTGGGTCCGGACCACTGTGGGCGGCACCATACCTAGGCAGGTGGGGCTGAGCTGTATGTCAAAGCTGGCTAAACACGAGCCCGTGAGGGAGCCAGTAAGCAGTGTTCCTCCATGTCCTGCCTTGTCTTCCTCAGTGATGGACTGTGGCCTGGAAATGTACTTCAAATGGCTCCTTTCCTCTCCAAGTTGCTGTCTGTCAGAGTGTTTTACCACAGCAGCAGAATGGAGGAAGAACAGAAAACTATTCCTCTGTGAGAAGAGGCATAGGGCGGACCTGTGGGCCGAAGTTCTGTCCTTCGTTCTCCCAAGAAGCACAGATGTAGCCATGATAGGAACCTAGGAGAAGGAGGATTGGGTGAGTGTTCCATAAACATCTTGTAATCGTGTTTTACATTTTGGTGTTGGGATTTGATTGGCTATGTACATCAGGAATTCCCCAACTCTGCACTCTGGAAGTGGGTGGTAACAAAATGGGGAGATCTGAGGCCGACTGCTCTCAGGCAGGCATTCTGGGTGTGGGCGCATGATTGGACAGAGCCCACTCTTCGTCACATTGTGGATCCAGGTTCTTCTAGGTCAGTTTGCTCTCAATAAACACCCTCTTCCAGCTGCAATAACATCAGCCTCCATTGTTCTTTCAGGGTGCATCCAGCAGGAGATCTTTCCCAAACCCCTCTCCAGTGGGGTCACATGCCTGTTGTAAACCAACCACAGTGGGAGGCACTGACTGGTCTAGAGTGGCTTAGGCTGGGTGACATGATCATGGACCAGATCTCTTGGGCAGGGTGGGGATGGCTTCTAACTCAAATTTCCATAGAATGACCAGAAGTAGATGGAGATGGACAGGTAACAGAATCATTGGCTGATGACCAGCATCTGCCAGTCCCTACCCTGAGGGTGATGGCACAGAACCTCAGAGGTGCCGAACAAGTTCAGTGAACTAACTAACGTACGTGGACCACTTAGAACCGTGGTCCACCAACAGGCTGAGCTCCATTCCCAGCTCCAACAGAACCATGAGGCGGGAGTTAATTTCTCCATTTTACAAGAAAAGAAACTAAGGTTCATGGAGATCATATAAAGAGCCTGAGCTCACACACCTTGTAAGAGAGGGAGTCAAGATTTGAACCGGCCAAGTGTGACCCCACAGTAGTTTGAGTGTTTACCTTGTCTCCACATGGCTTCAAGAGGGTGGCTGTTCGAGTTGAGTGTGCACTGGAAAAGGAGGATATGGGGCTTTAGTTCATCCCAGCTACTTAGTGAGTTCAAGGCCAGCCAGGACTATATGAGACGACCTTGCTTGAACAAACCAGAAAGGAAAGCAGGAAGGTGTCCCATGTGTTGGGGGCCAGGATCCCGGGAAAGGGGCTAGATACACTTCAAGTTCCCCACAACAGTGTGAATCAGAGTCTCACAGGAGTGAATTTTCATCCAGTTTTGAATTTGGAAACCTTTTCAAGTTGTCTTAACACTTTAAAGGTAGAATTCTGTAATGTGAGAGCTAGTGTTGACTTCCTGTCATCATTACGACCACAGCTCTACCGGGCTTCCAGAGCTGTAGGGGTTCAGGGATACGGGAACAGCACTTACAAAGAACATGCAATTCTGTGGATCGTGGGACCCGGTTTAATTCCCAAGCAAAGCTGTTATCGTAAGAGTTTATGCACAGAGGAGTAAAGGGCACTTACAGAATCCCCAGGGGCAGATAGAGATGGGAAAAGCGAACTGCAGTGTTTCTCCAGTGTTCTCTGCCCTGTCTCTGTGTCCTGTGGTCCAGCACCAGCTGCCCCAAACCTGTGATTGACAGCTAAGTGGGAAGATCACAACTGGTTGTTCTCAAGGGGAGGTCAGCAGGATGGGAGAGACAGACAGGGAGTGGGTGAGATGAAGCTGCTCTCCACAGCAAGCAGAATGCTATCCGGTACCTCCAGCACAAATCCCAAACCTTCAGCCTCTTTCTGTGGGATTAGCTGGAGTTTTCCATTAAGTCTGTCTAGAGCATTCTAGGAAATTGTCTGAAGCATCCTTTTCTGTGGATTACCCAGGAGGGTGGGGATTCACCGACTTGGATGACGAGGAACTGGCCCTTTTTATCTTCCGTATAGTCTTATGGGATTTCCCAGGAGAACTTTAAACAAGAGGCATGGGGATATCCTCTTTTGCTTTAGTTTAATTATGATGCTAGAACAAAATACCCGAAGTGGGTGCATCACTAAGAAAAGGAGGTTTATTTCGGCTTACAGTTTCGGAGATTGTCTGTAAGCTCTTTTGATAACATCTTTGCTTGGGGATTGGGACATCTCTGGAGTGGGCCTGGCCCCTCAGGTGGGAAGGGCACAGCAGGGTGGCTTTAGCATGAATGTGCAGGTATGGGAGCCCAGGAGAGGAGAGGCTGCCTAGTTGGCTTTACTACCCGCCTCGGACCATTGCTTTGTGCCCCGGGAAATACAAAAGGCACCACTAGGTGGCGCTCATCACAAAAGAATTCTTTGACCAAGCACAGCTCTACCATAGAAAGACTTGTGACTAATTCCGGATTTGCAAAAAACGAGGCAGACAAAGGCGGTTAGACTCCCCTAAAGTTTTTGGTTTGATGGGGATAATTTCCTCTAGTTCATCTGAGACTGAAGAGTTGACATCTTTAAAAGTGACCTTTGGACAGGAAGTGTGTACAGGTACACACACATGTACACTCACACATATGTACTCACGTGCACACTCTCATAAAACACATGTGCACACATATGCACACTTACATATGTACACTCACATGTACACCAACATGCATGCCCACACTCATGAATGCATGAATATATATGCACACTCATACATGTACTCTTATATGCACACGTTCTCAAATGAGCATCTGTGTATGCACATGTACACACACACACACACACACACACACACACACACACACACACGTCAAGAGTCAGGCTGTGGCACCTCAGGTGAACCTGTGACTTTGTTCTAGTCCTCAAAGTATGGAGACATGGAGGAATTTGGTTTCATGCAAAAAAAAAAAAAAGTTACCCTCTTTTTACACACTTACTGTCTCTGCTGCTGGCCTCCGCCCCATCCATGGTTCCTCATTTTCACACCAACATGAGTAGCAAGTCTTCAAATAGTAAGAATGACAGAAGAAACTCTACAGGGCTCAGTGGACACAGGCTCTGAGGACACAGCCGGGAGCTGGGGAAGGACAGACAGTGCACTTGGCAGACACACACACAAGCAGGAAGGAACTCAGACCTGACGGATGGAAACAGGTGTGTGGCATATTCCTGTGAAGATTCATTTAAACAGCGCGATGTTACCATTTCTTCTCTCGTTAGCCTGTGGAGTGCCCTTTGGGTGTGAGAGTTTGTCTGCTCTGGAAATACTAACTTCCGATGTGTTTTGGACACCCTCACAGGGGCCTCCACCTCTCATGGCCAGGCTGATCTATGAGACCTACCTGGTGTCTCCCGGGAGGACCAGCCTACCTACCTCTTTGTGGTCACCTTCCTCCTAAACTGCCCCACACTGCCCCAGAGTCTCTGTCTGAGCTGCTGGGCCTTACAATGTACAGAGCCGAGAGGATTTGTTGTGAAGACCTGGGCCCACCACATACAAAGAACACACAGGTTTCTCATCTCAGCAAGGAAAGCAGAATGGTGCAGAGAGACCCCAGGCCTTACCTATGATTTTTCCTCTCTTCACAGGGCTCCAACCATGCCGTATAGGTCCTGAGGGCAGGGGGTTTGGGTTACAACAGAGTGTGACAGGCCAGAGACACCCACGCATCACCCTGCACAGCTCAGAGCCAGTGGGGCCTGCAGGACCACGTGGAGGCCCCACCCTGTGTACTGTCACTGTTCTCATTCCATCTCTGTCCTCTGTGTCCCCACGGCTGGCGTCATCAGGACCACATTCTTGAAATCATGTGTCACAGAACTGACCTCTGAGGTGAGGCTGCATTTCATTGCCAAACCATTAACCCATGAGAAAGAAAGAAAAAAAAATCTAAATCGTTCATGTTACTACAATGTGTTTTCACGGTAACCAGTAAGAACAGAGGTGCATAAGCTTCTGCAGGAGCTTGCCTCTGCCTCAGCGGCATTTGCGATGAGGGGATTCCTCCAGTCTCAGGTGGAAATTGAACTCACTGTGTAGCAGTGGTTCAGAAAGGGAGGGGGTGGCCTGGACGTGAGCAATTGGTCTGTGTGATTCACACAACACCAGTTTGTCCCGCAGCACTCCACAGAGCCCACCATGCTAGCTTGGTGTTCACGTGATTTGTTTTCTTCCCCTGGCTGCACCATAGGTGAGGGGCCCACGTGCAACTGAGTGGGCTGGGGATCTCCGCATCCTGTCCTGTCTCCCTCAGTCCCCCTACTTCTCCACTGTGGCACCGTGGCAACGATGCTCAGTCTCTCAAACGAGGAAGGTAGTCAGCGAGTGGGTCTCTGGTAAAGAGCCTCAGGAGCGGCCGTGCACATGAGCAAAGGCAGCTCTCCCTGACTGGAGCACGCAAAAGGACGCTCTCTGGTCACAGCGTCCGTAGTGAAGCAGAGCAGCTGTGGGGAGAAAGATGAGCAGGCTGCAGAAGATTGTTCAGGAATGGCCCCCTACAGCCAGTCCAGCGAAACGGCCTGCCTCATCTTTAAGACGACCACCTTTCTTCTTAGCAACTCATTCTGGAGCTGCTGGGCTTGACCTTCAGACCAGCTCGGCATGATAACGGAGCTCGTGGCCAGTCAGGACTCACCAGCTCCTAGCCATCCCTCTAGACTTCTTTGTTTTAATAAGACTCCAATATCTCTTGGTTCTCCTCGTATCCTAGATGGTCGTTCCAATTTTGCAATTAGTCCCCAATAAAACCTTTCGGTTGGATACTCAGCTTTATGTTTCTTGGCTTTAATACTTCACATCCAGGCAACCTGGGGAGTGTGATACACTGAACACAGTGGTAATTTAAAGTACCCAGAATTCATGAGAGCCAGGACAAGGTAAGAGCCTGCCCTATGGAAAACAGATTGACAAGAGGAAGTCCTCAGGAGAGTAGGAAGTAGGGGTTTATCCTGTCCCCCTCCCCCGGAAGCAAATGCCAAGATGCTCAAACATGTAATAACACCACTAAAGAACAAGCTGGGTAAGGATGGAAGGAGCTTCCTGCTGAGGTGAACTTGACTCTGCAGGAGAGAGGGAGGGGGGATGGGAGGACCCTAGGCCACCACCTAAGGAAGATCTCAAGGGACTGGGCTTCCTCAGTCATTTGGTAGAGCAGCCTGAAGGGCCTCCTGGATAGATACAGATAGCCAGTGCTCAGTAAAAACACAGCTCTGCCATCTTGGATAAAGGCAACGGTGAGTAGGGGAAACCATGGGAAGAATTGAGAAGGAATTCTTGTAGCCATGAGTTCTGCTCACATCTAGATGAAAATATATTTAATATTAAGCCTGTTTCAAACCCAGACAATGGAGAGGTAACTTTGAATGGGTTTGGAAATGAGTGTTACATATTTATGAAACAGAATACTGAGAATGAAGCGTTTAACTAATTATCTTTATCAATAAAAAAATCAAGAGTCAGATATCATGGTAAGAACCTGAATGATCAGAGAAGCTGCGGAGAAACGACCAGTCACCTTCTACCTCTTCCGTTCCTTCCTCCAAAAAAGGCTGAGATCCTCTCTCAGCCCCGTCTTACTGTCTCCTATCTGTCCACAGTCCTCCAGACCTCTGTGGTCAATTTTGTTCAGCTAGTGGGTAGCTTCTCCCTCTGACTCAAAGCAAGCTTTATTTTCAGAATGAAAGCAAAATATCACACAACATGAGAAACTCTCAATGGCAGAGAAAATTGCTCTGAATTGGAAACAAGTTTATCTCCATAAGTAGTCAGAAGAGTGAGGCCAGGCAAAGTTACCAGCGCTGTGCCCTGTGTGAAGGGTGAGCTTTGGTTTAATCTGTGTTGTATTCTTATCAGTCATGATTGTTCTGGTGGTGCCACTGCTCACAATCATACCCAGGGCTTCATGCCTAGTAGACAAGGCCTTTACCACAGAGCTAAGCACACACCCTGATTTAAAATAGACACTCCTAGGTTCCCACCTTTAAAACACTCTCCACATGCCTGGGGTGGTCAGGTGTCCTGATGATACCTGCTTGCCATCAACAGGGAACAGGCCGGGTCACTGATCTGCAATGGGGTGTGTTTGAATGAAAAAAAAAGGAAAGAAAGAAATAAAAAAGGAGGACATGACGCGCCTAGGCATGGTGGAGGAGAAGGTTTATTGTAGATATCAGGGAGAGCATAGCCAGAAGTATCTAGAAGGGTCCAGAGTGAACACAACCCGGAACCAGGCCAAGTGAAGAGAGTGAGGAGCGGAGAGAAGAGAAGGGGGTAGGGATAGTCAGGAGTCAAGAGGTCAGGAGGGTAAAGGGTAAAAAGAGGTCAAAGGACTGGCATAACAAAATGGCTGGATTATATAGGAAAGAGCCTCAGGGGAAGGGTAAGCCCAGGCCAATCCCTGGGCTGGAGAAGTTTGGGGTAGTGGGCAAGGTATGCCAACCAGGAGGACCTGTAACAGGTAGGGACTTAGTGAGGCTGGGAGAACCTAGTGGTCCTATCTGCTTTGATACTCTAATAAGCACCGTAGTTAGCCCTTTGTCCCTGGTTTGAGACCTAACAGTATGTGGGTGTAGCTCCTGCTGTGTTGGGGTACAGGAAGGAGCCCATCATTTGGCCAGGGTCTATTGCCCTTCTGTGTTCCTCAGGGCCTCTGGCACTGGCTTAGGTGGAGTTGCCAGGGATCCAGATTTGGCTCTGGTGTGGACAGAACTGGAAAGTACTGAGAACCCAGAGGTCGCTCTGCCCACCTGAGCTCACAGCCCTCCACAGCTCGTCTTGGGGGAGGTTATTAACTTCCTCTTCTTTTATCTCAAAGTCCGACAGCCTATCTCCAGCCAAAGCTTGGGGCAATCCCTGTTCTGATGGCTGCATCTCCCGAAAGGCCTGCCCTCTGCAGGCTACCAGGCTGGGAGGCAGGTTCGTATGCCCACTCTGCTAGGCTCTGTCTGCTCCAAAGTCCAAGGCAGATGCGCTTGGCCTCCTAACCAGGACTGTTAACAAAGTAGTGTCCACGGACCCATAACACTGAGCATTAAGCAGACCTGCTGGAATGTGACCCCAGTGAATAAATTCCTCTCCTATCCCTGGACTCCAGAAGGCTCTATAAACAAAGGCCTTCATCTATTAACTGCTCATTTGGGGTATAATACAATCTCCTGCCAGTTATCTGGACTTAAAAAAAAGTGGATTATTCATCTCTAAGGTTGGTGGGCCCTTTCTTTTCTGACAGTAGAAAAGAGTCTTGGCAGAAGCAAGTGTTGGCTGGCCACGTTAGCTCTGTCCCCTTCCATTCCAGCCTTGCTCCCGGCTCCCATAATACAAACCAGTCTTTTCCCTGCGTGACTTCGGTGCGCTTGCATTGCACGGCTTCATTAGAGTCGAACCTCGCTTTGACAGTCGTCTGTGAGCTTTACATAGCCCAGCTGCTATCATCTTTCTGGAAAGGTGGAAGCAGGCATTGGCGGTGGGCTGGGCTCTGCACACAGCCGTGGGAATCAAATGGCGTAAACCACACGAGGAGCACACTGGACCCAGTTTGTTCTTAAACATTGCCCGAGATTGTTAGTCCACTGGCTTTTGGCTCAGGAGGGGAGGGCCTTCAGTTAGCTTCCTATTTGAGGGCCCAAAGTTGCAGATTATTAATGGATGCTCTCCGCTGTGTTTACTGCATCCAATAGCCGAGAGAATGGTTGAGCTCACAGCACATGTTCACAGGCTGGAAGATCTTGCACCACCACTGGGATGTGTTCTCTGCACAGCCTGCCACGTGTAGGCCCAGCCAGGAAGCCATGGAGACCCAACCAAACCCTGGCTTCCTTCTCTTCCCTCTGATTCCCACAGACCTTACAGAATGACCCATATCAACCCAGTGCTCCTCAGGTTCCGTCCTGCCTGGAACAGTGGCCCCCACTCCCCGAAGCAGGAAGAAGGTAATGAGGTCTGAAAAAGCTCAAGGGTGAAGGGTCTTTAAGGATGCTAGAGCATCTCAGCAGTGAAGTATCTAGGGGCCATCCTCAGTTTAGACTCTGTCTTACCCTCATATCCAAAAGTCTCTCATTGAACAATGGAGGCAGTACAAACGAGGTCTTATGAATATAATCTGCATTTTGTACTAAGTCTTTGAAACATTTTATAATACACTTAAAGTCTATTTTAGAACAGAATTAAAAATTTCACTGAAAATGCTCGCTCTGTATTTAAATGTCAAAACACGTATACTTGAAAGTTTATGTTTTTGTTTTGTAGTAGACACTCTGAGTGTCTGGTTTTTGTTTTTCCTGGTTCTAGGGGTGGAACTCAGGACCTCAAGTATGCTAGACAAGCATGCTATCACTGAGCTATGTTCCCAGCCCTGGTACCCATCTTGATTCAGAATTCATCACAATGAAACGTGAAGACTGATTTCTCTGTTGCGGTAACTACAGTCCTGGCCGTCACAGAGGCTGCAAGTGTCGCAAGCCTGGATGTGGAGGAGATGAGCATACATCTTGTTCCTAAAGATGACATCACAGCAGCAGGCCAGCAGCTCCAAGTTGGCCCACAGTGCTGTCTGTCCAAGAGGGGTTAAAGATAGGATGAAGTGTAAAAATCTGAGCATCCCACTCCAAGTAGATTCCAAGCTACTACCTTAAAAACACTGACCTGCAACAATCCACCCCCCATGTGCGTTCCCATCTGTGGTGTTCTGAATGAGAAATGTCCCTAGACTCTCATTGTCTGTTGGAACACTCGGTCCCCAGTTGGTGGCTTTATTTGAGGAGGTGCAGCCTTGCTGGAGGAAGTACATCACGGTGGGGGGGGGGCAGGCTTTGAGGGTTTACAGCCTCACCTTCACTTCCTGTTCTGTTTGCCTGTGTGTGGATGAACATGTGGTCACCAGGCTTCCTGTTCCTGCCTCCAGGCTGTGCTGTCCTTTCTCTTTGGAACTGTCTGCTAAAATAAGCCTTTCCCCCTGCCTGAGCTGCTTTTCGTCATGGTGTTTTTCTTTCTTTCTTTCTTTCTTTCTTTCTTTCTTTCTTTCTTTCTTTCTTTCTTTCTTTCTTTCTTTCTTTCTTTCTTTTCTTTTTTTCTTTTTTTTTTTTTTTTGGTTTTTCAAGACAGGGTTTCTCTGTGTAGCTTTGCGCCTTTCCTGGAACTCGCTTTGGAGACCAGGCTGGCCTTGAACTCACAGAGATCTGTCTGCCTCTGCCTCCCGAGTGCTGGGAGGCGTGCGCCACTACCGCCCGGCCTCATCATGGTGTTTTTATCACAACAGGAAAGTAACCAATGCACTGGCCATTGTTCATTCAACACTCAAATCATTTAACTGAACCTTTGAAATCGGTATCTATTTTTAACTATTGATCCTGTGGGAGAGTCACATAACCCCGATGTTGCTGTCAAAAAGTGCTTGTGGCTTGGATTTAACTTCCATACAAAAACGAGGCTAGCGAGAAAAGCTTTCTTACAGCCTGGATGTCTACTGAGCCCCCTTGGCACCACAGTTCTTGGTTTTGATGATAGAGAGAGGCCTGGGAACTTGAGTACTTCAATGCTCCCTGATGATGGAGGCACACATCTGCTCAGGATGAATGCATGGTGCGGGCCATTTCTAAGTCATCAGAGAGAGACAAAGGAGAGTGGAAAGAGATAGGAAGATGGAGAAATGGAGAGAGAGGAGAGATGAAGGAGAGAAGAGCAGGAGAGAGAGGAGGGGAGAAGAAAGATGAATAGGGATGTTGTAGAATATGATTATAAGATGTGTTACATCTGTTTATGCTGTGGAACATTTGTTTAATGATGCAAAGATGTGTTGCATTCTTTTATGTTGCATTTGTTTAACTCTGTGAAACTGTGTTATTTTGCCTGTCTAAAACACCTGATTGGCCTAATAAATAGCTAAACAGCCAATAGCTAGGCAGGAGAAAAGATCAGCAGGGCTGGCAGGCAGAGAGAATCAATAGGAGGAGAAATCTGGGAGGAGTAAGATCAGAGAAGTAGTCAGAGAAGGAGGAGGATTCCAGGGGCCAGGCACCAAGCTACACAGCCAGCCACGAGGGAAGAAGTAAAGAAAAGTATATGGAATAGAGAAAGATAAAAGCCCAGAGGCAAAAGATAGGATGGGATAATTTAAGAAAAGCTGGCTAGAAACAAGCCAAGCTAAGGCCAGGCATTTATTTATTTATTTTTATTTTTACTTATTTATTTGTTTTTTTTTTAGTTTTTATTTTGCAATACAATTCAGTTCTACATATCAGCCACAGATTCCCTTGTTCTCCCCCCTCCCGCCCCCCTTACCTTCCTCCCAGCCCGCCCCCCATTCCCATCTCCTCCAGGGCAAAGCCTTCCCTGCAGACTGACATCAACCTGGTAGACTCAGTCCAGGTAGGTCCAGTCCCCTCCTCCCAGGCTGAGCCAAGCGACCCTGCATAGGCCCCAGGTTTCAAACAGCCAACTCATGCAATGAGCACAGGACCCGGTCCCACTGCCTGGATGCCTCCCAAACAGATCAGGCCAATCAACTGTCTCACCCCCTCAGAGGGCCTGATCCAGTTGGTGACCCCTCAGCCATTGGTTCATATTTCATGTGTTTCCGTTCGTTTGCCTATTTGTCTCTGTGCTTTATCCAACCTTGGTCTCAACAATTCTCGATCATATAAACCCTCCTCATTCTCGCTAATTGGACTCCCAGAGATCCACCTGGGGCCTAGTCATGGATCTCTGCATCCAGATCTCTCAGTAGTTGGATGAGGTTTCTAGCACGACAATTAGGGTGTTTGGCCATCCCATCACCAGAGTAGGTCACTTCAGGCTGTCTCTTGACCATTGCCAGCAGTCTGTTGTGGGGGTATCTTTGTGGATTTCTGTGGGCCTCTCTAGCACTTTGCTTCTTCCTATTCTCATGTGGTCTTCATTTACCATGGTCTCCTATTCCTTGTTCTCCTGTTGCTTGAGTTTTCCTGCCTGGCCCACAGTCAGGACAAATCTCTGTCACCCGCCAGTCCCACAGCCACTCAGACCCAACCAAGTAAACACAGAGACTTATATTGGTTACAAACTGTATGGCCGTGGCAGGCTTCTTGCTAACTGTTCTTACAGCTTAAATTAATCCACTTCCATTAATCTATACCTTGCCACATGGCTTGTGGCTTACCGGCATCTTCATATGCTGTTTGTCATCGTGGTGGCTGGCAGTGTCTCTCTGACTCAGCCTTCCACTTCCCAGCTTTATTCTCCTCCTTGCCCCGCCTATACTTCCTGCCTAGCCAACGGCCAATCAGTGTTTTATTGATTAATTAGCAACACATTTGCCATACATCCCACAGCATTCTCCCTCTCTGTTGTTGATCCAGCTGGGATCTCCCGCTCCCTCAAGCTCTCTTTCCCTCGACCCTCGCCCTTCACTACCCCCACTCATGTCCAGGCTGTTCATGTAGATCTCATTCCATTTCTCTGTCATTGGGTGATCCCCGTGTCTTTCTTGGGGTCCTGTTTTCCAGGTAGCCTCCCTGGTGATGTGAGTAGCAGTCCAGTCATCCTTGTTCCACATCTAGTATCCTGCTATGAGTGAGTACATACCATGTTTGTCTTTCTGAGTCTGGGTTACCTCACTCAGGATGATTTTTTTCTAGATCCATCCATTTGTCTGCAAACCTCATGATGTCATTGTTTTTCTCTGCTGAGTAGTATTCCATTGTGTATATGTACCACATTTTGTTTATCCATTCTTCAGTTGAAGGGTATCTAGGTTGTTTCCATGTTCTGGCTATTACAAACAATGCTGATATGAACATAGCTGAACAAGTGCTCTTGTGGTGTGGTTGAGCATTCCTTGGGTATATGCCCAAGAGTGGTATAGCTGGATCTTGGGGGAGATGGATTCCCAATTTTCTAAGAAAGCGCCATATTGATTTCCAAAGTGGTTGTACAAGCTTGCATTCCCACCAGCAGTGGAGGAGAGTTCCCCTAGCTCCACATCCTCTCCAGCATAAGGTGTCTTCAGTGTTTTTGATCTTAGCCATTCTGACAGGTGTAAGGTGGTATCTCAGAGTTGTTTTGATTTGCATTTCCCTGATGATTAGGGATGTTGAGCAATTCCTTAAATGCCTTTCAGCCATTTGAGTTTCCTCTGTTGAGAATTCTCTGTTTAGTTCTATAGCCCATTTCTTAATTGGACTGCTGGGCATTTTGATGTCTAATTTCTTGAGTTCCTTATATATTCTGAATATCAGTCCTCTGTCAGATGTGGGGTTGGTGAAGATCTTTTCCCATTCTGTAGGCTGTCGCTTTGCCTTGTTGACCGTATCTTTTGCTCTACAAAAGCTTCTCAGTTTCAAGAGGTCCCATTGATTGATTGTTTCTCTCAGTGTCTGTGCTACTGGTGTTCTATTTAGGAAGTGGTCTCCTATGCCAATGCGTTCAAGACTACTTCCTACTTTCTCTTCTAGCAGGTTCAGAGTAGCTGGATTTATGTTGAGGTCCTTGATCCACTTGGACTTAAGTTTTGTGCACGGTGATAGATATGGATCTATTTGCAGCCTTCTACATGTTGATATCCAGTTTTGCCAGCACCATTTGTTGAAGATGCTTTCTTTTTTCCATTGTGCACTTTTGGCTTCTTTGTCAAAAATTATTTGTTCATAGGTGTGCGGATTAATGTCAGGGTCTTCAATTCGATTCCATTGGTCCACATGTTGGTTTTTATGCCAGTACCAAGCTGTTTTTATTACTGTAGCTCTATAGTACAGCTTAAAGTCAGGGATCGTGATGCCTCCAGAGGTTGTGTTATTGTACAGGATTCTTTTAAGGCCAGGCACTTATAAGTAAGAAAAAGTCTCCCTGTGTGTTTGCTTGGGAGCTGGATGGTGGGCCCCTCAAAGATTAAAAAAATAAAAATAAATAAATAAAAACCAACAACATGAGAGAGAAAAGAGAGATGAGAAGAAAGAGTGAGGAAAGAACATTCACAAGGCTCTGATATGCCTAAGGAGAACCCAGCCTGCCAGCATTCCAATATCCAGCTACAATCCAGTGTCTGCATAGTCTCCTACAAGATACACATCTGTTCCTACACTGATCCACTCTCCTGAAATCCCTGGGATTGGGGATAATGGCATTGTCCCCCAATTCCTTCCTGGTTGATTTACTTATTCCTACTGCACACAATGAGGCCGAGGGAGACTCCAGTCAAAGCTTTCTCCTTCAAAAACCAGTTTTATTTCTGATTAGATTGTGAGACCAAGCAAGTTATTGCCTTTAATTAGTTTCAGACTTCAATTAAGCTATGAAGCCCAGCAGCCCAAGAATTCTTGAGTAAAAACACACAGGCTCACCCGCTTCTCTGGCTTCCTTTGCTGACATCAGTGGAGTCCCTTTGCCTTGGTCTTTTCTAGAAACATTCTGAGGTTCATATATTCACACCTTAGCTACTTTACTCCCTCACTTTTATTTTCTCTGGCTGTAAGCCCATAGTCTTTTCAGATTTTCCTTTCCTTCATATTCATGACACTTGGGGCCAAGGGAGCCCATATTAGCATTCCCAGTTATGTGTGACCATAGCTTTTTGTTCCTCCTGAGCTGATGAGTTTTTGGATATCAATTCTCATTACTTATCCATGCTCCTAAGATCCCCTGTGATGGTTATACAAGTACATTTTTTTTAAAAAAAACTTATTTTATTTGTAATTATGTGTATGTTTGTGTGGGTATGTGCACATGAGTGTAGGTGCTCTCAATGGCCAGGAGAGGGCACCAGATTCCTTGGAGCTGAAGTTATAGGAGGTTGTGGGCCGACTGACTTGGGTATTGGGAAAAGAACTCACAACCCATAGAAGAGCAGTATATTCTCCTAACTGCTGAGCCATCTCTCTAGCCCTACAAATACATTTTTGCATAAGGATGTACTGAACAGCACATGAGGCATAGCTGTGCAAAACTGATTCTCTATGCATCAACCAACATGCAAATGTAACTGAATGTTTGTACCCAAACCAGCATCTTCTATCAGAGCCCCTGCTGGCCCTTCTTTGGCTTACAGCTACCGACCCCAGGGCTCTGTGTGGAGGTCCCTGCCCTCCAACCCCCAAGGGAGTGTTGCTGGTCCTAAACTGCCTAAGTACAAAAGGGAGCTGGGCTACACCTCTCTTAGAGTCCCATGGTCCCACTCTGGCTGGCTCCACCTGCCTCAGATGAAGAGTTTGCCTGGTACCCAGGACACTGGCTGCTACCTTCACTCCTCCTGATGTCCTCCTGGTTCCGGGACTGGCAGCAGCTCTTCACTGTTGTTTATCTCTCCACTGTCTCCTATCCCGGGTGAGGTGACAGCTTGTTCCGTACCACGTAAGGATTCCCGTGCTGAATTACATTTTATCTGTTCCAAATCTCCAGGGAAGTTCTGTCTTCCTGACTAGACCCTGTCAGAGAAACACATTTACAGTTGAATCTCCAGTTTCTCTGTGCTCTGGGCACTCGCCTTCAGTCCCTCATGGATGCCATCTTGCTTCCAGCTCTCCCTCAACACCCCCTGCCCCCCCCAGTTGCCTTGAGCTGTGAATATGCATCCCGTGGTTAAGTCCCCAGATACAAGGGTAAAATGCCAAAAGTTATTGCAGTTGCTCTCAGTGTCACACTCCCACCGGAAGAGTGCAGTCAGGATTCCCGAGGAGAAGGGAGGGGAGGGGAGGGAAAAGGAGGGGAGGGGAGGAAAGCAGAGGAAAGGAGAGGAGGAGGAAGGGAGAGGAGGGGTGGGGAGGGGAGGGGAGGCTGTCAGGAGGAGCCAGTGCACACACAGTGCCAGGGAGTGGACCCTTGTGCAGCCCATGGGACAGGGCTCTCATGTCTCTGTCTATCATGCCTGTGGCCGCCATGGTCTCAGCCACCCCTCCCACCTCCCCACCCCCCCACCCCCCCAACCTCTGGCTCCAGCCACCATGTAGCCTGAACCAGGAAAAGGAGAAATCCAGCTGAGCACCAGCATTCACCTCTTCCTGTTTCCTGACCGCAGCTGCAACATGACCGGCTGCCTCACAGTCCTGCTCATACCTCCCTGCCATGATGGACTGTACCCTAAGGCTGCAAGCCCACACGACCCTTCTCCTTTTAGCGCATTTTATATGTTTCTGTATTTGGTCACAGCTAAGAGAAAAGTCACTGTTGTGACTACTCAGCCACGATGCACACTTGCTCTTAAGTCCTCAAATCAACGGCAGAGAGCAGGCCAAGGCCTTTAATGAGGCGAGACTCATAGAGATGTGAGGTTCGACAGAAGAAGTGTTTGGAGTTGCTGTTCCATGCTACCTTTGGAGCCTGGCTATTGAACTTCCTTTCCCGGCTCCTGGTTCCTGGCCCTTCTGCCTACAGGAGATTGTTTATTACCAGGGAGGCTTTACCACAGGTCACACCTGAGACCCAGCACAATGGCAGAAGTCCCCCAAGCAAGTGACACAGTCCTCCAGACTGGCCTCTTCTTGAACAATAGGACTTCACACTCCAGTCATTCACATCTTCACACTTACTCATGGGGGTGTGGTCTAGCCCTGTTTTCTCCCCCAACAAGACCTCTGTGTTAGAGCCATGGCATCAATACACGTGTTAGGACATTCATTAATGAATGTTTGTAACACTATATAGTAGATACTAACTGAACTGAATGTCTTTATAGCTCCCAGTCCTCCTGAGATTCTGAGCTCTCCATTCCTGTTCTCTTCAAGCAAGAGAAGCATGTGCACATATGCACACATGCACACATGTAAGTACATGTGTATGCACACATAGGTTCTTCCTGGAAGTACAATGATTAGCAATAATTGGTGCACACCAGTCAGTCTCAATGCATAGTTACCAAAACATATTTTTAAACTCATTTTGCAGGTGTAATTTAAAAACTCTGCCTACATTTTAAGATGTGTCCCCAGTGGCCACCGAAATGATTTGCCTCCTCAGAATTATATTGTCTCGATATTTCCTTCCTGCAGCGTCGTCTTCTTTTTCCCTGGAAAGCCTTCTCTGTGAGCTGTTTAATTATGCAAATATGAGCAAAAGATGATGAGCTGGCCGTGAGCCCCGAGGCAAAGGCAAATCTCCCTTTTCCACCAAGGAAACTGCTGATAACCTGGATGATGGGGGGGGGAGTTAAATTAGGAAATAATTTGGAGATGTGGAAAAATGTTATTAGCAGGTACTCTTTTAGCTAGCCCTCAGCTCTAGTATTGTTCATAGAGAAGTCAGTACAGGGAAAGTTCAAGACCCCTTCTTATGACTTCGTGGTCTGGCCCCCTAATCTTCTCTTCCCAGACATACCCCCGTCTCCCACTTGTTGAGGATTTTCTGTCCATTTGTTTATACTTTTACCTACGGAATTTATATCCTGGATATCTTTGCACAACTGTGCAGATGGTTTGAGACAGAATACATTTCCCCCCAAATCTGGTTAGATTCCATTCCATGTTAAGTTTCAAGATCCTCATCGCTGTGTGTAAGCTTGCTTATGTATCTAGCCTGTTTATTGACACAGTGATGTGCTGCTCCATCAAACATACTTGCTCTTTCAGGAAACAACCCTAAACAGATAAAATATGGGGCATGCTTTTCAAGATACTGAGCACTTAGCCTAGAAGCAACGATCCTTCTGAGACATCCATAAACAACAAGGAGACTTCTGGCTCACTCTTCCTTTCTCCGGAGAATTTCCATGCTGCAAAGCACAGTGGGGACAGCAGAGCCCGCTGAACACATGAATTGAGGAGAAAGAAACCCATTGTGGCTGGAGCTTGAAGGACTGAATGCCAGTAAGGGAGAGCTGCATGGTGTAGAATCTGGAGATGTACAGGGGACTGCCTCAGGTATTGAAGTTGACGCTTACTGTCATGTGCATTTAAAGGACCCTTCAGTCAGGCAAAGACACTCTTAAGGACTAGCAATGTTGGACCTGGGAGCCCACCTAGGCCTGACAGGGCTGCTGTTCCCAGCAGCTGGCTTCCCACACTGCACAAACCAGCAGGACAATGATCGGAGACCGTGGGCAACTCACCACAACCCCAGGAATATATTAGCACCAGTCTGATTATTCATGGTCCCAATTACAAGATCTTAATGTCAAGACCCAGAAGATCTATGCATGATCCAAGCAACTTATGTGTATCCCAGCAAAAAACCAAATGAAACCAAACCAAAATCCCAAACAAACAAAGAAGCATATTGGAAGTGCATCGTCAGGCTTTGATTGATGTGACAAGTACCCCAGAGGACAGCTTAGAAGGAGGGTGTGCTCTTCTCGGTTTATGACTTCAGTTCCTACTCAGCCGACTTCACTGGGAGTCAGACTCTGAGATGGCTCAGTGCTGAAGAGCACCTGCTGCTTTTGCACAGGACCAGAGCTAAGTTCTTAGCACCCGGTACAAGTGGCTCCTAACCACCCGTAACTCCACACCAGGGCACCAGAAGCTCTCCTCCAGCTTCTGCAGGTACTGCAGTCATGTGCACACTCAAACACACACACACACACACACACACACACACACACACACACAATAAAAACAAAATAAATCTTTAAAAAAGGAGTGTGTTTCAGAAAATGTAAAGCGTTACAAAAATGCCTAATGATGTTATGTGTTTTTATACTATCAACCGAAGTGTATGTTGCTCACCATTCTACTGTGTTTCCCTGATTTTAAAAGATGATCTTTTTCTGTGCATTGCCTGAAGTGTTCACTTACCTTTTAGGAGACAAGAACCATCAAAAGCTGAGGACTTAAAGACCTGTTTGAAGAATCACCTTCACCATGATGCCTTGGGGCAGTTTAGACACCCTGGGTGAGCTCCCTAACAGAGGTGCAGTCACACCCGGGGCAGGACAGTGGGAAGGGGGCAGTCGGGTGCTGTTCTCACTGAAGAGTGGAAAAGAAAGAAATTATCAAAGTCTCAAGTGAAGGATGCTGTGGGAATCGAGACAGGGGTCCCCTGAGTCTGCCCAGGGCCTGGTTCCCTTGGATTGTTGATACTAGCTCGTGGGGATGGGAGCACACTGATACAAACTGTCTTCGGGTTCCAGAGAAGCTCTGTGACAGGAGCATAGCAACGGAGAGACAGATCCTAATGTCACTTACCCAGGACTTTCCAAGAACAAGTGTAAAGTGGATGCAGACATTCTGACTTAGGAACCTGCTTTTTGTTGCAGAGTAGGAGCCGATTTCCTGCTCACATCCTGACTACTTTAACGTTCCCTAACTCCTCATTCGGTGCTTATGTTCCTGTGACCCCTGAATTCCCACATGCACTAAATTTAAGTCTTTACAAAAGAAAGATTGTACCTGTGAGATTTCAGGCTGGAATGAGGACTCTAACATTGGATCGGAGGCTGTTCCAGGGATGCTGCGGCATATAGCTTTACTATAGTTTGTGCCCTAAGGTATCACGTGAGGCTGCATTTAAAAGCACTGGACTCATTAACTGTGGGGGTAAAGTATCAAGGCGTTGTGTGGTTATTACTAGCTGCTGGTAACTAGATTTACAGTAAAAATTATGAACAAGAAGCAGAATGAGAGGACTTGAAAATCTTGCAACTTGCCCAAGAAAGAACTAAATGTAAATTTGCTTCCATGGAAAGTGTGACCGCTGAAGAGTGTAACTCCGCTAAAAAGAAACACTTCGCTGTTTACATGAGGACAATAAAACATTGAATTTTCACTTGCAAAAAGAGCTGAGATCCCCACTGGCAAATACCTGACCCCACACCATTCTCCTTCTGTCCTTGTATCTGCTGATCCCTGCCATAGCCCATACTCAGCAAAAAGTAATAAACACTACACAACCTCTTTGTACAGCCAAACAAGATTAGTATCCTGCAGATGACTACCATTTGAGAGTGGATCTATCTCAAGGGACAGATGCAGAACAGACAGCACACAGAAAAAAGATCATTTTTTTTAATCAGGGAAACATAGTTGAATAGTGAGCAACGTACACTTTGGTTGGCAGCGTAAAAACATATAGCTAGGACAGCGTTCCTCAAGTGGCCTGTCCCTGCCTCAGTCCTGTTCAAGCCTTCCTGGGGGACTCTCCATATCAAACCATAGCAGGTGATGCCTCTCCTCATTAACTTCTTGAGGATAACTTCAGCAACACTGCTAACCATCTGAAATGTCTGAGTACTCATTGTTTCACAGAGGAAAAAAAAAATGACCAGATCGATGAACCAGATTTTTCTGATCAAATTCTTAAACTTATACTGGCCTTCCGGGAAACTCTGACATGTTTCAGACTAAACAGAACAGAGAGAAAATGAAAGCCCAACTTAATGGTGTTTTTACTACTCCCAATTGTCCTGAGGACCAAGCCTGCTCAGTGTGGTGGTGTGGCGGTTCACCAAAGTGCATTAGCCAGAGTGCCGCTTGCCTTTTCGATACTTTTAAAACTTCTGTTTGGAGTTGGCAGCCACAGGAGTTTCTGCAAGTGTGAACAATTCCCTCTGTTCCTTGTCTCCTTATCCTATGCATCCAGTTCCCTTGATACAGGCCTGGTGACAGTCGGAAGAGCAGGGCAGAAGCTGAGACCAGTCACCCATGGAGTCTCATCTCTGCCTGGACTCACGTTCTTTAATGTGAGTTCAGTAATTGAATAAATGAGCGAGACAGACCGTGGCGACAGCTTCCAGGAAGGTATCACTCTTCCTGGAGCTCTCAAGGCTCATTACATGAGTTTTCTGTATACAAACTGCACAGGTTATGTATGCTTCCTTGGTTGGGTTCTTACAAACATGATTCAGATAATGAGTGTTGGGAGGAAAAAAGGAAAGGAAGAAAGAAAAGCTGTCTAAACATCATACTGTCAAATTTCTTTGGAAAACATATTGAGTCGGAAAAACTCTCTTTGATTATGTCTCTTTAAAAAGCAAGTGGCTGCCGTCGGGGTTTAAGCTTTTCCTGTAAAAGCTGGCTAACTTTCATCTTCTGTGAAGGTACCAGGAATAGGAAAGTGACTGTTGGGTGTCTGCCTTCAGGAGGGCGTGTGTGACATTGTCATAAACACCAAGCCCCGGCCTGCAGGGTAAGGCCAGGCTTCCTTCCCACCTCCACAGCCTGGTTTATGCCACTCCCATCCCTTCTGAGAAAGGAATATCCATCATTATCTCCATCCTACCTTCCTTTGACATCAGAGTTTTCTGTGGTTTCCTTTCTTAGTTCTGACACCAGCAGAGAAGAATGGAGGACTCCCAGCCTCAAAGCCCGAAGCCAGTAAGTATTGTGAAGCCCCTTTGGGTGTATTCAGGGCTGTCTTGGCAAGTACCGTGTTTCCTGTACTTTGTACAAGAAAGGGAAATGCAAAGGCAAATGACAAATGTCAAAGTTGTTAGGTCAACAGATCATAACCCAGATGTTTACATTGACATGATTATGGAAGCAAACTGGAACATCCGCATGCTGTTCCGAGGCACAATGGAATACACTCCATGTCGTGGTGAAAATAAATACTTTAAGTCATTGTTACCAGATTAGTCACATAAAGCAGGGAGATAAAAAGATATGGTAGCATCATCAGTGTGCTTTCACTGGGGCATCTCCAGCAGCATCTGGGGTGTCAAGAAGGGTGGCTGGAGAAGAGCTCTGGGTCTCTATGGAAGCAGGCTAGCTGCAGGTTCACGATCGGAGCAGTCTAGAGGTCAGAGCTTACAGAACATTAATGTAGCCACCTAATCCCCTGCAGGGTGCACGCTGCCCACGTAATTTTACAGAGACGATGGCCCAAGTTGCGTCTTTCATTGGTAAAGTCAAAACAAAGGCAATATTTAAAGAAATGCAGCTGGATTACAGGTGACTATGGGGCATGATTGGCTGGATGAATGGTCAGCTTGTAAAGACAGACCATTGATCACGGGATGAGCCACTGGGCAGGCCTCTTTCTCGGACCCCGGCCAATGCCTCTAGCCAGCCACTTAAGTGCCAACATCAGAGCATGGAGGTTTGGATCACTCAAAGTGTTTGACGTCCACCCCTTTATCACATCATATTCTTCTCAGCTGAGGCCAGGCCTCTGTGCCATGTTCTCACATGCCCTCCTCACCTTAGAATTTCCCTAGGTTGTGATTATGTATGTACTTTGAAAACTGATTGATGTCTGTTTCCTCTAATGTCTGGGGTGCCCCAAACAGGCAGAACTTAGTCAGCAGAGCATTGGCTTCTGGTCTGGAGCAGGGGCCACAGATGCCCCTACAGCCTGCAGCTACTGGGAGAACAGGCACAAGGACACCGAAAGTTACCACACCGCCTTGCTAATGAGTACCTGTGCATAGTCACCAGAGGACTCAGAGATGGCTGGTGGGGCCCTCAGACTGCAGGGGTGGGCTCTGGCTTGGAACCAAGGGCCAAGCACTGCCCTGCTAGCTAAATGAAGTTCTTGGTCAATGAGGGTCTGAAATCTCGCAAATGTCAGTCTGCATGCAAGCATGAAGAATGGGAAGCTACTGTTTCAAGTCCATATATGAAGAAACATAGGCTTAAAGAAAAGCGGTTTCCGTTCAGAAATGGAGTTGCCGTCAAAGCCAGAGTTGTGGGCTGCAGATTCCTGTGTGCTTGACTACCACGCTGTCTGATTTTGATAGCATTCTTGTGGATGTGAAAAAATACTTGACCAGAAGCCTCCCGTGGGATGAGCAGTCCATTTTGCTTCATGTTTTAAGGAGGTGTCCTTAAAACTGGGACTGGAGAGGTGGCGCCCTAGTTGGGACCACTCGCTGCTCTTCCAGGGAGCCCGAGCTCCATTCCTAGCACAACTGCTTATTGTAACTTCAGCTCCAGGGGACATGATACCCTTTTCTGGCCTCCAAGAGCACCTCCATGCTTGTAGTGCATGCTCACATGGACACACACATTTACACAGAAATAAAAATAAATGGAAAAAGAAGGTAGAGTCCACTGGTTCCCAACCTTCCTAATGCTGTGAACCTTTCTTCATGTGGTGATCCACCAATGTTAAAATTATTTTTGTTGCTCCTTCATAACTGTAATTTTGCTACTGTTATGAATCACAATGTCAATATCTGATATGCAGGATATGTGACCCCTGGGAAGGGGTTGTTCAACCTCCAAAGGGGTGGTGTCCCACATGTTGAGAACCGCTGGTGTAGTCCATCGCAGTGAGGAAGGTATGGCGGGATTTGCGGCAGCAGGGCTCACATCTTGAGGGATTACTAACCATCAAAGCCAGGGCCGTGGGCTGTAGAGTCCTGTGGGTTTGACCAGCACCACACAGAGGGCGTTGATCCCCCAACCCTACATCCCTCTCTTCCCAGAGGTCATCGGCCCCTCACCCCCTCCATATCTTCTGCTCTGACATCACCAAGAGAGTGCCAGTTATTAGAGATCCTTGAATACACAGACCCTGCTGGCTCCTGGGCTTTAGACTTCCTGGACCCCAGACCTCTAGGAAGTAAATCTTTGAACTCTAGAACTACCCAGTCTCGGGTGTTTTGTTCTAGCAGCACCAACAGACTAAGATAGGGACCTTATTGGAAACAGGGTCTTTGCAGATGCAGTCGAGTTAAGATGAAGTCATCAGGGAGTAGGTGTGACCCAAGTCCAGGGTGACAGGTGACCCTGTGGAAAGAAAGTGGACACCGAGGAGACTACTATGTGAAGGCAGACACAGGCCCCCCAAGACCCACAAATAATGAGGGATGCTAAAGGCTGAATGTGGTAACTCAACAAATGATTTTTTTTTTTTGGTGATTTTGTAGATATCTACATGTACATTGTTCATGAACATTTTACATCTTTCCTATTTGGATGATAAATTTTCAAGTTAGCACACACTCACGTGGATTATCTGGGAAAGTACTTGGCTGTGGTATCTGAGGGCTCACATCTGTACCTCACACCTCGTTAGTGCCCTGTGACCTAGAAAAATAACCTGATGTCACCTGTCACCATGGCAGGACCCTTTGTCTGCCCTTGGCTCAAAGTAAGCTGCTTAACCAGCTATGAGGAGACGGCTCTTTGGCTGTGGTCATTGGTAAAATGCTGTTGTTGGCTGGAAGTCCTTGCTAAGTTACTCAGTGAAGATTGATTTGAAAGTATTGAGAAGACCCAACGTTTTTACTCACTTTCCTGAAAACAGAGCAATATCTAATGTTAAATCAAGGTCAAATTAAATGATAGTTTATTCAAACAATACAATGTCAGAGGCTAGACAGAAAGCATGGTGGAACCCAGACCTCCCAGTGCCCCGGGGGTAGGGGACTAGAGGACAGAGTGGCTCAGCTGTCGGCCCAGACTTCTCCTTTCCCAAGGAAGCATCTGCAGACTCCCTACCCCACAGATGTCGCACATAACCAATTGCAGGAGTCAGCTAGCAGTAAATGTAGCAGGAGATGGGCCCAAGATACATTCTCATTAAATGGCATATTTTTATTTTTCGTTATTGCATTTGGAACACATTTTAAACATGGTTCGCCTGTCATCATAATGTATTGGCAGTTAAAAATAACCCGAGGAATACATAAAAAACAAAAGAGGCAAATTATGACACCAGTAACAATGGCGAAGCTGACAACATTCCATCAAATTCATGAGGGAACGTGTTCGGGTCAATGTCAAGCGGCCGCCGCCAACGCGCTCTCTACCGCTAAACTCAGAACTAGCAATTTTGTTTCAGGAAAATAATGCCATCTGTCATATTCAATAGATACTGGCCTGAATTGCATTTGTTTTAAGGTCAGAAAGAAATTTGGTTTCCTCCATAACTGCAGAGTTCTCATGAAGAGAAGAGTTAGACAGCGTCGTGTAAGTTTCAAACCAAGAACGTCATGATGAAAGAGCCAGGCGAGGGAATTTAGAGAATTATTTTCTTTAAAGGAAAAAAAGTCAAATTGAAGTAGCAGGACCCTTATGGCATTCTGACCTTCTCCTTCAAATGCTGGAAAAACAACATTTGCTTGGGGGGTTCTGTGATTTCACAGGAAGCATGTGTCCATGGAGGCAGAGGGTTACTTGTAACTCTTACCTACTGTGTTTAATACTGTTTCTTTTAGTGAGGTTTTCTTTTCTTCTTCTTCATTTTTAATGATTTATTTATTTTTATTTTATGTGCATTGGTGTTTTGCCTGCCTCCACATCTGTGTGAGGGTGACAGATCCCCTGAAACTGGAACTACAGACACTTGTGAGCTGCCATGTGGGTGCTGGGAATTGAACCGGAGTCCTCTGGAAGAGCAGCCAATGCTCTTAACCCCTGAGCCATCTCTCCAGGCCTAGAGGGGTTTTCTATAAGTGTTTAATAAAGCCCACATCATGTGAAACTGTAAACCTCTAGTCACTAAGTCACCACACATGACTGTCTCAGGGTGTTACAAGATGGTCATCTCAGATTCATCGGAGAGCAACACACTACGGGGGTCAATTGATTAAAGTGATTCCTACCAGGGAGTAGGGCACAGGAGGGGACAGGAAGTAGCTTTCCCCTTGTATTAACCTGCGTCTGAACCAGGTAGGATCTGATGGAGGGTGGCAGGTGTAGAGGTGTTCTGTGGGGGGACCTTATCCACAAGTTAGCTGCTCTTCCTTCCCAAGAAATGCTGGGGCTGGGTGAATGGCTCCAGTAGGCTCCACTGGGGCTCCATCCTCTAATCTGGGAGCTTCAGACCTGGCCCACGGGGGCAGAGATGGGCTCGTAGGAACAGAGCCCAATGGGCTGTACTTGAGAACTCATCAGTACCTGGGTAGAGTTGAGTAACTTCAAAAGATTGACCTTTGTAGGTGCGTCTCAATAGATACTACCCATGTGCACACAAACAAGGGTTATAAAGCAGAAGTAGGTGGGAGTGATGAGGACATTGTATGAAGAAGGTTCCAGATGGAGCTCTTTCTTCTGAAGTCCCAGATGGAAAGTCTGGTGAGGGAAGGAAACATCTGGGATCTTAGGTGGGAGTGATGGGTTGAACACAGTCCGGGGTTATCTGCTCCACAAGTATGAAGCCTCGCTAGGGCTGCATGCTCTGCTAAAACTTAATATTAGTGCTTCTCTCAGTGACTTTTCTATTGCTGTGACCAAGGCAACCTGTAAAAGAAAGCATTTAGTTGAGGTCTTGCATACATTTTCCAAGGGTGAGTCCACAATCATCATGGTGGGGAGCATTGGTAGTAGGCATGCAGGCATAGTGCTGGAGCAGTAACTGAGAGCTTACATCTGATCCCCAAGCAAGAGAGAGAGAGAGAGAGAGAGAGAGAGAGAGAGAGAGAGAGAGAGAGAGAGAGAGAGAGAGAGAGAGGGAGGCGGGGGGACTAACTGGGAATAGTGTGGGATTTTTAAAAAACCTCAGAGCCCAGCCTCCTCCAACAAGGCCACATCTCCTAATCCTTCCCAAACAACTCTACCAACTAGGGACCAAGTATTCGAACATATGGGGGCCACTCTCATTCAAACCACCACAGTTCTGTAAACTGGGTCAGAAGCCCTAGACTGGAGAGGTCATGGGTTCAAGATGGCAACATACTACCATGATGTCCTTAAATGGACTTGTCAAAAATACCGTTTAGATATGCACGTGTATGCTCACAGGTAAGTGCAGTTCTCTGCCTGGCAGAGGGGCTCCTTTTCACAGAAGGTGTTGGCAGTTGCAGAGACTCATATTAGGTTAAGGTGCTGAGAGTAAGTGACTGTTGAATGCTCAGTCCTAAACAGGACAACTGCCTTCCTCAAGGCTTAGGCAATATCAGGGAGAGAGTCAGAAAGAATGTAAGAGGAAGAGGATGGGGGAGCACCGGGAACTGCTGCCATCTGGGTACGACATGACCATTCCAACCACAAACACACAGCAGCAGTGGATACCCGCACAAGATCGGGCCCTCCAACTTCCCACCGTGGATAGAGGAGGTACCGTGAGGCCTCACCCTTTTCTGGGGAGCTATTGACTGCTAGTGGTTGCTTATAGTGTATGTGTGTGTGTGTGGGGGGGTCACTTTCTTCAATGGCCACAGGGGGACTAGCTGGGAAGAAGAAAGTTCAAAGGAAGGAGAAGAGGGGACGGAAGAGGGCAGTGAGGGATGCATGCATGCAATCACAGTGTGTATAATAAAGAAATGAAGTTTTAATACTGACACAGCAGCCCCTGAAAGTCTGTGTTCCTCTGGTTTGTTGAAACCTCTTAGGCTATGGCCATGTAGCAGTGCATAAAAATGACACACAGCAATGAGGCCTCACAACCATGTCCTGATTGTCTATGTTGCATCATGTCCAAGTCAAGTTGAAAGTACCTGTCTTAGGAGTTTCTTATCTACTAATGAAAAAACACAGTTTCAGTAAAGTTTCAAAAACATAGCCTCCCCCATCAGAGGCACATTTCAACACTTCCACTCGCTCACAGCTGCACCTTCTGACACTGAGCACTTTCTGTCTGTGTGTTCCAAAGCCTGTCCCTGTCTTTGAGTCTTCTTCCCTCCCAGAGACGGAGAGGGAGAAGCGTATAACTAGAAGCACACAGATGGCGGCTGCGGGTGTCTCAGTGCTGGGCTACCGTGGGTAGATTGATAAGGAAGGCAGTTTGGGAGCCTGGAGTAAGCAGCTTCTCACCTGCTCAAACATACTGGCTTCAAAGCTCAGCTAAGCTGTCAGTCGCCGACGGCTTAGCCATTGTCACAAGCCTGCTGAGTCCACCAGAATGTGAGCCCTGGAGGGAGGGCACCTCTGCTGGGCCCTTGCATGCCAAGGGGAGGTATGCACCTGAAGTCCTTACCATGGTGTTTGGTGATTGCTGTGGACTGAGAGAGGAACTCCTAAGGATGTGGTTAAAGAAGGGTTGGAAATATCACCCGGACCCCACCCTCGGGCTACGGAGTAAACCATGAAGAAGGAGCTCTCATTCATACAGGCCAGTTGTTTTATTGCTTTGCTTTGTCTTTTTCATTGACAAATTACCCAGGAGGTCCTAGAGCCTAGAACACATTCAGAAATTAGAATCCTGGTGTGTACCTATTTCTTGATGAATCACTGGAGGGAAAAGGGGAGGTGCATGGAGTTCACAAGACAGTTACAGATTCATGAAGAGCCTCTCCAGCATTATATAAGCAGTAAGCCACTGCTGAGTGAGAGAAGACTCTTCAGTGGCGCTGCCTGCCACCTGAGCAGGGAACTCCCAAGATACAGTTTTGTGAGCCATTACCCATCTTGGGTGGGTGGAGGCTTTTCAATGATGCAGCTGCCAAAGTCACTTACACTCCTGTGAGTAGCCCCAGTAATTCAGGGGTTCACCAAGTAGACATGGTGGAACCAGTGTTTTGGTCGGTCTGTTGTCTGTGTCCTAGCAAAGATGAATAGACATGTTCACTTCTCCCCAAGTCTCACAAGACAGAGGGTCAGACAGCCCAGCTGCTGTGATGTCTGGGGGATGACTCTCTAATTTCTTTCTCAGATTTCTTAAGAGCCTCGGAAGAAGAGGCCAACGCCCCACTTCGACGAGGGGGTCTCTGTACTGTAGTGAGCATCTTGGTGTCTAGGAGGCCATAAGAATCATCTTTGCAGCTTTGAGAACCCTCTGATGATCTGGGTGGAAAGTGTAGGGTCACAACAGGGGATTTGTTTGTTTCCTAATGGTCTGATCAGCTGCTTCCAAGTGGCTGAAAGAGCAAACCAGGCACGTGTGGTTGGCCGTCCACTACTGTAGGTCCTGCATTTGCAAAGCCAAACAACCCCAGACCAAGATAGCAGCATAGTCTGAAGAGCTCTGCACACAGCTTTCACATTGCATTAGGCATTAGGAGCAACCTAGGAAAATTTCAAAATAGGAAGATGTGCGTAGGTACCAACACAACAGACTACTTTCTGTGAGGTACATGAGTAGAGGTGTTGGGAGACCAGCAGGGAGTCTTGAAACTAGTCATAAAACTGTATGTCATATACAGTGATTGGCTTTGTATTGAGACTAATAGGAATCTACATCCGGGCTTTTCTTTTACCGGACATGTAGTTCTGGATGACTTATATAAGCATGCCAAACCTCAGTTTCCCTATCTGTAGAATGGGAATAGGATACAACCTCCTAGGGCTGGGTGACCAACACAGTCAGTCACCCAGCATCCCACTCCTGCAAACAGCTGCTGGGCTTGTTTGTGTGTGTCCCATGAAGTAAAGACTGAGAAATCTCAACAGAGCGTCATACTTCATCACAACATGGCTCAGTCCAGAGAGATGCTGTGGGTGAGTGCAACACTGAGCTTGTGTGGGAGAGTAGGAATGGGGGGGCAGTAGAGGGGAGAATATGGGGGATAAGAACATAAAGGAATGGGATGGTCGAGCTGGGGGAGGGATGGAGTGGAAGAGCAATGAAAGAGATGTCTTGGTAGAGGGAGACACCATGGGGTAAGGGAGAAACCTGGTGCTAGGGAAGTTCCCAGGAATCCACAAGGATGACCCCAGGTTAGACTACTAGCAATAGTGGTGAGTATGCCTGAACTGGCCTACCCTGGTAATCAGATTGGTGAGTACCCTAACTGTTATAGAGCCTTCATCCAGTAACTGATGGGACAGATACAGAGATCCATAACCAAGCACCAGGCCGAACTCCAGGAGTCCAGTTGAGAGGGAAGAGAGATTATATGAGCAAGGTGAGTCAAGTTCATGGTGGAGATATCTGCAGAGACAACTGAACCAAGCTCAAAGGAACTCATGAACTTTAGACCAACAGCTGTGGACCCTCTGTGTACGGGAGAGAGATGTGTAGCTGGGTCTGTTTGAGGGGCCCCTGGCAGTGTGATCAGGATCTATCCCATGGTGCATGAGCTGGATTTCTAGATCCCATTATCTATGGGAGGATACCTTGTTTACCCTTGAGGCAGGGGGAAGGGGCTGGGTCCTGCCTCAACTGAATGTACCAGACTTTGCTGTCTCCCCATGGGAGAACTTACCCTTTTGGAGGAGGGGGTGAGGGGTCGGGGGAGGATTAGACAGGGGTGGGGGAGCAGGAGGAGGGATGAGAGGGGGATCTGTGGTTGGTCTGTAAAATGAATTAAAACAATTTTTAAATAAAAAATTAATTTTCATTGCTGCTTCATAACTTTAATACGGCTACTGTTATGAATCGTAATGTAAATACCTGATATTCCTGATGTTCTTAGGAGACTCCTGTGAATGATTCATTCAACTCTCCAGGGGTTGTGACCCACAGGTTTACAATCACCGTTCTAAAGTGACACAAAGCTGACTGTCCCTCAGGAACAGTTCTGTGATGGGACCTCCCCGACTCTGCAGTGGGAACGCATGTGCCAGCTCACTATGGGCGAAGGGAAGCAGGTCTGCTATGGGATGCTCAGAGGCAGAATGGGGGAGGCTTACGTAAGCTGTCTTGAGGCCACAGTCCTTGGCTGCAAGCCCTAATAACAAGGTGACATCAGCCCGAGATGCAGCAGACAGTTGTTACAAAGGTGTCCCGGGGGAGGGACTCTGCGTGTGAGCCTGTGCTGGTCAAGGAACACGCCTGGGCTTCTGGCAGAGTCTGTGTGGCTGTTACTCTCAGGCAGTCATGCATAAGAGCCGCCTTCCAGGATCTGCCTTGATGTGTTTATTTTTCATTAGTGCTGACACGAGTGATTCCGTTTTGATTGCTCATAAATCCAGTTACTTAAGAATACATTACTAAAAAATTATTAACAGAAAGACTTTAGCAAGCCAGTACAGTCAGAGAAAACTTCTTCATGCACCAAATACATCAGACTGTGAGTGAGTGATTGCTTAAAGCTGAAGGGATCCCGAGAGCATTAGGTTTCAATGACCTTGGCAAATTCACAAAAGTTGCCATCAACTTTGAATAATTATTCAAGGCCTAATTGCACAAAGCGCCGGATTCTTGGTGGGAATGGCCCAAATTAGGGAACACAGAAACAGGAGCTGCTCCTGGAGGGCTCAGATCCTCTCCTGGACAGCATCCCCATGTTTTGTAGAAGGCACCAGAGCAGTGGTAGAGATGGGAACACTGGGCGTGTGCTTAATGGCCACCCCCGGAGCTGAGCTGTGCACTGTCCCAGATCCTCACCCTTTAAAATTCCAGCCTCTGCTCTTTTTATTCACTTGGTTTATTAAAAGGAGAAAAAAAACCCAAACAAAACAAAAACAACAAAAACAAAGATAGAGTTCACGCAAACGTTCCCTGCTCCTTTTGGGTGGCAGGCACCTCCCCTGTGCTTCTTTCCAAGCAATACTTGCTCTTTATTCCTGACCTCCTTAGGGAATCGTCTTCAGTGAGTGGAATTCATTCTGCCTTGGACCAAGTTTTAAGTTCTTGTGATAATCATCATGTTACCTGAGTCATCTCTATTAAACCCTGAAGCCTCACATCATGGATTGAATGTCTCTTCCCTCCAGAACTCAGGTTGGAAGTTTTTTGTTTTTTTGAGACAATGTCTCTAGGTAGCCTAGTCTGGGCCTCAAATTCACAGTCCCCCGCCCCACACCCCAGCCTGTCAATTGTTGAGATTATAGACATGAACCACTATGCCTGGTTCAGTTCATTTTGGCATTTAACTGGGCGATGAGACCATGTGGGAGGTGATTTCCATAGCAGGGTCCTGCTACATGGTGGCCTGGCATGGCTTCATTAACCACTGATAAGAAATGTCTCACCTGGAACATGTGTGTTCCTCTGGAGACTATAGCTTAACTATTCTACAGACTACAGGGAACTGTTGTTCTAAATGTAATTGATTAATCACAAAGGCCCCTATGCAGAACCCCTTTACGGGACACTAAAAAATAATGATAATGAGGCCTTGTATTAAGTTATCACTTGACCCCAACATCTCATGAAGACTGTGGTCAATTTGTCTCAACCTAGAATCACCTGGGGAGAGAGTCTCAATGAGAGATTGTCTCTATTGTATGTCTGTGGGGATTGTCTTGATTGTTAATTGATGTAAGAAGACCCAGTCTACTGTGGGTGGCACCATTCCCTAAGCAGAGAATCCTGAACTGAATAAGAAGAGAGAGAGAAAGCTATACAACAGCAAGCAAACAGTAAGCATTTATTTTTCTTTGCTCCTAACTGTGGTTATGATATGATTAGCTACTTGAATTCTTGCCTTGCCTTCCATTCATTAATCTGGAATTGTAACTAAAACAAACCCTTTATCCCCTAAATTGCTTTTTGCCAAGATATTTGATCATAGCAATAGACATGAAATTAGAATGGGATGTATTCAAATGGCAGGCAACTACAGGTGCTTAGAAGGTAGGTGGTAGATTGGTCCCCACAGTGCCTATGAGATATCTTGGAGAACAGAGCTCTGAGTGTCCCACGGGTCCAGCCACTATTACTCCTGGAAGGAAATAGCACAGCCTGTCTGGCTGAGAGTTAACTTTCCATCCAGAGAAGAATTTCCTCTGTTGCTGTTTGCATATCTTCCCTTCATCATAACAATATGGTTAAAGGAGAAAATACTGCCCACCTGTTTTCTGTTGTTGCTCTGCCTCAATGTAGCTAAAGCTGCCATTAAAAATGGCAATTACACAGTACGTGAGCCAGACAGGAAACTGGCCACAGATACATCTTCAGCCTGTAGCAGGGTACTGAGAACGGGGCTACCTTTGCTTGCTTTGGGCTTTGATTAGAGCCAAAGTCAGGATGTTGGTTGAGTCACGGCTGAGTGAAGGCGTTTTGGAGAGATGCTTACATATGGGATCCCAGAGCCCATATCTGATGATTTACATCACTTTAAGGGCTATGCTTCTAGAGAGGGAGGAGTGGCCAGCAAATGCCCGTCTCACTTCCACAAGAGTAGATACTTATCGCAGACATCACTGGGAGCCATTGGAGAATGTATGGCTGGCTTATTCTTTCAATCATTTACCAAGTATCTGGGTCACATCGGTAGACACATCCAAGTCCCTGCTTTCTAGGCTCTAAGTCAGTGGTTCTCAATCTTCCTAATGCTGTGATCCTTTAACACAGCTCCCTCATATTGTGGTGACCCCCAACCATAATATTATTTTTGCTGCTACTTTGTAATTGTAATTTTGCTACTGTTATGAACTGTAATGTAAATATCTAATATGCAGTATGGTTGATATGTGACTCCTGTGAAAAGGTCCTTTGAGCCCACCAAGGGGTTGTGACCCACAGGTTGAGAACCACTGGCCTGAGTGTTCTAGTAGGTGAAGTACAGAGGAGATAGACAGTTAAATACACACACACACACACACACACACACACACACACACACACAGAGTGTGCTCTGAGGAACGGTGCAAACGCAGCTGAGGAGAAAGGGCCATGGAAGCCCAGCTCCAGGGAGCCCTTCTGAAAGGTGACACCAAGGACAGCTACAGGGAATGAAAGAGTAAGCCACAGGTCTCTGGAAAGGAGGAGTGGGTCAGGAAGAGCGTGTGCATCATGTCCAAAGGCCCTGAGGTGGTAGCAAGATTCCAGCAACATCTAAAGCTACTTCCTTCTTCCTGATTTATCCCAGACCCCCATTCTCTGCCAGCCTGAGAGATACCTTGAAAACTAGCTTTGTGGAGGTGTGATACACATACAACTCCTGCTCCTACTTACTGTCTACAAAGGCAGAGGACAGAGGATGCTCCTTCAGCAAAAGGCCTCCATGTGGAGTTCAGATGTCCAAGCTGAGCCCTGGAGCCAGCCATGAAGTGGGGGGTGGGGAACGCTTTCCTTTAAGGAAGGAGAGAGGGCAGTGGGGGATACTTAGGTTCAGGCTGCTGTTAACACCTTTGTAGGAGGCAGGAATGGGCCCATAAGAGCAGGCAGTTGACCCTGGGTCAGCTGCAGGGGCGGAAGAGATTCGACTCTCTCTGTCTCTTTGTCTGTCTGTCTGACTGTCTGTCTGTCTATTTGCCTGTCTCTTCTCTCTCTCCCTCCCTTCCTCCCTCCCTCTCGCTTCTCTCTCTCTCTCTCTCTCTCTCTCTCTCTCTCTCTCTCTCTCTCTGTCTGTCTATAAGTTGGAAATCAACATCAGTCATTCCCCATCTTTTTTTTTTTGGAGGCAGGGTCTCTCACTGACCCTGTAGCTCATCAATGTAATGAAACTAGTTTGCCACTAAGTCTCAAGGGATCCTCTTGTCTCTGCCTCCTCGGTTCCAGGATCACAAGGCACAGGATTGTCTCAGTTACTTTTCTGTTGCTGTGATAAACACTTTGACCAAAAGCGACTTGGGGAGGAGAGGTTCATTTGGCTTACACATACCAATCACACTCTGTCAATGAGGGAAGTCAGAGCAGGAACTCAAGGCAGGAACCTGGAGGCAGGAACTGAAGCAGAGGCCACAGAGGGAATAATGCTTACTGGCTTGCTCCTCTTTGGTTTACTCAGTCTGTTTTCTTATATACCTTAGGACCACCTTTCCCAGGGAGGTACCAACCACAGTGAGCTGGGTCCTCCCACATCAATCATCAACTGAGAGAATGCTCTACCTGCTCGCTCACAGGCTAATCTGGAGGAGACACTTTCTTTTCCTCTTTCTTTAGATTTATTTTTATTTAATTTGCTTTCAGTATAATATTTCAATTAACTCATTGGGAATTTGGTACATGTACACAATGTATTTTGATCATACTCACCCTCTTCTCCTTCTAATTCCTCACACATACACTCCTACCTCTCCACCTTCTCCCAACTTTGACTTTAAAAAAAATATTTTTAGCCAGGTGGTGGTGGCTCATGGCTTTAATCCCAGTATTTAGGAGGCAGAGGCAGGTGGATCTCTGTGAGTTTAAGGTCAGCCTGATCTATAGAGTGAGTTCCAGGACAGCCAGGGCTGCACGAAGAAACCCTGTCTAGAAAATACAAAAAAATTGTTTTAAATTGAATAGAATAACATTAATTTCCTCCTCCTTTTCCTCCCTCCAGCCCTCCCTAGTATCTTCCCTTGAGCCCCTCCCAAGCCCCCACTCTTAAGTTAATGGCCTCTTTTTCTTTTCTTTTTTGTGTTATATATATATATATATATATATATATATATATATATATATATATATATATATACAGTATGTATGTGTATACAAAAAATATAAACATAGAACCTGCTAAGTCTGTTTTTGTTGGTGGTGTGTATGTGGTTTCAAGCCTGACCACTCTGCACTGGACAACCAATCAGGAGGCTCATCCCTGGGAGAAGCTGGTTCTCCTTCCCCCAACAGTCATTAGTTGCCTATCGTTCTTTGTCTAGAGGTGGGAGTGTGTGAAATTTCCCCCCTGACACTAACATGTCCATTGATCATGCTTTTTTTTTCCTGGTCTTGTTTGTTAATGCTGCCATTTCTAGGAGAGACTGTTTCACGGCAGACCTCCTGGTATCCTGGTTCTTACACCCTTCCACTTCCTCTTCCTTGGTGTTCCCCGAGCCATAGATGCAGGAGCTGAGGTATAGGTGTATCCTTTGGGGCTGGGCTCCCACAGTCCACGGTCTCTGCACTGCAGAGATGTGGTTTTCTGTGATGGTTCCATTTTCTGTGAAGAGGCCTGGTAGCTATACTTAGCAGTGGGTATAAGGAAGAATTTTGTTAATTGAGATTGCCTTCTCCCAAGTGACACTAGTTTGTGTCAAGTTGATGTAAATCTATTTAGCACAGCTATGATGCCTGGCTTTTTCTGTGGATGCTTAGGATCCAAAATCAGGTCTGAAAGCTTTCACAGTGAGCACTTACCAACTGAGCCATATCCCAAACCCCCACTTCCCTTCTTTACTCTTGAATTTGTTCACAAGAAACTGCCTTTAAGGGCTTGTTATGAAAAAGTACAGGGAGTTCTTGGAACTCCAGAAATTACATCTAGAAGTTTCCATACCTGTGTGTTTTCCTGGAGGGAGATTCCATATTCATGGTTTTTAGAGGGTCTGTGTCCCTGAGGGTTCTGGGCCTGTTTGTCTGCGTGGGGCTATTTGCCACTGCCAGAGAAACAATTAGTGTCTGGCACTGGTTCAGCCCCAGCTGCTTCCCTGGGGACTTCTGCATTCTTGTCTGAACACAGGAAAGTTAAACTACCCACACGCCTCTTTGTCCAACAGTCCCAGCTTCATGGCCCTGAGCTAATGTGTAATAGGTCTCTTAAAAAATCTGGGTAGAATAGGCTTGCAAAGCTGTGTACTGGAGCTTCTTCAACACGTCCTGCGCAGACAGGGTGGAGTTAGTAACCATCTCAATAAACCAAAGAGCCCGAGGCCTTGACAATAAGCTTCAAGGACCACCACATCCCAGGCTGAGATCCAGGTAAAGCATCCTTTCTGGCAATTTGGGGGGAATAACCTTCCTCCAAAAATGAAAGAGCGGGAAGACACCCATTTAGAAGTTAGGAAGCCCCTGATGAGGTGAGGCGCATCAGTGACCCTTTCTGGAAGGACCATGAAGGCAAAGAAGCAATGAATTGAACACTGAGAACGGCAAGGAAACCAACCTGGAGATTTCACGTGCCATAAAAAGCAATGCCGGTGCTCCACGTGCCGTAAAAAGCAATGCCCGTGCTCCCGAGGCAGGGACTCATCCAGCTCCTATTGCATTCTCTGTTCCTCTTGGATCTTCCGCAAGCAGCACTGTGGCTTTGGGAGCATCTGGTGCACCTCGGTTGGTCTTCAACTTTCCCTCCACAAAGGGCCTTCTGTGATCCCAGTAAGGACGGAAGGAAGTGTGGGGGACAGAGGGAGGTCTGTAGATCAATTGCTGCACTGTTGTTTCCACTGTAGAAGTCACTAGAGCTGATGCTGGCAGCTCCTCTGCCGTGCCTTTAGGGTCTTCCTTTATGTCATCTCCTGGCCACCAGGTGGACTCAGATACTCTTTCTTGGATGCTGGTCTCTGCTTCTTAAGCAGCCTTCCTCTTCAAGGTGTATGCACAGCTGGGGGGGGGGGGACCATCTTTTCGTGGAAGAGAAACTAGTCCTGGGTCACATGGTCGGATGCACCCACCTCCTCCTGTAGTTTCTATTCGCCAACACGTCATAGGTCAGCTTGGGGGCGGGACTGAATGTGGGGTCAGAGCAGAGCAGACTCTAGGGATGCAGGATCAGCACCACCTCCTTTGTTAGCCATTTGCTAGAAAATGTGTCCTAAAAGCTGCACCCTTGAGCTCTTGTTGCTGGAATCCTGATCTCTCTAGCAATGGCATGTGCTTAGGGAGTGACCCCACTAATCTCCACTATTAACGGGGCTTGCCATCCCTATACATGGCCCACTCATTTCTTTTCACCTTGGTGTTCTCCCTCCTACAATACATCTTAGCAGGCTAGGCAGGGCTCTCTATCCACTCTCCCATCTCTCTGTGGGCATAGAGGGTGATGCCTTCTTTCAGCCAAATGAGTGTCTGTGCCACATCTCTGGATACCGTCCAATGGTCTGAGGGTGCTGGAGCTCCCATCTCAGCTTCCTTCTTATCAGCCCATTACTATTCCCCACATTCCCCTCTACCTGGTTTCTGGCTTGGTTTAGAGTTGGACAGTGCCTATCCCTTTGTGTCCCTTCCCACTGATTTGAAATATGTAAAGTGTTAGGGCAGATGATAAATGTCAGCTCTCTACCATCACTGAGTTTTATGCCAAGGTCCCCTAAGGTCTCTTTAAGGTCCGTGCTCCATTCCTTTCTTCCATGGCCCCTCAGCCATCCTCCTCCAACTGTGACTCTGGCACACAATGATCCCATTGGAAGGTAATGGCTTTCCTTACTACTAAGTTCAAGGTCACGGGGCTTCCTAACCACTACATTCAAGGGAGAACATTAGTCCTAACCCCACTTGACCATTTTAGTCCATGTTTGGCCCAGCTGGAGACTGTCCACCTTTCCTGATGTGCCCACTAGCCTCCTTCTACACAGGCTCCCAGCTTACAATGGGGTCTTGTCCTGATAAGCCTGTCCCATAATGGAAAGATCACAGGTCAAAAATACATTGACATTCCTGACCTACTGAGCAATCTAGATAGAAATGGTGCTCCAGGTTGTCTGGAGCCATGCCGGCCACAACTGCCAACATCTCCAGAGAGGGTCAGACTGCATGGCGCTCACCTGGGAAAGGATCCAAACTCAGAGCCTGGGGTCTGGTTCCTGATGAAGGAATGTGACTTTTGCACCACTGTAAAAGTTGGAGTAAAACATGTGGAATCATTGTAACCCAGGGGCCATCAGTATCAGATGGATTCCACTCTGTGGTTACTCTCTTTAGGCATCGGGGGCTTCTCTTCATCCTTCTGAACTTCAAAGGTGGGATGTCCTGGGACATAGTCTCTTTTTTATCCTTACCCACTGCAAAGGGTCCTACAGCTGTCTCCTGGCTTTAGATCACTTACATCCTGAGCCTGGGGAATGTCTGTCTGTCCAAGTCTTCTCTCTGGATCCCAGCATCCCATATCTGTTTTTGCTGGTGCCCCTTCTGAGATGTCCTTGGACATCTTCGGAGTCACGATCCCCAACTCAGTCCCTATGGTTCCACCAAGCCTCTTGTTCCTTCAGCTACAGAGAACCCTCTGCTCAAGCCAATTGCTGGGGTTTGGAGGGGAGTGTTGCTAATCCCTTTCCCATTTCTTATACCCCACATGAAACCTATTAGTAAATCATTTTGGCTCTGGAATCAGGTCGTGTCCTTGCCGCCCACATTGCCATGGGAGTCCCCCATGACAGGCCTCCTCCAGCTCTCCTGGCTTTTAGCAGCAGCTTCTTTGTGAGGCCTGGCCTCATTCCATGGCCCCTTCCCTCGGTATCGCCATAGTCTTCCTGTCAGCACAATCTGTGAGGCAGCCAAGTGATCCCATTTCCTCAGACCTTGCCAGTCTTCTGAATGAGTCCTCATTGTCGCATGGAGTCGAGTCCCCTGGCTTCATGATGGGCGAGGTTGTAATGTTGCCTCGTTTTACCATTGTCCTCGTCCTCACTCTGGTAGAGCCGAAGCCTCTTGTGCACTGTGTCCCAAACAGGCCAACCGCTCTTGCATCACCTCCGTACACGTTCTGTTCCTTCTGTCGGGAGCACTGATGCCTCGGGTGTTTGCTTGTCTCTCACCCTGACTTTCTGGGGGTCTCTATTCACGTGGCCTTCTTTGTTTCCTTCTATAGCCCCTAACACTGAAATGTCAACCCAGTTCTTTTCACTGCATGCCCACTGTGCTCTCTCCTTTATTTTCTTGTTAACTACAGTTCTCGGTATTCTGTTTGTTGGTCTCTACATTTTCTCACTGGAGTGGAAGCTTCAAGGGGCAGGTTTGTTTTAATTTTTCTTCTTTGGCTCCCACCCCCCAAAATAGTGGGAGTCCTGGCCTGTAACTGGTGTTCAATAAACACTTGAAATGATGGAATGGAATAATCTTTTTTTTTTAAAAAAAATTATTTACTTCATTTTATGTGCATTAATGTTTGCCTGCATGGATGTCTGTGTATTGTGAGCGTGCAGTACCCAAGGGGTCCAGTAGAGGGTATCAGATTCCCCAAAACTAAAATTTCAGGTGATTGTTAGTTACCATGTGAGTGCTGAGAACTGAACCCAGGTCCTCTGCAAGCAGGGAGTACCCTTAACTGCTGAGCCTCTGGAGTTCTCTTTCCACCCCTTTCTCAAGCCCACCTACTTTGGAAATGCTGGCATCCTCTGTCTCATCTGATGCATTTTCTCGGGGATATGCTGACATCACCTAGTGCATGATGTAGAGTGACACCATGTGGTAGATGAAGTACGGTTGTCACGTTTCATTCCCTGCCACATGCACCCTTTACAAAATAACTTTGAATCAGAGGCAGAGTCCCGGCCACTGACGTTGGACTTGGAAGTGGGATTGGCTTCTCTCAACATTGGCCAGTCGATGGTACAGAAGCAAAGCTGTGATATTCTTACACGGCTGGGTTTGCCTTCTTCCGCCTCTGGTGTCACAAGGACAGAAAGTGCCTCGAGTATCTTTCTTGCTTGAACAAACTTGTGTCTGGACCCTAGTCCATCCATACAAATGACTTGCAGCATGTGGGCCATCTTGCACACTTTCGAGTTTGTGAGATAGTTTGTTACACAGTGACAGCTGGCTGCTACACATCTGGATAACTCCAAGGGCCGTTTTCAAGCATACATCCTTATCCCAAGCTCAAGAGCAACTTTTTCTCTCTTACTGGGCTTGACCGTACACATCTCACAGGAGATTAGGACTCATCGTCTCCACACCAGCTTCTTGTCTCCCTCTCCTTCCTTCTTCAGCTCTGAGTTGACTCTGAGACTGTACTCAGGCACTCTGTTGGCTCATTAGATGGTAGGTTGCTTAGTCAACCGATGGCTCTGGGTTACAAACTATATCCAGTTTGTTTCTGTCCACCTCTTTGGCCGTGTTAATTCCAAGACCGCCTGCTTCATGAATGTAAGATGGTAGTCACTGCAGTTTGGACACCCAATTCCTTAAACACACACACTGTAGGGGGTGGTGTTGTGGGATAATCTTTTTGTACACTGTAAAGATGTGTCTCTGCTTAAGGCGCCTTCTGATTGGTTTAATAAATAACTGAATGGCCAATATCTAGGCAGGAGAGAATAGGTGGGACTTCCAGGGACAGAGAGGAGCTCAGGGTTAGGATCTAGGCACATGGGAGACACCAGGGAGATATGGAAGGAACTGGACATACAGAATGGAGGAGAGGTAAAGAGCCGCATGGCAGAACATAGATTAATAGAAACAGGTTAATTTAAGTTATAAGAGCTAGTTGGGAACAAATCTAAGCTAAAGGCCTAACTTTCATAATTAATAAGAAGTCTCTGTGTCATTATTTGGGGCTGGTGGTCCCCAAAAGAAAATCTGATGTGAAAGTCCAACTACAGGGTGGTCTTTGCAAACACTAAGGAAAAAAATCCTAGAATGTTATCTAGTTGAATCTTCTTTGGTGACCACAATGGCTAGGAGGATGGACACTTGTTATGTGGTTCAGAACTGAGCTGACAGAGCCTCAGGTGGGTGGAGTCAGGGTGGCCCAGGGTCAGCTCATGGTTGGGGTGGGTCAAGAAATGGTATGGAATCCGTGACTCCGAAGCAGTCATCACTGTATGTTTAAGAGTGTGTCTGTGTGGTTTCTTTTTTGGGGGGGGGCGGGGAACTGAGGATCCCCATAGCCTGACACACGTCCCTTCTGTCTTTCCAGCATTTGTGGCATGTCATTCATCACTTTGGTAACCCCTCCTCACTCTGATGGGCACCCAATATCCTCTCTCTCCATCTTATGGCCACCGTATTTCATCATCACTTCCATGTCATGCACAATAGCTAACTTCCTGCGGGAGGTTACTGTGTGGTGGTGGAACTATAAGAGAGCACCGACAAGTCAAAAGGAACAAAACGAAGCAAAACTAACATCACTCCCACCCAGAAACCCAGAAGTAACCACAGATGTTCTGTCTACTCACTGGGACTGTGTTCTCTGACTATTTTAGTCAGACAGTATGGCTGGGCTCATAGTAGCCTCTGGTTCCCAGTGTGAGTGTGTGTGTGTGTGTGTGTGTGTGTGTGTGTGTGTACTGTATGTGTGTTCTGTCTCTCTAGAGTCCTTTCTGAATTTGGGGCAGACACACTCATCCATGTGATTGTACCATATATGGGGACATGAGAGCCATGTACAGTTCTGTTCTTTATTGGAATGGGGCTCAGGAGCTCATGGTAGAATCCAGAGATGTAGGGATGAGCCTGATCTAGGCAGAGTCAGGTGAGAAGGATGGAAGCCAGGCCTTGCAGGAGGAACAGAGTGGTCTGCGAGAGAAGAATCACCATGATTGAAAAGGTTGGGTGAGTGGGTGTGAGGCAGGGGTGGTATTTCAGGGTTTGTCTGGAGATAGCCTTGAACCTTCCCTGGCACAGTTTCCTTCTGATCCAAGAAATAAGCGTGTGTCTTTTAAAGGCTGAACCGAAGGAATTACTCCGCTGGGACCCCCAATTTTCAACATCTTTTCTTGGATAAAAAACGAACAGAAATATGGAAGCAGACAATGCAAACACTGGATGAGAGAGAGAGAGAGAGAGAGAGAGAGAGAGAGAGAGAGAGAGAGAGAGAGAGAGAAAGCAGGGATAGCCAGCAGCCTTCAGAGCTCCTGGTGTGGCAGCAGATTGGAATGGAAGCAGAAGGAACCATGGGCATCAGAGGACAGGCAGAAGAAAATCAGAAAATGGTGGACCTGGGGCCGAATCAAGATAGGACCCATCTGGGGGCAGCTCTCTCCTCAACATGGCTGCCCACATGTGGCTGGTGCCCAGAGGACTTGGATAAGCCACCAAGATCATTTCTAACAGAAATACCATGCAAGTGGACATAAGAAAAGTTCATCTGGGCAGTGGTGGTGCACACCTTTAATCCTAGCACCTGGGAGGCAAAGGCAGGCAGATATCCGAGTTCAAGGCCAGCCTGGTCTACAGAGGGAGTTCCAGAACAGCCAGGGAAACCCTGTCTCAAAAAAACAAACATAAGAGGGTGGGGGGGAAATTGACACTTGGACTGGACAGATGGCTCAGTGGCTAAGGCTGCAGTTGCCAGCCCCCATGTGGTAGCTTGCAATGACATGCCACTCCAACTCTACATCCAATGCCCTTTTCTGGCCTCCAGGGCTATCTCACATTCACAAACGCCATTCCCCCAACACAAGTACACATAAACAACAACAACAAAAAAATTTAAAGATTTATTTATTTATTTTGTATACAGAAGAGGGCGCCAGATCTGATTACAGATGGTTGTGAGCCACCATGTGGTTGCTGGGAATTGAACTCAGGACCTCTGGAAGAGCAGTCAGTGCTCTTAACCTCTGAGCCATCTCTCCAGCCCAGCAAAAAAAATTTAAAGACCTTTTTTTTTTTTTTTAAAAAAAAAAAGCTTATACTCAACATAGTTTTGTAGAAAATGAGTCCTTTCTGTTTAAAATGTGTTGAGAATATCTCAGACTCAATAAGCAAGCCAGCTTCTTTTGAAAGGCTACTGATCTGCAGTCAATCAAGTTCCTACTCATTGGATCCTTTCTGTTTTCAAAATGTCCCAACCCTTTATCTGGGTCCCTTGCTGAAGATACATAGTACTCCAGCAAACTAACACTTTATGGATCCATCAAATATGTCAAAGGGAAACTTAGGGTGGGTGGCAGGAAGAGCTTCAGAGCAGAAAAATCTTATGGCAACACAGAAATATTTCCCAATGAAGCTGTTAAAAATCCATTATGTGAGCCACTTTTTGTTTTGTTTTTTGTTTTTGTTTTTTCGAGACAGGGTTTCTCTGTGTAGCTTTGCGCCTTTCCTGGATCTCGCTCTGTAGACCAGGCTGGCCTCGAACTCACAAAGATCCGCCTGCCTCTGCCTCCCGAGTGCTGAGACTAAAGGGTGTGCCACCACCGCCCGGCATGAGCCACTTTTAATGTGTTATTTATCAACACCTCACCATGTAAAAAAGTTAGACAGCACATTATCAACAAAATCCCCCACTGGCGAGATGGACTAGATGCCCACTATGACTTTCTACATCTGCCAATGATTTAAATTACAGTATTCTACCTTTGAACATAATAGCGAGCAATGATTTATTATTATTATTATTATTATTATTATTATTATTATTATTATTATTAAATGTTACCACAAACCCAAACAATTGCTTTCTTAGAAGGAACAAGGACAGGCTTTAGTTGTCCGTGAGAGATGGCTCAGAGGTCAAGAGCACCTGCCGCTCTTGCAGAGGACTCAGGTTTGGTTCCCAGCACCGACATGGCAGCCCACATCCTTGGAGACACCAGGCATGCAGCATGTGGGATACACACATACATGCAGGCAAAACACTCATACAGATAAAATATAATAAACAAACCTAATTTTTAAAAATTTAGTTATTTTGTATAGCTCCGAACTCATAAGATTTAAAACTCTATGTGACTTCAAACGAATGTAATTTTTGAAAAAATCAGATTCACCTTATGAATATGTCCTGAGATAACACAAAATTGATTGTTTATTAACATGATGTGTTAGCATTAACAAGGTTATTAGTACTTATTATTTAAAGTGACCCAAAGTGAGGCAGAGCTGGGTGAGGAGAGACTTTCTCAGGAAGGCCTGGCTGGGGAGGCCGTGGGAAGGGCAGAGCAGAAGCAGCCTCAGGAAGGGCAGTATCTACAGTGTTTCATGTGTGCAAGAAATGTATGCCAAGTACTCTGAATGTTGCCACGTTGGTGTGGTGCCCCTGAAGACAATGGGAAGAGAGTTTTTAGAGACGGAACATAGGTGGCTGAAATGACTCAGTGGGTTGAGGTGATTCTGCCAGACCTGATGACTTGCTCTTGACCCTGGAGCCCATGGGCTGTTAGAGAGAATGGACTCCTGGGAGTTGTCCTATGACCTCACACATGCCATGGTGTGCATATTCATGAACACACACACACACACACACACACACACACACACACACACACACCCCAAATTAATTAAAAACAGGAACTGAAGATCTCCAAATGGAGAAACAGTTATTGATAACTGGAAAGAATTTACTCCCAAGAGACACCCTATCTGCCCTTAAGGACACTCTGTATGGATGTAAGGCATGAATAAGTCTGCACTCCTTTAGACTTCAAAGTCTCGGGGGGAAAAAATGGCATGTGGAGCCAGCAAGATATCAACCACCAGACTTAATTCGCAGAACAACCTTAAGGAGCAGAGACAATTCTGCACCAGTGTTTGAAGTGACCGCCATAAAGTTCTGTGAGTATGGAAAAGATTGAAGTCAAATGTTTACAGTACTGAAGGACTCACGGGCAACGGAAAATCACCAAAATTAGGAACATCTGGGAAAGTCCCCAGCAGGCCAAGCTCTGCAAACAGCAGGGAAGAGATAACGGGTATTGGGAGGTAAAGGGGCAAAGAAGGGGCCTTGGGCCTCTGTCTCCCTCCCTCCCCACCTCCCTCCCTCCCTCCTGCCTTCTTGGCCAAGTTTAAGGGCGATGATGTGATTCTGTCTGACTGACTGAATTTACACCCTGCCAAATGGAAAGATCGCTACCCCTCATTTCACAGAGAGGAAACGGTCTCCGATGTAGAAGTCGACCTTTGAGTTTTCAAACAATGAAGTCCAATATGCACAGGCGTAATTACTTCAGATCGATCCATGGCAGCCCACGTCATCGCCATGAGAAAGTAGAGAAACCCTGGCGTCAGCTACCGTCAAACCCGGTCCCCGCTTTACTGACGGTGGCTCCAGGCCAGTGAGGTGAACCTCTTCCAGCCCCATTCTATGCAACTTAAAATGTGCTCTTAAGGGGACTAGAGAGACGGCTCTGTGATCAAGAGCACTGGATGTTCTTCCAGAGGACCCAGGTTCGAATCCCAGCCTCCACATGGGCAGCTCACAAACTCCAGTTCTAGGGGATCTGACACCAACTTCCAGCCTCCATGGGTACCAGGCATACCAGCAGCACACAGGCATACATACATAAAGGCAAAACACCTATATATATTAAATAAATAAATTAAATGAAAATATATACAAATGGGCTCTTACAGTGGTTAATTGAGGTAAATGCAGCCAAAGTTACCTGATGTTTGTCTTTTTCTTGCAACGGCACCTTTGTTTAGAAAATCCAGGGAAATCAAAGGGAGCTTGAGGGTCCACCCTGCAAACAAGTGTTCTGGTGGAAAAGATGACTAAATTTTGCAGCTTTGAAACTCTCAGGAGTATTTGGATACAGAGACAGAGGCACAAGAGACCACTGCAGGGCATGGTCGGGGAATGAACATAAATAAAATCCAAAGTGAATGAGCAGGTCTCCCTTCCCCAAGCCTCCTCTACCCTGATGCTTATAATAGGACAATACGCAAGGGTAGAGCAATCTCATGCATGCTGTCTACATTAACACAGATGCATATGAAGTTTAGGACGTTCTTACGTCATGCACAGTGCACTCACTTAGTGTCACCACTTAGAGAGCCTCCTGTTAGAACTTTGAAGTTAAGAATATGGTAGGCTTCAAAGGAGGGCTGTTGGCAGACTGCAAGGATGCAGCCGGGAACCAGGACAGGACAAGAGAGTCCAACAGTGTTCAAATCATGATTAGGACTGCTTGTGTCTGCCCTCGGTTTAGAGGCTCAATAATAAACTGCAAAGGCTTCCTAGTCGTAGACACGTGTCTACTGCCTCAGAGGGTACCTGGAGCAGTTAATTACAGTGGCAGATGCCTGCAAGAATAAGTGGGGCAGTCAGAAATGCTTGAACTAGGTGTTGGTCAAACTGTTTGGTGGCTCGGTGGCTGCCATCGTCAATGGTACTGGTGGCTGACACGTCGCATGTACAACATACAATGGCAGTATGTAGCTTATCTAATGTGCCTCGCAGAGCCCTCCAAGCATCCAGTAAGATGCCGTGTATGAATGTATCTCTCCAAGTGCTTCACATAAAGCTAGTGACCAATCAGAGCTCTTTTCTTCCCTCCACAGAAAGCAAAACAAGAGTTTTGATGGCGCTTGGCAACCAGCATTCACATGCCATAATTGCTCATGGGGCTACCTGGTTCCTGAATGAGGACTCCATTTCTTTCTGTCATAGTGGAAGATGGCCCCGAGTAAGGACCAACATGGAATTGTGACCAGACCCTGCTAGAGGTGGAATTTACACCACTGGGAGGTACTGGGAGACCCCATTGGTACACTAGCATTTATGTGTCTCTTCTGGGGTCCCCATAGTTCTGAGCCTGGGTGTCGTGGAATATTAGTTTAAGATGTGTTACATTTGTTTAGGCTGTGGAACATTTGCTGTGGAACATAGGCAAAGATGTGCTGCATTCTTTTATGCTGCATTTGTTTATCTCTGTGAAGCTGTGGTTCTGTGCCTGTCTAAAACACCCAATTGGTCTAATAAAGAGCTGAATGCCCGATAGCTAGGCAGGAGAGAGAAATAGGCGGGGCTGGCAGGCAGAGAGAATAAATAGAAGAGGAGGGAGGAGCAAGAAAAGGAGGAGAGGAGGATGCCAGGGGCCAGCCACCAAGCCACACAATCAGCCAGGGAGTAAGGAGAGAAAGAAATATAGAATAGAGAAAGATAAATGCCCAGAGGCAAAAGATAGATGGGATAATTTAAGTTAAGAAAAGCTGGCTATAAATAAGCCAAGCTAAGGCCTGGTGTTCATGTCTCTGTGTATTTATTTGGGAGCTGGGTGACAGGCCCCCAACAAGTAAAGAATAAAAAAATAATAATAAAACCAACTATACCTGGGGTCCCAGAACAGCAGCTCCTAGAATGGGGACAAAAGACAGAGATCTATGTGGGTCTGAGGCTGCAAGCTCAGGACACTGTCCTGAAAAGACTTGAAAGTTCAGTGGTTTGAGTGATGTGGGGCACTAGGGGATCAACTACTGATGTCTGTCACTGGCTTGGGAAGAAATCTGGAGCACAGTACAGCCTTTTAGACTCCTTGTCCATATTGCAAGACCTGGCTCAAATGCTGTCTTAAAGCCATCCCTCAAGGCTCAGATTCCAGCATCATAGGAGCTCAATAATGATAAGATGTCCCTGCCACTGTGTATTTTAGGCAACTTATTTATTATCCAACCTTATCTTATAACCAACCCCTCTCTTTTCCTTGCTTATAAACCCCTTGGATGCAGACCCTTCTCCTACACCATCTTCATTTAGCTGCGACATCCCTTTCCTCCCTCATGGCTGAGTTCCACTTTCTGGCTTTCTTCTGGTGATGTAAACACTTGCTCAGCATGCACTGCGGACTGGAAGTGAGATCAGTTGAGACACAGTTGAGGATGGGCTCAGCTGCATGGAGCATGTGGTTCCTCATGGCATATACTCACCTCTGCTGATGACCTTCTTTGGATTTGTTGCATTATGCTCCTTAGGCTTGGCAGGGTATGACCTGGAGATAGGATGTAGCCCAAACTAAGTCTGAGGGACCAATAAGAGTCATCAATGACCATCTGAGCAGGATCTGTCTGCAGTTGTCACTGTCATTAGTGAGGGGACACTGAAGAGCTAAATTCAGAACGAAAGACCAGTGGGTGGAGAGCAGGGGGACCCAATGGCTGGGATGCTTTCAAGCTGATGATGTGGCTGATTTTTCTCAGCTCTCTGTTATTTTGTGGACCAAGTTTGAGAGGCTGGGTAGCTCTTACATCAGTAGATACTGCTGTCTCCCGGTGTAGTGTCTTAGCTGTCCAAAGGTGAGTCACAGAGTGAGACATTCACCTGTCCTGGTGGAGTGACTGATGGCTTTCTACCTGAATTCTTTCCTGGCTCTTGAGCATTTTAATGGGAATTTGTTCAGTTATTCAGGTGAGAATTTTTTTATTAGCTCTTTGAGTATTTTGTATGACGAATTTTGGCCATATCCATCCCTCTTCCCCAAATCCTATAAGACTCCCTTCTTTCTACATATACCCAACTTTGTGTCTTTAAAAAATAACCCATTAAATACAATTTGTGCTGCCTGTCTACTCTTGGGTACATGACCTTCTTCTACTGGGTTGACCCACCAGGGGCCACACCCTTAAAGAAAACTGACTCTCCCTATTCCAGGAATATCCATTGTCAAGAGCTCCTCAGTTAGGAGCGGGACTTCATGTCTACCTCCTCTCCCCATGCTGAGATTCAGTCTGACTTGACCTCACACAGGTCTTGTGCATGTTGTCATATGTGAGTTTATATGTACAGCTGCCCTGGTGTGTCCAGAAAACACAGTTTTCTTGCAGTCATCCGAAGCCTCTGGCTCCTACATTCTCCCCCATCTCTTCCACATTGATCCCTGAGTCTGGGGAGGAGGAGAAGTGTGACACAGACATGCTGTTTGGAGATGAGCTTTCTCTAGTTTTTCCATTCTCTCTACCTGACCAGTTATAGGTCTCTGTGTTAATTGTGATCTACTGCAAAAAGCAACTTTCTCGGATGAGGGTGAAGCAACGAGTATATTTACAAAGTCCCTTTCCACCAGAGAAGGGCAGAGATGCAGATGCCAATGCCGGGTTACCCAGTCCTTCCACCAAGCTGTGCACAGCAATCTTTGTAACATATGCACTTTCCTGTTCACTAAGGAATGTTAAGCTCCAAAGTGGTGGAGGCAAGGTTTCCAGTCTTATGTCCCTAGGTCAGGTAAGACCCTCCAGGTGCCCCTGGGTCAGGGAGGGCCCTCCTCACACCCCTGGGTCAGGCAAGGCCCCACTCTGGACAAGCTCTGGGTTAAATATTTTCTCTCTTGCCCTTCAGTCCCCACCTTTGCTTCTGAGAATGACTTCACTTCCCACAGTTAATGAAGAACTGTGTGAAAATCCTCTTGTTTCTTGTGTTGGTAATGGGAAGGCGGTGGTCTATGTGTGGAACTAGGGGCTTGACTTTCTGTGGAGACTCATCAAGTAGGCCGACAAGTTTCCCAGCTGCCCCAGCCAGATCCATCAGTCTCAGGCATTAAGAACAGCTGGAAGGCCGTGTGCTGCTGAGCATGGCAGACGCCCACTCAGCAGCTGTGCCCTCCCTCACAGCACCTGTCATCTCTTGACTTAGACTTCCCCTTTATCTGTGGGTTCTGTTGAGTAGGGGACAAACCTGGAAGGGCTACCCCATGTGTTCTCAAAACCACTACCACGCCACATCGCAATTCTGCAGCAAGCTCAAGATGTAGCCTGGCCCGTTGGGGAATAATTATATCTTTAATTTCATTTGCAGCTATCAGAAGAGTTAAGAAAAAGCCCCATGACCACTGGCTAAAAAGATAACGGGAGTTACACACTTGTCTCGGAAATCAGTGTTTGCAGAACTGTGTCTCGCTCTGACCACTTCCTGCTACTGCGCTCTCTGCTCCGCTTCCTGGCCTCCATGCTGCTATCTGCTCAGCCACACCATGCCCTCCTCACCACAGTGGCTGAGCCCTCTGAAACGGTGGACAAAACACACCCTGCCTCCTTCAAGCTGTTCATTTGTCCAACAACAGTGAGGAATGCAACTAATGCATCCACTGTGCACGGCATTCACCACATACATCCGTGTTTCCTGGTTTTCTGAACAAGAGCTGGATGGAGTGTGCAGAGCTTGAAGGAGGTGAGGCACAGGAAGAGAAGCTACAGCATCGCAATGATGGAGGCTTCTGAGGGGGCTACAAAAGTTTCTCTTCAGTCCTTCTCAACTCCCACTCTCCTTTCTCTTTCTCATAACTTAGTGGCAGTCTCTAGTCATTAATACATACCTTCCCCCTCTTTATATACTACAACCCTGCAGGTTCTTCAGGCCCCCAGAGCTTCCTCTCAATGATAGAAAATGTCTGGTGGAGCTTGGGAAGTTTCTGAACCAAAATGAATTCAGAATCAAATGTGAAATGAACAGGAGGCATTTTCAGCTGCGTTTTCCCCAGGTTGCACCACACGGCTTCACCGAAAGCTTGCTCCTGAACCCACAACTCACTTGACCCTGCCCTGAACAGGCTCTCATGCCACTCGTGAGGCTTCTGTGTGCTCTGAAGTGCGGCATCATTACTGTGAGAAGTTTTCTGCTTTTGTAGACACATATGGTTTCTTTATGGAAAACAAAGATTTTCCTGGGCACGTAAGCATCAGACGCAGCTTCGGAGTGTGTTGTGGTAGAATGTTTGATTCTAAGCACTGCTGTTTGAGTTGCTGCCTTGAGGTCCCTGAGGAATTGGTCCGTGAGTTTTGACATGGGATGAGGACAGAATTTCTAGGCACTTCTGACACGGCTCTGATGTTTTTCTGCCATGTTGTACTGTGTAGTCAATGTTCTCAGCACTAATGATTATAAAATCAATGTTATGGCCAGCTCTGAAAATGTTGGCGATTCTCTGTGTCCCTCAGTATGAAAGAGTCAGCCAGCATTTACTTCTTTATGTAGCAGCAAATAAACACAGCCATCTCAATAGTATGCAAATTTGTGTGTATACGAAATAATTACTTATTTAAAATTTCTTTATGATGTATTACCAGCAGACATTTGATTTGTATACTCATCTACCAGGATCCCATAAAAATTTCTCAGGTGAAAGGGCTCTGGTTGGGAGAGTGTTTGTCCAGCACACACTAAGTCCTGGGCTTGATCAAGAGTCCTGCATTAACCCAGACATGGTAGCATAAGCTGTAATTGCAGGAGGAAGCTCAGAAGTTCAAAGACATGTCTGTCCTGTTACATTATGAGTTCAAGGTCAGCCTGGGCTAGATGAGATCCTGTCTCACATAAGATGAAAAATAAAATAAAATAAAAATCTGCCTTTCACAAATGAATAGAGGCCAGGAAGGAGCAGGCCTCTGAAGCCCTGACTGAGTAGACCATTTCAGGAGAGCCTGTTACCATGACGCATATTCTCAGCTCCTCATGGAACTCAACTATATACAAACAAGATGATATTAGCATATCAGATAGTGGCATCATCTTCTGATGTGGGAACAACTTCGAAACTCAGTGCGGCAGGAAGCCTCTGGGTCTGATTCTGCAATTCCTCCATAGCAGCTTCCCGGATTTCAGAGCTCACGAATCCAATGGCAGGCACTGGGAAGAGGCTCATCCACAGAAATAAGAGACTCCTTATGAGGCCGATTGCCACGTGTCATGTAGTCCAGGACGTCTACTGATAATCTCAAGTAAGATTCCCATTTTATCAGCGGTAGAATATGCGAGGACGTGGGAAAGAGGAGGGATTCAGTGGGTGTTTGCCGAGTGTCAGGATGGCTTTCTAGATTACAAAGTTGTCACGTGGGAAAGCCTCGGAGACTCACCCTGAACTTGTCTCCATGCCTGTCTGCTGCAGCCTCTAATTCGGGGTGTCCCCGGCAATGCTGCTTCGAGTTTTCCCAAAGTTGTAGATTTAGCTCAATTGTGGGTACCACAATGAGTCATTGTTCCCCAGCCACTCTTCTCCTACCCTCTGACCCTTCCTCCTGGGGTGAGTGCGCATTTTCCCAAACTCCTAATGGACAGGACCTCACTAACAATGGCCCTGCATGTAGCTAACACTTGTGGGGTGAAATAGGGGCTCCTTTGTTGCTGAAGGTAGGGAGAAGGGCATAAATTAACCCAATCTTTACATTCTCGTGAAAAACATGCAGACTTTTTAAAGAGAACAAAATTCAATTTCGTATTCCATTTTAAAAAGAATTCCTCACACGCAAACCACCGTGACAATATTAAAGGAAATTCAACTAACAGCCATGCCCACAGTCCTTCCATCCTGACAAATGTAATCATTTCTGTTTGCCACGTTTCTCTCTAATCCTTAACCCCCACACCCCCAAAGTTTCCCCTCCGTTGTCAGCAAAGTGCCACCGGCTTTTAGAAGAGTCACATTGTGATGGAGATGTCTCTTTTAGATAGTTATGTACCATTATTAAAGATTCAAAATACCATTAATTTTCTTCAAGCTCCATTATGTTTATCATCTATCACAGCGACAGCGCATTAATCACGTCCTCAGTGCCTCGGGAGCGAGGATGAACTCTGCTTCTCCTAGGACTCGGACCAGGGCACCCACAAAGGCAGCCGTTTTGCCAGCTGCTGACCCCGGGAGCAACGGGGTCTTGAATGGTCTCCTCTGAGGTGGAGACTCTCCTTTAGACGGTGAAATGAAAGGCTAGGGGGCTTGGGGGAACAAAGAAGAAATGATCCCATTCTCCCACAGTCTCCGAAAGAAGGGCAGTTGTGGATACAGCTGCCTTTACATAGCAGCCAGGAGAACACAGAATGGGCGAGCCTTGACTGTCCCACGGTGTCCCACGGTGTCCCACGGTGTCCCACGTCTGGGCTGACAGCTGTGCCGGAGCAGGGTGGGGCTCAGGTTATAGACTGGGTGGAAGCCCGGGTGCTGGCATCATCCTACCAGGGCATGCCATATGGGAACGTGAGCTTGGGATTAGCTATGTACCAAGCTGGCATTGACTCTTACAGTTTATAACGAGGTATCAAGGGAGCTGTGTGACCTTTCTGATGTGGATGCTCGTTTCCTCTTGTCTGAAACAGAAATCACGCCAAGCATTTATGAAGTAGGTACTTTTGAGCTCAACTCTAGATGCTAGCATCTTAGTTTTTCCCTGTGACTGTAATAAAAGCCTCGGGCAAAAGCAAATTAGGGGAGAAATCAGGGTACAGTCCATCATGGTGGGAGGTGGAGGCAGAAGGAGCCAGAAGCAGCCGGTCACATCACCTCTGCAGTCAGAAGAGCAATGAATGCATATTAGTGCTCATCTGCATTCTCTGTATAGTCCAGGATCCCAGCCAGGGAATGGTACCCTCCGCAGTGGGCAGGTCTTCACAAACTAATTAGTTCCCCACAGCTATACATGGAAGCCCTTCTCCTAGGTGATTGTAGATTCTATCAAGTTGACAATTAACACTGGGCATCATACCCAGAATATAATGTAAAATGCGAGTGGGAGAGCACAAAGATGGCAGTCTGGTCCTCACCCTGTAAAATTAAATTATGTCCAGTGAGGTTGAAGGAGCAGAGCTTCGTATTCAAAGGGTGGTGAGTGGGATCTTGAATTTGTCACAGCTAGCTACAGGAGGGACTGGAAGGACCAGCATCCCCAACAGAGGGAACAGAGAGTACAGGGTCTTCATGCTAAAGGGAGCATGGTGACAAGAAAGTATGAGCCACGGATGTCCAGGGATGAAGTGGGGCACTGTGGGAGATGCGGCTGAAGGGAAGAGAGCCCTTGGCAAGGGACTGCTCTACAATGATCCGTTCCAAAACCCAACTCTACTAGACTAGGCTGGCAAAGCACTCTGGGAGTGTCTGTGAGAGACTGGTATTTTAACCAGTGAATGAACATGGGAAGCTCCACCCTCACCCTGTATGGAAAGTGCCATCTCATTGTTTGTGGGTCTGGATAGAATGAAGAAGCAAAGGAACAGGGCACCTTGGACATTAGAAGCCCAGCTTCTGACCTCACACTTCCGGACTTGAAGCACTTCCCCCAATCCTTCCATTCTACTACCTGGTCCCAGGCCTCAGCCTTATACTGAGAGCTGCGTTCTCCACCTCCCTGTTCATTAGGCTTTCAGCCTTGAGCTGAGCCATGCTGCAACTTCCTGGCTCTTCAGATAGCAGGGGGGCTTGTTGTGGGGCTTCTCAGAATCCACAGCTGTGCCATCAAATTCTTCTGATACCCTCCCATTATATATTCCCATTATCTTTATATATGCATATGTCTACCTGCCCATGCCCATGTTCTTGTGTGTATACATGCATGTATTTGTCCATGTAGCATTGGAAACCCTGACTAATCCATCCTCTAAGATTAAGAAGGAGCCACAAAAGGGTACTATAGAGATAACATATGGAGGCGTAGACACAGAAAAGCCACTCTGACTGCAGGTGGGATGCTCTTCCATGTGAGCATAGGTTGATATAGAAGCCTGTGAGTCTCCAGAGAACTCAACTGGCTTGCCCTAGCTTGGAGTGTGGCTGTCTCATGCCTGGAATGGAGCAAGTACTGACTGCATACTTTCCTCAGTGACTGGATGACCAAAGGCGGTCACCATGGAGACAGATGATAGGAATATTAGAAGACAAGACTGATGTTTGCCACTGCTTGATCCAGAAGAGTCGCCATCTAGTCAGTTGTGTTGATAACAGCTGGGAGCCCATATGCAAGTTCGGGTAGTGCCTTCAGACAATATGACTGGGCCCACTGACTCTATTCATGACTCTGTGAAACGTGAACATGGCTATCCCAGTGAGCACACAGAGGTCACATGTGAGCTCACAGAGGTCATATGTGAGCAGAGCCTAGTCCTGGACACATATTCTAAGCCCTGCTTCCTGGCTGAGCTGAGTCCACAGCCAGTGTGGGGTCACTACAAAGTCACATGTGGCTGTGAAGGTTTGAGATGTGCACAAGGAGCCACTTGTGCATTGGGGCACACTGCAAGCTAGATATCCTCTCCCTATGCTTACCTCCTGTGTAAGAGATTTATTTTATTTTTAATGATGTGTAAATGTGGCAGTTTGAATGAGAATGGCCTCCACATAGGCTCATATGTTTGAGTGCTTGGTTCCCAGTTGATGGAACTGTTTAGAAAGGATTAGGAGGTGTGGACTTGTTGGAGGAGGCGTTGGGAGAGGGGCTTTGAGGTTCTATTGCATTGCCTCTTGCTTGTAAGCTGAGATGTGTGCCATCAATCAGCTCCATGTCTGCCTGCTGCCACGTTCCCTGCCATGATGGTTATGGACTCTAGCCTGTCTGCAACTGTGAGCCCCAAATTAATAGTTATAGTTGTCCTGGTCATTAGAAAAGTAACTAAGACAGTATATATACTACATGGTACGCAGATCTGTGCACATGAGTCTGGGTTCCCACAGAGGCCAGAAGAGGGCATCAAGGCTCCTGGAGCTGGAGTTACAAGCAGTCCTGAGCCACCCAAGATGAGTGCTAGAAACTGAATTTAGACTCTGGAAGAGTAGCCAGTGCTCTTGACCACTGAACCCTTTTCAGTGGCTGCCTCACACTGTCTTTTCAAATCAAGGGTTAAGTGTTCATTTTTCTCTCCTCTTTCCCTGGAGTCTTTCACTGTTCACCCTGCCCCCACTGTAGCTCAGACAATGTAAGTTCAACATTTAATTCCAAAACAAGATCTCTTAAGAAAGCTGGGCGGTGGTGGCACATGCCTTTAATTCCAGCACTCTGGAGGCAGGGGCAGGTAGACCTCTGAGTTCAAGGCCAGCCTGTTCTACAGAGTGAGTTCCAGAACAGCCAGGGCTATCTCTCCTGTCTTAAAAAACTGAGGGATTGTGCAGGGGAGGAGGGGAGAGCCGGTAAGAATGGGGAAGGGGCATTTAGCTTGCCATGAGACACAACACACAAGCGGCTCCCATCTCTATAGATAAAGCAAACAGCAAGAGAAACAGAAATGGCCTGCTGTTTATAGTCCACATCCCTCCTTAGGATGCACTTAACCTTGAGCTCGATCCATTCATTCTCCAGAGCCCTGGATCAAGTCCCTTCTGCAATAAATCATCATGAACTTCCTGTGTGTGGAGAAGCATCCTGTAGGTGATCATGCTGAACAACATCCTATTCCACTCTCTGGTTCCTCCTTGGTCATGGTCTGCGGACCTGTTACAAAAACTTCTTCATGACCAGGGTGTTCAGACTGAGCCTTTGGCTCGCACCCCTGCAAAGCATTCTTTCTTATTGGTCAGTTTCCAAAATTCACGTATGATCCATATAACAAAACCAAAAAACCAAAGCAGATACAAACTCTAAAGCACTTGACACACCACATGTGGGTAGTATTCTAAGGGTGTGGTTCACGGAAACTTAGATTTTGTATGGTCCTGCCACAGGGTTCTTCAGTTGTACAATGGAATCCTCTTAAGTGAGCTTTGAAAGATAAAGCCATACCTTGTACGAAGACTGTGTACTTGGTAAAAAGAAGGAGGAAGAGGCAGAGAAGGAGGAGGAGAAGGGAGAGGAGGAGGAGGAGGGGGAGGAGGAGAAGAAGAAGAAGGAGAAGGAGAAGGAGAAGGAGAAGGAAGGAGAAGGAGAAGGAGAAGGAGAAGGAGAAGGAGAAGGAGAAGGAGAAGGAGGAGAAGAAGAAGACAACTTTGAAAATGAGCCCAAATACTATTTCCTTGAACGTGTACTCATGGCCCTGGCTTGCAATGTTAACAAATGCTGCACTCACATGTTACAAATGTACCTGCAGTGAAAGCTTCCATTTGGGGTTTACAGGAACATGAACTTACGAGGAGTCCTGCCTGGAGGAGGCAGCCACAGCAAGGTGTGCGATGAGGCAGGGGACCACTAAGGACTTCTGGGTCTGCCCTCGCCTTACTTTGAACAGTGTTGTACAAATACATTTCCCCACTGGAGCCTGGCTCCAGGGGCTTATGTTTGGAAGACCAAAGTCCCAGGAACTTTTACTCTGCACGTGAAAAATGAATCTATTTGATGTAGAGCAGGTCCGTGACCAAGAAACAGAGCAAAGAAAACTCTGAAGCAAATGTATGATTCTGGTTTTCATGTGAAGTTTCTGGGGCATTCTTTGAAGTTTACATCTGTCGACTGGCTGCTGAGACTCAGGGTCTCAGTGTAGGAAGGGGTGTCCACACTCTGCTTTCTACATTTAAGAGACAGGGTCCTAACTGAACCTCACTGGAAGGAAATACGGGTTCTTAAAAGTAAAATATGGATACTTTACTGTATTTTTTTAAAAATGAGATCTGACAATTCCTATTGGTCCTGAGCGCTGCTCTCCAACCCTGCAACACATATACACATACACATACACACACACACATACACACACACATACACATACACACACATACACACATACACACACACACATACACATACACACACACATACACACACACATACACATACACACACACATACACATACACACACACATACACACATACACATACACATACACACACACATACACATACACACACACACATACACATACACACACACATACACACACACATACACATACACACACACATACACATACACATACACATATATGCACTTACGTGCACACATTGACACACACACACATGCACAGAGGGCCAAGGGATGCTGACTTTATCTTGTCTCTATGTGACAGTGGTGGGTTGTGTGGACATCTGTTACCTGGCATCTGGTTCATTTCATCCACACACTTGCTGAGCTGTTTCGCTTGTCCTTCAGCTGTTATATTTAAGGATCATATGTCTCCATCTCATTGAAGCAAAGTTTACTCACCCACTTCTGTTCCCATTTTTCCTTTGTGATAATAGCTTATGTCTTTGATTCCTTATCATATTTTTCAAGTGCTGGAGATAGAGCCAGGGCCTCGTGTCCATCAGGCAAACACTATCACTAAGCTACAGTCCCACTCCACTTAATCACTTTCTAATCATTTTCTTTGTAGACCAACTTCTAAAAGTTGGGGAATGAGAGTTAGAAATTGGTTGTCTTAGCACAATATTTGGAAGGTCTATGTAAATGAACAATTCTGTCCCCTGAACATTGTACACCCAGCTCTATACCCTCCACACTGCACACACAGCTCTGTCTCCTGCACACTGCATACACAGTTCTGTCCCCTGCACACTGCACACACAGCTCTGCCCCCTGCACACTGCACACACAGCTCTGCCCCCTGCACACTGCACACACAGCTCTGTCCCCTGCACACTGCATATATAGTTCTGCCCCCTGCACACTGCACACACAGTTCTGTTCCCTGCACACTGCACACACAGCTCTGCACACTTCACACTGCTCACATAGCTCTGTCCCCTGCACACTGCACACACAGCTCTGTCCCCTGCACACTGCACACACAGCTATGCACACTGTACACACAGCTCTGTACCCTGCACACTGCACACACAACTCTGTCCCCTGAACATTGTACACACAGTTCTGTACCCTCCACACTGCACACACAGCTCTGCCCCCTCCACACTGCACACACGGCTCTGCCCCCTCCACACTGCACACACGGCTCTGTCCCTTGCACACTGCACATACAGTTCTGCCCCTTGCACACTGCACACACAGTCCTGTCCACACTGTACATTCAGCTCTGTCCCCTCCACACTGCACACACAGTTCTGTACCCTCCACATTGCACACACAGTTCTGTACCCTCCACACTGCACACACAGCTCTGTCCCCTGCACACTGCACACACAACTCTGTCCCCTCCACACTGCACACACAGCTCTGTCCCCTGCACACTGCACACACAGCTCTGTCCCCTGCACACTGCACATACAGCTCTGTACCCTCCACACTGCACTCTCACCCCTGCCCCTTAGCCGTTTTCCCCTAACTCCACTAATAGCAGATGTTACTATTTAAATGATTTGTCTCATTTTAAGCTGAGAAAATTCACATGTGCTTTGGGGTTAGTTTTCGTCTGATCTTACTTTATATTTTATTTGTGTTATCTCTTATCATATTTCATGTTCCTTTGAGTGTGGCTTTATTTGTATGTTTTTGTACTTAGCCTTGATTCCTGAAGTCTTTTCAGACATGCATGCTCACTGTCAAGGGGCATCATCGGGGCCAGTCATTGCTGTGGCCACATTCATGTAAATATTTTGCCTTGCACGCTATCTGTACATCAGAGTCTAGTTCATTTCACTTTAATGGAGAGTAAAAAAAATAACATTGACACAGCCGATTTGTTATGTCTCCTTTAGTTTTGGAGAGAACAATGATATTATTTATCATTTCTTCAAAGATGGGTTCTCCTGTGCCAGTTTTCTCTACAATACATTTGTAGACTAGGCAGCTTCTTTGTTCGGGAATTATGGTAGACAGCGTGGCTGGGAGTTAGGGTTTCCTCGACCAGCCTATACTGGTCTTATTTATGTCCAATCCATCCTCTCCTTTTGTAGAGATTTGTTAATAGCACCTTGCACTGGGTCCACTCTGCCATGCACAAGTCTACACACTTGTCTTTCTTTATCCGCAACCCACTAGACTTTTTATTGCTGTGTAGAGAATATTGTGATTTTCTGGAAAAGCTAAGGTTTAATTTGTTTTCTTCTATTTGTAGAATAAAAAAAAATATGCCCACAAGGGAAGGCTGGGGATTTTATGGACTGTGGAAAACAAGGTAAAAGTTATAAATAGAGAATATGCCTGCTCTCCTTGGGGAGGACAGGGAGAGTAAGGAGCCTGGGGCCTTCAGCCTTCTTGGCACCCTTGGTACCAAACTCCCAGTGCAGGAGACACCAAACCACAGCATGGTACCTCCCTGGACTTTGGGACTTTGCTGTGTGAACCTGCACATCCCAAACCCATCTTCTTCCTTCCAATAGCTGGTTCCTGGGTATTCTTCTGTAATTAGGATTTGCTTGTGTTTGTGTCTGTGTCTATCTGTATGTGTGTGTCTCTGTCTGTGTGTCTGTCAGTGTGTGCATCTTTGTGTGTGTGTGTGTGTGTGTGTGTGTGTGTGTGTGTGTGTGCCTGTGTGTGCAAGCATAGGACAGCTTGCAGGGTTGGTTCTCACCTTCTACCATGTGAGTCCCGGGTGGAACTCAGGTCTTCGGGCTTTGTGGGAGGCACCTTTACCTGCTGAGCCATATCACCAGCCCTGGGTTTATTTCTATGTTGATTTTCTCAGTGGCTCCTACAAGTCATGCTAACACCCTTCATTAAATTTCTGTGTCCCTCCAAAGGAAAGCTAATGTTCAAGACGTTGAACTCTTACTATTTACTCTGCTATACTGCTGAAGACATTCTGTCCTTCTAAATGTTGTTACCAATTGTGTCCATTATTTGCTCTATAATTTGGTTTAATATACAGTGATGCTAACAAGGCTAATTTTCCCGACAAACTGTAGCTCACTGAGGTGGTTTGAAAGAAAATGGCCTCCGAAGGGAGTGGCACTGATGGGAGGTGTGGCCTTGTTGGAGTAGGTGTGGCCTTGTTGGAGGAAGTGTGTCACCAGGGAGGTGGGCCATTGAGGTCTCATATATGCTCAAGCCATGCCTAATGAGACAGTCTACTTCCTGTTGTCTGCATATCAACCTGCAGCAGCTACCTCTCTAGCATCATGTCTGCCTGCAGGCTACCATGTCCTGCCATGATGATAACGGACTGAACCTCTGAACTGTAAGTGAGCCACCCCAGTTAAATGTTTTCCTTTGTGAAAGTTGCGGTGGTCATGGTGTCTCTTCACAGCAATAGAAACCCTAACAAAGACACTCACCATCCCCTTCCCCTCCATTTGTTTTCCTACTGTGTGCCTCAGGTGGCCAACACCCAAAGCCTTCTCCACTGTGACAGCAAGCTACGGGCCCTGATTGGAAGTTTAGTAATGCCCTCACACTCCTTAGATTTGCTTTCCTTTTCATTAAAAACAAGGATTTCTTTAAAATCACGTCGGTGCATGTTTGCTAGAGTGAGCTATTTCTTCCCGGAGGCACGTATCACCACTTTCCTTTCCAAGTAGGAGATAGTGTAAAATTATACAGCACACACCAAGCGCTTGCTGTTATTTTACGAGTGGAAATTCTGACAGTAGCCAAAGCCTTGCCTTGGCCTCTAGTTCCATCTTAAGTCGTATTCGAGCAAGGCTGCCTCCTGCGCCCCAGTGCATGCAAATGTTCGTGCAAATGTCTTATTTTTAATGAGAAGAATTCAGACTCAATATCTGCAAGGAAAAACAAGGTTTTGGTATCTGACATTAGTGTGAGTCCTCTGGGACACTTGCAGTTCTCAACATCTGGGTATAATAAACAATCATAAGGTCTAATGACGCTCTTGCTGCTCAGCGTCCTTTTAGTAACCTGTTGGAAGAGTTTTTTTAAAAATCCAAAAAACAACAATAAAGCTTCAGAACCGTGGGTGTTGTTGGTGCCTATGTCCTGAGGATTCTCCTGAGTGGTGAGATGGGGACACACGCATGTGAGATAGAATTTCTGGCTGAGAGAGACATTGATCGCATTATGGGGGGGGATGCCTAATATACTACGTGGATATGACTCATCTTGCCTCCAGATTGTGGATTTGTGCCGCCTCTCAGAGCAGGCACCATAGACTCAGGATCTCAGGAGGATTAAAGTCCAAATGGACTCATCAGAACAGCGTAAACGAGTCACTGGTGCAACTAATGTATTAATTTTTTCTTGACATTTTAAGTATCTTTGGGTTTCTGCAGAGCTTTCAAATGTTCTGGATAACATGAGCAGGCATTCCACCAGTGCAGGCCTGAGACAAGGTCATAACTTACTCTGGAAATTGACCAAAACAAAGATACGTTTCTGCAGAAGGTGTGGAACGACTCCCCTCCCTCTTCTTCGGCTTTTGGGCTGGGTCTGTGTTATCTGTGCAGTGGAAAAGTAAGGATTGACAGATGGGGCATTGTGGACATCCCCACTTCCTCAGCAGACCTGTACCATGCTCCCCACCTTTACCAAAACCTGCTTCCTTCCTCAGGGACACTAGGAAGCTGTCCAGATAATTATTTCATGGATTTGGGTCAAGACCTTTTCAAGGCTCCCTAAATGAAAAAGTAAAATATTACATTCAAATTTCTGTCTTGAAAATATACATATATATATTTTTTACTTCCAATAGTTCCACTGGACAAATGCAGCATGCTTGAGTTTCTCCCTAACTGAGGAAGATTCACAGGGAATAAAAAGTAGAGATGTTTGCTTCCATTCTTAAGGGCATTCAAGGCACAAAATGCTCCTAATTAAAAATTAGCTGATATTAGAGGATAATGTCTGTGATTAAAAAAACTACAAAGAATGTGAGTTGCTGTTTCCAAGGGAACATCTCATGATTGTCCTTCTAGATCAAAGGTTCCAGCTCTGTGTGGGTTTAACCTGGGTGTTTTCTGACAGACCCACACAGGGCACAATCCCCAAACAGGTTAAGGAACTGTGGCAACAGGGGTCATGAACCTCTGGCTATTGATTGTGCCCTCAGGAGGTCTCTTTGGCACTTGGAAGTGGTGGTGGGGGATCACAACAAGAGCCCCAATGCCGGCAGACCCCGGCCCCCCGAAATGACCCCAGGGAGCATTGGGCATGGCGACAAGTTGGAAGCCCACACTGTCCCAGACAGAGCCACTTCTGCACTGCTCTGACAGCCCTAGACACAAAGGTTCCGGCGTGAGAAAGAAGGGAGCCGGAAGCTGGGAACCCCTTAATAACTGCTCCTATCTGGGGACACAAGTGGCCGCTTTATTGGGGGGCCCTTTATTATATGCCTTCTGAGGTGGGGTATAAGGGCAGTCCTGCTGCCAGCATGTGTCCAGCCGTTCACATCTGGGTCTCCTGTTATACCCGTCCTTGGCCTGTGCACCTGCTAGATGCCGAGAAGTTATTTCCCAATCCCTGTCTCTATGGTCCAGGGCTAAAGAGTTTGCAGAGGGTGTGGGGACTAACATAGTCCTCCCTTAGAGAGCAAACAGAACTTGATGAAATATCAGCCTGGCATTCTGGGTTCAAGATGGATTCCATGGGAACATACACCTTCCCACAAGGACAGCCTGCCTGGCACACTGTAGTCTGGAGTGGTCACATCACCACCGCAGTGAGATCTGAGGGCACTCTTTGAAGAAAGAAACTGTGTAAGCTGAAAAGCATGCTTTCTAACTTTTATTAATTTGTGTTTGTGTGTGTCCATGTGTCGATGTGTGTGTGTGTGTGTGTGTGTGTGTGTGTGTGTGTCTGTGTGTGTGAGTGTACGTGTGTGTGTGTGTGTGTGTGTGTGTGTGTGTGTGTGTGTGTGTGAGCCAGAGGTCAACCTCAGATTGTCTTTCCTTAGGTCTCATGCACTTTGTTGAGATTGGTCCCTAACTGGCCTGGAGCTCACCACATAGGCTAGGCTGGATTGTTGGTGATCCCCAGGGATCTGCCTGTCTCCATCTCCCCAGCACTGAGACTATAGGCATGTACCATCTCCCCTGGGCTTTTTGTTTGGATTCTGGAGGCTGAACCCAGGTCCTTACACTTGTGTACTTTACTCTCAAATATTATTAAAGACCAGCCTTAATAATATTCTTCCCAGGGGCTCAGAAGAGAAGCAACGAATGGTGAGAATTATTTTTGGGAAAAGAATCTAAGTACACCAAGCTCTTTGTCCTTCTACTTTATTCCTCTGGGATAAAATCCTAGCTACACAGCTTCAGTTCTGTTCTCATGCCTAGCTCCTTTCTTGCCTGATTCCTCTCTACCTTTATCTGCTGTCCTCTCTAAATTCTATCTTACTTAGTTCTGCCCCATCTTGGTCTTTCTCATCTCGTTCTTACCCATCTGGCTCTTCCTCATCTTCCATCTTGTCCTCTAGTTCTCCATCTAGTTCTTCAGTCAAAATCCTCTCTAAGTCTCTGAGGTTTACAGTTGCATACCCATGCAATAGGCAAAGCAAGGTTGCCAGGCTTGAGTTCTTATAGGGTCAGAAAGGCAGGCAAGAGTTTTCCTCAGGCAGTGACTGTCAGGCTTTCTTTTACAACCCAAAAGGGGAGTGGTAAAGGAGGAGGTCAACTGAGAGCTAAAATTGGTTAATATATCAGAAAAAGGGAATTTATGTGCTCAAACTTCATTCCTAGAGGTGGTTAGGTAAACGTTAGGAGTCTACAATGTTAGTATAAATACCACTAAGGCTGTATAAGAAAGAAGGGTCTCAGCTTAAATTGCACAAGAAATAAAGCTATCCGCCTGATCTAGGAGATACAGGCGTTGTTTCCATAAGGGTGTTACCTTAGTTCAGGAGATCATTTGACCTTGGATGTTTGGTAGGTGTTTTAGATACATACACTGTTAGGAGTTCTTAGAAGCACACATAGCATTACAAGAAAATTATTGTAGGAATTGGCTAATATATATACAGAAGCTAAAATATCACCAAGACTTTTTAAGCCATGGCTTGACCTTCGGAAATGTCCTCGACCTTTCCAAGCAGTAACTTTTGTGACAGTAGCTGGATTCCAATACATTTTCTGCAGCTTGTAGCACTTTACTCATGAGCGGTATCACTGCCCGGTTTTGAAAGTGGAGCAGTTAGCATGAGATCTCTCCTGAGTCACACTGCATGTTGGTTCACTTTTATAATCAGAAAGTCAGACTGGAATGACTTGCATGTTGGACACAACGAAGAGAAACACGGGACTAGACAGGCCATCGTGAAGGTGTCCAGCAACACACGAAGCCAGCAAACACGAACCAACAAAACAGGCCTTTGCAACACCACCAGTCATGGCAGTTCAGTGGCAGGAAAGGGGCCATCTTGGTCTTCAACATATTCCCTCCTGGGGACACATCATGATGTTCTTGGGGCCAGGAAGGTTCCGGAGAATTGAGCAATGTTTAAGATGTGGAAGGCAGGGATAGAATGAAATGAACTGCACCTTAAGTAAACATTGATAAGACTATAAAAATAAAAATAAAAACAATGCAAAAATAAGAAGACACTGAAGAGAAAATGACAAATATCTGCAAATCTCCCAGCCCCCAACTTCAAGGAGATTCTGGCAAGGGGCAGAGTTAAGGAGAAAAAACATGCTAGCATGCTCTATACTTGTTTTCCCATTTTGTGTGCACGTGTTGGGGTGGAGGAGTAGAGGCAGTTTATAGGGATGATGATAAAAGGCGTGTATGCGGGGATTAGTCAAATGTAAGCCATACCGCTGTTGGCAAAATAAACAGAAAAGACACAAATCTCAGAAAAGACAGCAAGCAGTGCTCCAGCACTCCAGCGAAGGAAAGGGACTAAATGAGAAACACAAGGGAAATGTAAACAGCAATCACAAGCGAAGGTGGAACTAAGACCTCCCCCCAGGAGTTAATCCAATAAAATAGATGTTCAGTGCAGCTATTAAAAGGTGAAACCTCGGGCCGTATGAGAACAAGCCCAGACTTGTGTTTACATCCAAAGTATTCCTTTAAAATGTGGGTACGGTCTCAGCAAAGGAATTTGTAGAAAGCATGTGCTTTCACTCCCCAAGGGACAGAGAAGCCAGCGGAAAGGATGAATCCAACTGTCTGATTCAACTACAGTCCCCTGAGTGTCCGCTGGATAAGAGCTGGCTGCAGGAGACAGGGCAGCAGGGAGGGAGGGACACACTGCCTCAGCTCTTGGGAGGTGACATTCTGGGAAGGTGATTACAGGATATCTCTGAAGGGAAGAACCAAGGACTTACACCAGTCCCTTTAAATCAAATGAGTTTTTTATTATCTCATCAGCCATTTTTGCCTGTAAATTTCACACAAGAAGCATCAGATTAAATCCCCACCACATGACCATATCCTTAAAATGCAACCCATTTTGTGGACTTTTTTTTTTGAGGCAGTGTCCCAGGTAGCCCAGATTGGCTTTGAACTTACTACACAATCAAGTATGACTTTGAACTTCTGATCCTTCCCCCTGCTGAGTGTTGGGATTACATGCATACACCACTACAGCCTGTAAATGTGGTTGGGTGTGGGGAGGAAGCCTAAGGCCTTGTGTGTGCCACTCAAGCACACTACCAACGGTGTCACATCCCATTTTCTACATGACATTTCCCAGGGTGGGCACCTTTCCAGGATGGACGGGTAGAGCTCACCTCTCCTCTACTGCTATACCCAGAGGGCCAAGCTGGGACACTGGCTGACTCAAAAGGCCCCTGGGCTTCACATGGGGACTTCTTCAGCAGGGCAGCCAAAGGATGGAGGAAAACATGAATCCAAGCCATTGCTCTGCTCAGAACAGGAGATGGAAGCACTGTGGTTGGGGTGGGCAGTGTATAGAGGAGTGTGACAACCGTAACTCTCTCTAGACCCTGTTGACCATGATACCATGATGGAAGCTTTCTGTCAGTCAATGGCATGGCTTTAGTAATTCTACAGTGTCCTGAAGCTATTTTGAGTGAATGGGAGATAATCTACATCAGTGCAAAGGGTTTCTGCGCATTCCCATTGGTGATTGGGTTAAGATAGGGTGTCCCAGACCAAGCTATGTCTGCCCATTGTGCATTCCAAAGATGATGCTTGAAAACAATGAAAAATTAGTCCAGAAGGTGTTGGGGAAGGAAAGAATTGAGGCAAGGAGTCCTGCTGAGTATGTCAGCTCTGTAGGCATCCTAGTCTATTCCTGCTGGGGACCTGGGACACTGCAGAGAATGTGTGCCCCAGGCATATCCATAGAATATCTGTTCCTTGTCATCAGAATTAAGAGATGCTAGAGTGCCAACCTTCCTCAGCTGTTTCAACCTCTCCTAGCCCTATAGGCAAAGCCCTTGAGTGTAATAGGGTCCTTGTTCTGAGGGTCAGTGTCCTATTGGTGAAGAGAAGGTGCCAAGGAGACGCTGGTCTTGTGACAGCATCTATTATCACCATTTTCTCCATCCTAACTTCTTCTATTACCATTTACTAAATTGGTACTTTGTAGATTCATTTAATTATCTATCCTCCTCCTCCTCCCCCTCCTCTTCCTTATCATCATCCTCATCATCCTCCTCATCATCATCATTGTCATCATTAGAAACAGGGTCTCACATAGTCCAGGTTGGCTGCCAGTTCCCTAAGTAGCCAAGGATGACCTTGAACTCTTGCTCTTCCTGCTTCCACTTCCTGGGTGTTGGGTTTACAAGTGTGCACCACCATTCCCTATTTATGCAGTGCTGGAGAGCAGACCCAGGGCCTCACTCATGCTAGATAAGCACTCTATCATCTGAGCTACATCCCCAGCCCCAGCTCTTTAAAAAAATTTCACTCTACTCTTTGACAGTTTAATATGTGCGTATAATGAATGCATTCACCCCACCACCCTCTCTTATGCCCTCCTACTCCCCTGACCACCTTCCTCTTCCCTCCAAGTGTCTCTCCTTCATTCATGGATCCTTGAGTTTAACTAGAGTTGCCCGCATGAACATATACATGGAGTTATTTAATAAAGCACGGGAAACTTACAAGTGGCTATACCACTGAGGAAAAAATTATCCATGTCCCTCAGCAGCCACCAGCTGCCAGCAGCTCCTCAACTAGGGGTTGGGACTCAGGAACCCTTCTCACATCCAGATATTATGGGTTTGCAAATAACACCAACTGTGAGCTCATGAGTACACGGGCCATGCCGTGGCCAGTGGACAGCGTTACACAGCACTCTTTATCCTCTGGTGCTGAGGTTCCCTCTGCCCCTCTTCCTCTGTGTCCCCCCCCAGCTTTGGAGGGTGTGATGCAAGTGTCCCATTTAGAGATGAGCACTCAACAGTCACTACCCTTACCACTTTGACCAGTGGTGGGACTCTGTAATAATTTCTTGCCCACTGCAAAAAGAAGCCTCTTTGACCAAGGTTAAGAACAGCACTGATCTATGGGTAAAAATATAAATATTGAGAAAGTGTTTTGACAACATTTTCATCGAATAAAACAACAGTTGTCCTTCTCTATTAGGGCCTATGACCTCTCAGCCATGCAACCCCAGTACTTTGTATTCAGCTGTATCTTGGTTGCGTTGATCTAGGGAGCTTCTCCACGTCCCCTCCATCCCCAGCCTTGTTCTTGCATGTAGACCCTGGATGGGCCCCTATTTATTCTAAGGTCCAGGGGTGAAAACAACTCGATGTTTGTGTGCATGGTCTTCACAAAGCTACGTGGTTGTGCTAGGGGACAGTTACACACCACAGGCTGTGGATGAGAGGCAGTGCCATCGAAAGTAATGGGCATAAGACAGCTGACCTCCAAAGACGTATTGCAAAACCGTACAAACAGTTGAGAACAATCAGGTAAAGAAAGGTCAAGGGTGATACCTGATGATTCTAACCTGTGACAGACGAGAAGGCTGATTGCCTGGGCAGAGTTCAAGATGCTCCAGGTTCTCATCTGTTCCCAAAAAAGAGACAAGAAAGCCAGTGAGCTCCACTGTGGAAGGAGGAGGAAGGCATGGCACATGCGTCTACAGGGAGGATTCAATGTGGACACTGAGAAGAAGCCCAAAGGACCTTCAGGCATGTTTCTGAACAAAAGAGGGCCATTGCCATCTCTCTCAAACCTTGTTCCTAAAGAATGTTCCCCTGGGTGTTTACTTTGCACACGGGGTAGCATTCTTCCAGGTGCTCGGGCTGATAGAAAGCCTTTTACAGACCTTTCTGTCGTCCCTTGACTCAGTCTTCACTGTACAAAATAAACCCTGGGGAGCTTATTATACCGAGATTCCTGGGCTCCGATCCAAACCTACTGAATCACAGTCTCCTTTGGTGGTCCCAACACTCTTGAGTTAGGCATTCTTTCTGCAGCCAACTGTGCTCTCTATAGGTAGGAGGAGGGATTTATCTATCTGCCACTCATCCATCCTTCCATTCATTAGCCTATTAATCTATCCGACCATTTTTTATTCATTTACCCACTCACCCATCTTTCCTTCCTTTCTTCCCTCTTTCCTTCATTCGTTTTTTCCATCCTTTTACCCACACATCCATGTATCTATCCATCTACCCACCCACCTACTTATCTATCTACCCTTTCACCTACCCATCTATCCATTCACTCATCAATCTATCCTTTCATCATCCATCCATCCATCCATCCATCCATCCATCCACTCATCCATCCACCCTTTCACCCACCCATCTATCCATTCACTCATCAATCTATCCTTTCATCATCCATCCATCCATCCATCCATCCATCCATCCACTCATCCATCCACCCTTTCACCCACCCATCTATCCATTCACTCATCAATCTATCCTTTCATCATCCATCCATCCATCCATTTATCCATCCATCCATTCATCCATCCACTCATCCATCCACTCTTTCACCCACCCATCTATCCATTTATTCATGAATCTATCCTTTCATCATTTATCAGCCATCCATCCATCCACTCATCTATCTACCCTTTCACCCACCCATCTATGCATTCATTCATCAATATATCCCTTCATCATCCATCCATCCATCCATCCATCCATCCATCCGTCCATCCATCCACTCATCTATTCACACATCTATCTGTGCATCCACACATCTACCCAGTGGTCTATCTAGCCATTTGTCTATCCACTCATTCATCTATCTATCCATGTATTCCCCCATCTACCTACATATCCACCCATCCATCCATCCATCCACCCACCTGCTCATATACCTATTCACTTATCTATCTACCCAGCCATGCATCTATCCATCTAGCTTTGCATTTAGACACCCAACCAAATAATCACCCATTTATTCATTCAAATGCACACTGAAGATTTACTATGTGCCAGGCATAGACTAGGAAGTAGAAATCATGTAGAGGGTAGAACAGACACAGCTCTGCTGTTAGGAATGTGACTTGCTGCAAAGGAAGCTATGGAGTGTGTTGGGAGTAATTTATTATGGAAACTGGAAGCAAGAGACAGGTGCATGAAATGTGAAGAGGCAGCTGGAACTTCAACAGGACTGTTTGGAAAGTTCTGCAGGAAAGTAACATTTGCCTTGGAGATTCACAAAAACACAGAAGAATCATGTGGTGGTTTGGATAAAATGGTCCCTATAGGTCCATAGGAAGAGGCACTATTAGGAGGTGTGGCCTCCTTGGAGTAGTTGTGGCTTTGTTGGAGGAAGCACATCACTAGGGATGGACTTTGAGGTTTCAGAAACTCAAGCCAGGCCTAGCGTGGCTCACTGTCACTTCCGGCTGCCTGTGGATCAGGATGTAGAACTGTCAACTCCTTCTCCAGCACTATGTCTGTCTGCATCCCACCATGCTTCCCACCATAATGATAACGGACTAAATCTCTGTACTGTAAGCCGGCCCCAGTTAAATGTTTTCCTTTAGAAGAGTGCCGTGGTTATGATATTTCTTCACAGCAATAGAAACCATAACTAAGACAAGTCAGTACGCAGAGATCCTCGGGGGAGAAAGTCCCCATCTGAGAAACCAGCAACAGTGTCGTCCAAAGGTGGCTCTAGAAACAAAAAGCCAATGCTGTTGGGCCGGGGAAGCCGGAGAGAAAAGTTGCCGTCTAGGATGGGGCTAAGAACTCTGTTTCCCACTCTGGTTGAGACAGGAGGCCCTGGAAGGACTGAGCCACGTGTCCTCTGATCTGACTGGTTTTGACAGGATCACTCTGGCTGTCTGATTAGAGTAACCTTCTAGAAAGGAAGGCAGATGGATTGAGGCAGCCCAGTCAGGAGGTAACTATAGTGCTCCAGATGAAAGTCACTCCTCCAGGCTGCCTCTTGAAGGGCTGTCTTACACAAGCCTAGAGAGGGGCAGTGCACAGACATGGCCAGAGCAAGGTGGTACCTCAGGCCTGCTGGGGTTGGACAGAAGGGGCTGGGATTCTGGACCTATCTAGAAGGTAGCACAGACTCCCCCTGTTCACACTGAAAATGGGGTCTTCTTTCCTTATTTTTCCCAAACAGTGATCTTCCCTAGAGCAGGTCCAGGCAGAACTTTGTTTAGATTCTCAGGAACCAGAGAAGAGTCACGGAACACTTCCCTAGTCTCGATGCAGGTCCTCACTCTCCCAAGGCCCTGGGGGGGTGGGGGTGGGGATGGGGCAGGGGACACAAAGCACAAAGTGAACCCGGTGTAAGGAGACAAGATGACTATTAATAGCTCATCATATTTATGCAATGACATGGTAGGAATTTTTTAGTGTTTTCTGAAGGGAAAAACATTTTGTCTTTGATGGATTTTCTGTTTTGCAGACATAATTAATCATGTCAGAGGAAATCAATTTCTCTAAGAGCAAAAATAATCTATGCTTTGCCAACGACAAACACCACTTTTATTTAAGATACACTCTTCCTCCCTTGACTGTGCTTCTGGGCGCCAGCAGCAAGCTTGCTGTCTGCTCACTTGGATAACCGCGATTCACCGAGAAGTGTGGGGCTCTCGGAGCCTGGAGTTAGACATGTTTCTGCTTCATCAAAAGGACTCTCCTTCTGTTTCGGAGGTGACAAATGAGTGGCAATATACACAAGGACAAGTGTTCCCCAAACCTCTGAGCAATAAACACTCCCTTAGGAGCCGTGTGGGAGCACGTACAAGCAGGCTTATTTCACCCGCAGATGGGAATGGAGTAGCTCTGCCTGTGACCATCACAATCCCCTGTGCGGCCATTCCAGGAGAGGGGCTGCGAGTCCAGGGAGTGGGGTAGAGACACCATGCCTGTCACCTGCCTTGCTGTTGGAGGGTTCCGCAGTCAAAAACCTACCGTCCCGTGATTCTCCTGTGCGTCTCAGGTCTGCTCTCTGGAATTTCAAATAATGTTTTTCCAAAGAGATGAAGATGACTCCCAAGCCACTCCTGAGGATTCTCTCTCCTCTCTCTCTCTCTCTCTCTCTCTCTCTCTCTCTCTCTCTCTCTCTCTCCATGTGGAGGACCACCTCAGGTGTCACTCCTTGGGCATCATTAACCTTTTAATTTTTTTGAGACAGGGTCTCTCGGTGAGCTGGAACCGGAGTATGTGGAAGTGGTTGGTGGGTCTTAGAGGATCCATCTGTCTTCGTATACCCAGCATTGATATAAAAAGCACAGGCCGCCATACCATACAACTTTTTTGTTTGTTTGTTTGTTTTGTTTTGTTTTGTTTTTTCGAGACAGGGTTTCTCTGTGTAGCTTTGCGCCTTTCCTGGAACTCACTTGGTAGTCCAGGCTGGCCTCGAACTCACAGAGATCCTCCTGGCTCTGCCTCCCAAGTGCTGGGATTAAAGGCGTGCGCCACCACCGCCCGGCTACTTTTTTTTTGTTTTTAATGTGCGTTCTGAGGATTACACTCGGGTCCTTGTGTTCCCATGGCAGGCATTTTACAGAGTGAGCCATGAGCCGTTTTCCCTGCTCCAGTATTCACATTTGGGAGCCCAGTTTTTGTTGCAGGACCCCGATCCTGGTGGTTTCTCGTGAAGTCATGTATGACTGCCAGGGAGGCTCATGGGTGTTTTCAGTGTCTGTCCTGGGTTTGTGGCTGGCACAAGAATGAGGCGTGTTTGGGCTTTGCCTCATTCCTGCGGTGGCCTTTTGCATTTGGGGTCATGTTGGGAGAAGTCCTGCCCTTTGCAAACACCCCAGGAGTGAGCACTTGGCTCACCCCACCCCCAGCCCCACGCCCCACCCCGCTCAGATGTGCAGACTCTCCTGGAAGACAAAACCCAGAGTCCTGAATCCGCCTGGCTCTGGAACAAATCTCAGGAGAGAGTGACTTGATTTTCAAACTTTAGCTATCTTTGTCATTTTTTTGCCAGGCCTGATCTTTTTACAAATGTGCTTTTAATTAAGTGCTGCTTTGCTTATCGTTCTCCCACCCTCTTGGGTTTCCAGCCTCTGCGCCACTCCCCAACCTCCCTCAGCTTCTTGCCTCAGCACGGAGGCTCCTGGAGCTTTGGGGACTCCTGGGGGAAGGGCAGCCCTCAGATTGCCTTTCCTGGTGTGCCACAGCTGCTTCTCCAAAGATCAAGTTCCGAGGAATGGGGAGCACACGGTCGCCCTAGGTCGTGAGGACAGCCTTCCTGCCCTGCACATATTTTTGATATGATGAAGGGCTGGCAGGATCAGTCCTGTCTGGACAGAGAGTTTGGAATGATGCCTCCTGGATGCAGAGTGGTCCGCACAGAAGGCCACGTTCCATTCCAGAGGACACAGCTGAGGATGGTTTGGGTCATGGAGAAAGGCTACCGTTCCCGAGAGCTGAGAACAGGGTGTCTCATCTCTAAAGTTAAAAAGAAAGGAACAGAAACGCCAGCAGAAACCCAAAGGGAGGTGACGGAGAGTGCGGTTGTGTAACAAGCCACCTGATTTATGAAAAGTCCTGCAAAAACAACCACAGAAATGAATGGTGACAGGTGTGTCCTCACCATACTGGGCTGGGCGACATTTCTTTATTAAAAGAAAAATCCCAGCATTTTTTAAGGAGAGCCAGCCGGTTTAAGGACAATTGCTTAACAAAACACCCAAATGTCCTTCCTAAGCCAGCCTTGTTTGAGGCCCGACCTTGGCTTTTCTGCAGATGGAAGGATTGGGCACTATGATGGGCCATAGTTACCCCTTCGGGTATCGACACCCTGACCACAATCCCACAGCAGGAGACACAGGCAGGGTTTGGGAATCCAGCCTGCATGAGGCTCCTACTCACCATGTTCACCTCTAGCGTGGGGACTTACAAATGTGTGTCAGTTACAAGGCATCCCTCAGAGATCAATGGAAGCTCTTGTGTTAAGGGACCAGTGAGTCCGCTCACTCACACCCTTGTGCCTGTGGACAGCCCAGTGGTTCAGAAAACACTTGGCAGATGGACACCAACGACATAGTTCCTTGTAGAAGAGCTGCACTCTTAAATTTATTTATTTGAATGCGTATGTGTGCGTGTGTGTGTATGTGTGGGGGGGTACACATGTATGTGTGTGAGCATGTGTGTGGAAGCCAAAATTCAACCTTGAGTGTCTTTCCTCAGGAGCTGTCTACCTTGGTTTTGTTTGTTTGTTTGTTTGTTTGGTGTGTGTATGTGTGTGTGTGTGTGTGTGTGTGTATGTGTGTGTGTGTGTGTGTGTGTAGGCCAGAGGCCAATAAGTCCCATGAAGAGGCTTTATTTACACCAGGCTAGGACAGGCCTACAGCATTCAGAATCCAGAATGCCCACTCTCATCCTTCACTATTGACAGACTTTGTATTCCAGAGCCTGGCCGAGTTACCAGTGGATAGATGTGTGTCATAGACAAGTGGTAACTGGACGATTGTTAAGTGGTTCTGGTGGAAGGACATAGAATGGGGGGGGGGGTACTGAAAGGGTTAACTTATTGCTATAAAAATGAGGATTGATGGAGAGCAAGGGCTGCCAGGGGTTTCCTGTCCCTGACAGTGCTGCAGCGATGTGACACTTAGGGAAAGGCCACTATGTGATAAAATGTCGTAATTTCAGACTGGAGAAGTGGTTCTCCACAGGAAAGACTGAGAAGAAGTCTTGGAGAGAGAGGGAGATGTTGGAGCCCACAAAAGCTTCTTAGTGAGATCTGAGCTTACTTTACACAGCAGAGGGGCATTAGGGGATGGCTTGACCACGTGCAAGGTCACCAGGTACCTGGGATGCTCTGCACTTGGCTGTCCTGGGGGAGGTCTTTTGCTCCACCCCTTGGCATTCCTTTAAAATCCCTTTAGTAGAGACAGAAGGGGCTGGTGGGTTTTGACCCAGGCCCTCCCCAGGCTATCCTGTGTTTCTATCTGTCTCTCTCCTCTATATTTCTATGTACATACTCCTCATTTCTCCCTGCTCAAGAGTACCCTGCGCGGGGGGGGGGGGGGGGGGGGGGGCGCGGGGGGGGAGGCAGGGGGGGGCTGGGAGGGGGGAATGAGGACACCCAGAGAGAGAGAGAGAGAGAGAGAGAGAGAGAGAGAGAGAGAGAGAACAGAAAGGTATGTTCAGGGCAAACAGCTGCCTGCCCGAAGCTTGTCCCTTTTGTGTGAAACAGGTTTTGTGGCTGGGGACTGTGGGGACTGAAATTAAACAAATTCTAAGCCTGAAGCATTCCAAACAACAAGCCAAGGACAATGGCAAGCCAGCTGAAAGGAGAGGCCACAGGAGCAGGAGCAGGGTGCGGCCCAGGTGTCTGAATAAAGCCATAAGGAACGTTCCCACCTGGTTCTCTTCTCCTGACTAAGGGGACATACTTATCAGGCTTCTTAAAAAAAACAAAGATAAATAGAAAGAGCAAAAATAAAGAGGGCGTGGGGCGTTCGCTCAGGGTTGTTTGTATTTCTTGGGATACTACAGAACCTTCTAGAGGAACAGAGGTGGGCTGTCAGCCTCAGACACTGGAGCACATACTGCCCTTTTTTTAAAAAACCAGAATCAATTCTTTATAAAAAATGAAGTCTTTTACAGCACACATTTGCCTTTTCACGTGGCATGAAAAATGCAGTGGAAGCAGAGATGGGGTTGCCTCCCATGTCTGCGGCCCCCTCCCCGCCATCCTCAGCCCCATAATTCCTCCTTTATCACACTTCTACCCCTCTCCCTTTCCTCTCTCTGACCACAATCTAAAGCTCACAGCTCATGGGCTGCTCTGTCATTAGTCACCTTCCAGACAGGTTCCGCAGACTCCCCATGTCAAAGTCAGGGAATTCCCCCTCAAGATCACTTTGTTAGGAAGCAAGGCAGAGAATGAGAATGAAAAATAAATTAAACAGCGTTCACATCCCGCCCTCCCCCCCCCCCCCCCGCCCTCTCTGGGTGCAAGACCTCAGCCAAGTCGCCTTCATAGCCTGTGTTCTTCTGCGTGTTGAGTAATTAACCAAAGGGTTTGTATGCAGGCTTTTGTTACTCTTGGCTGATAAAGCATCATATCAAGGGGGGTCCATTTTCCTCAGCTCAGCCCAAGTCACTTTGGCAAGTTTAATCGGGTCTAACAGTTTTGCTATTTACTGCTGGAATTTGTGTGTCTTAAGGGCACCCTGGGAGTTGAGTTTAGTGGCTAGCAGATTGACTTACAGCACGGAGCCAGGTGGAGGCAGAGGCTGGGGAAAATGCACGTGAGGAAGTGTTGCAGACCTGCCTCTGTGGTGAGAGTCTGTCCCCACAGGCTTGGACTGTGGGGATTCTCTCCACAATGTGCAAAAGGGACTGTTTGAATGTGGAGATTTAAAGCATTCCCAAGCAGCAGAGGGATGTGTCTACTTGGGGCTGGGATTCACAGTCCTGGGCTCTGTGATTTACCAGTTCTATGATCTCACTGCGTTTTCTTCATTTACAAATGAAGTTAGTGAACCTTACTTTGGCTGGGGGGCGGGGGGGGGGGGGCGAGGGTGTCTTGGGGACAATGAGGTCATCTAAGGATGTAGCCCATTCCCAGGTATCTATCTGTACACCTCTATCCAAATCCCTCTTGCTTGTTTTCCATAAAGGAGACACCTTTAAACTCCACAGAGTCAGGGACTTCAGAGGTGAGCGTGACCCTGATGTTCAAAAGATGGTGTCATAGGTGATAAAGCTTGCTCACAGATTTCCCTCACCCTATTCTTTCAAAAGTTTTAGGGAGAGATCACAATCCCCATTTGGATGAAGAAATCCTGAGCAGCGGCAAAGCGGGACGCCATGAGGAGGATATAACCTTCAAGTCAGTGGAGGTGACAATGGTGATGATGTCAGTGGCAGCCATGGCAACCACGGCTGATATCCAGAGGGACATCTGGAGTACCACTCTCCCACACTTTAGCGTCCACATCTCATTTGAAAATACCCATTTTCAAAGTAAAGGATGTTCCAATTTTCTTTTCACTAGAATAAAATGGGCTTAGGTAGGCCAGTCAAAGTCTACATGCTACAAGAAATCAGATCTTCGTTTAAAGGTTTCATTTATACCGAAAACGAGGGAAGACACCATGTCTTCTTGATAGAAAACCCCAATGCTGTGAAGATGGCGGTCCTGTTCAGGGAAATAGAGACTCAAAGGAGTCTTAATCCAAACCTGACAGTCTGCTTCGCTGCATTTGATGAGCTGGCTCTGAAAGTCGAAATCCGAAAGGTCAAGAAGGCCCTGGTGATCTCAGTGCAGCAGAAGAGGGTTGAAGCTTATGCACTACTGTCTATCAAGATGCATTAGGGAGCCGTGCTAACTAAAGAGCTCATCTGTGATGGGAAGGCCAGTCCAGAACAACCGGGCATGTGCTTTCGGATTGGTGAAAACTGGCACGCTGCCCGACCGGGTGGAAAGGGTGGCCCTTTCAAACATGGCGCTGAGTCAAACCGATGTAGCTGTGTTCCACGTGATCCTTGGTTGCTTTTGGTTTTCAGTGGTGGGGGTGGATTCCAGGCCTCACATTGGCCAGGCAAGTGCAGTACCACTGACTTAAATCTCTAGCCTTCCATGTTGTATTGACTTCATTCTCTCTCTCTCTCTCTCTCTCTCTCTCTCTCTCTCTCTCTCTCTCTCTCTCCCTTCCTCCCTCCCTCCCTCTTCCTCTCCCCCCTTCTTCTTCTTGTCTGTCTGTCTGTCTGTACCATGGTACACATGCAGAGGACAACATTAGAGAATTGGTTCTCTCCTTCCATCATGGGGTGGGTTCTGGGCATTGATCTCAGATCGTCAGGTTTGGCAGCAAGCACCTTTACCCACTGAACCATCTCACTGGCCCCACATCTTAACACAGTGAGAGCAAACAGCTGGCTCTTATACACAGCAGCACACAGATGTAGTATTGAACAAAAATGGTGAAAGCCATTCATTCAATTTAAAAATAATTTTAAAAATTTAAAGTTTTCTTTTAAAAAAAATTCTGAAATCCTTGTCAATGTTATTAGAAGTTCAGGACTGTGGGAGGAAAACTGGGCAAAACTGAAGCAGGACTCTGGGGTGGGTGTGAATCTTTGTTTCTTGGGTCTCAAGACTGATTGTTGAACATGCTCAGTCTACCGAAGCTCGATTATGAGTATTGTGTATTTGTATATTTCTATGTGCCTAGTGTCCATCAATAAAAAGCAACAGGAATCATCAATAATGCTCTGACTTTATGTGGACTTTCTCTATTGCCTCTGGTCACTTGAGTTCCTTGTGATGGAGACTCCTGGCCATCCTGCTCTCATTGGCTCTCTCCTCTATTATCTCTAGACTCTGCCTTTGGCTAGCTTCAGTTCTCAGGTCCTAGCAAGTATGATATAAGGGGACTGAGCTCCTGCACATGGACCTGGGTCTGAGGCCAGTTGTAGCTTCTGGAGACATTTCCAGCCCCTAACTTGTCAGGCTTCAGGCCAGAGACCAGAAGAAATTTCAACACACCTGAAAACCCCAGGAGAGCCCTGAGAGTCTAAAGGTTGGAGGAGGAAGCAGACATGGCTGGTCAGAGCTTTACTACCGTATCTAGGGAACGATCTTCTCATTGCCCCTTGGAAGTCCATGCTAGCTTCTCACCAAAGACATCGCCCTTCAGCTACCCCTGCCTAGCTTCCACCTCGACTGACTTTTCCATGAGAGTTAAGTAAGTTTGCTATAGCCCATGAGGTGAGTGGCTCCTCTGAGTTAGATGTACACACAATTACTGTGCAGTTCCACTGTCCACCCAAACCCTAACTCTACTGTCTTAGTTAGGGCTTCTATTGCTGGGAAGAGACACCATGACCAAGAAAACTCTTATAAAGGAAAACATTTAATTGGGGCTGGCTTACTGTTTCAGAGGTTGTGCCCGTTGTTGTCACAGCAGGAAGAATGGTGGCGTGCAGGCAGACGTGGTGCGGGAGAGGAGCTGAGAGTGCTACATCTGGATCCACAGGTAGCAGGCAGAGGACTGGCTTGAGCTTCTGAGACCTCAAAGCCCACACCCTAGTGACACACTTCCTCCAACAAAGCCACACCTACTCCGATAAGGCCGAATCTCCTAATAGTGCCACTCCCTTGGACCAAATATGAGTCTATGTGGGGCATTCCTGTTCAAACCACCACACCTACCTCATGGGAAAGGAGTCAAAGCTTGGAGACTTCAGTCCCTTGTTCAAGATTAAGCACACAGTCACTAGGAGAGGCTGTGATGAATGGAGGTGACTAGTTAAGCCAGGTGGCAGAAAGCAGAGCCACTGTGGCCTGTCCAGAAAAGAGCATCCTTGCACTCATTACTACAGATGACTGAATCACTGGGCAGCTGAAGGGAAGGACTGTAGGTGAGCCCCAGGCACATTTCTGTCACCACCGATGCCACCAGGAAGCTGTGAGCATCACTGCTCTCTGCAGATCCACCTCTTGCTCTCTTTCCACTGAAGTCAACAGTGAATGAGAGTCTTGAATGGAGCTTCTGATTGGCACATGCTAAATCACACCCAGAATCTGAGCTGTAAGAAGATCTGGGAAGCAGTGTGATTTTTTGGCACTCGGCCCTTAGTAGAGCAAAAGTCACATTTAACAGAGTTGGAGATTGAGCGAAGTCAATCAGAGAGCCAGCAGCAAATACCTACATCCAGTGTTAAATTGCAAGTTTATGTGTATGTGAGTGTTGTGGGCAAATGAAAATGGTATATCTATGTATGTAGTGTTATGTATGTGTGGAGGTCTATGGTGTGTGTCCGTGTGGTGAAGCTGTGTGTATTGTCTGCCTTTTTTTCCTTGTGTAGGGGCTGAAGAGGTAGAAGTCCTTCTCCACCCACTTCTGACACCATGTATGTAATCTTATTTAGAGTTATTTTTGGCCAGCTAACTTTGTGACCACAGTGAACAAATTTAAATTTACATAAAACACACACCCCTCTTTGTGGTTCAAAGACGGTTGTATCATTTTCCTTACTCACAGAATGCCCATTGGAGTGTGTGTGTGTGTGGGGGGTCCCTTTTACCCCACAGCAGTAGGCTCATAGCATAGAGATGGCTAAGAAGGTTTATAAGCAGAAGTCTACTAGGTTAATAATTCTGAAAGGGACAGACAGCTAGCATTTCCTCTTCCTCCTCATCTTCTTCTTAATGTATGTGGGTATCCTGTTTGCACACTATTTGTGTGCCTGGTACCCACAGAGGCCAGGAGAGGATTCAGAACCCCTAGTACTGGAGTCACAGACAGTGGTGAGCTGCCACATGATGCTGGGTATCGAACCCAGGTCCTCTGGAAGAGCAGCAGTGCTCTTAACCTCTGAGCCATCTCTCCAGCCCCTCCTTTTGTTTCTCACACTTTGTTTTCCTTTCTTCCATTCTGGAAAGGTCACCATGCTTGCAAGAGATGGAACACCCATTTGGTGACCTTGGGACAAGACAGTCAGTCAGAAAGGATGCTGTGGGAGCCAGGTCTCTAACAACATATTGCAAGTGACCAAGATGTCCTCAACCACACAACCGAGAACTTATGCCAGAAAGGAGCTGGAAAGGTGGCACAGCAGTTGGGAGCACGTCCTTCTCTTGCAGAGGATATGAACTCTACAAGGGTCTTCCTTGGTCTCTGCCCACATTGACCCAACCTCTGGTCCAGAATTTCAGAATCAAAGAGGAGATGGACCTACCAGGCCATCATCTATTCTACCACAAAGTTTGTAAATATTCAGTTGTATGTATGTGTGTGTCGGTCTGTCTGTCTGCTCTACAGTTAGGGTTTGATCCCCATGACGGTGGGAATTAAATGCACATTAAGATGTTTTAAATATAGAAGACATCGCTAAGCAAATAAACTCACACATCCTTTGACGTTTCCAGAATATTTGTTTTTGAAAGTTCATGATAATATTAACATTTGGAAGAATGTAGGAAGTAAAAAACATCTATCTTGGTGGGAAGATTAAAAGTCTTTTATTCTAAAATTTATTTGGCAAAACTTGGTTTATCTGTAGCTGGGAGGCAGTTGACCTGAAATGTGGTGGATTTGAACAGTCATTGCCTTGTTTGATTTGGACTCTGTGGGGCTGGGGCTTCTGCTCCCTGTGGGTGGGCCACGCTGATCACCAGCTCTGTGCAGCAGGGATCCGGGCAGAGCTGGAGGCCTGGGGTCTATACAGGGGTCTGCTTGCTCACTGCCTTCTTGGGCTTCTTTATGGTATACTTACATCAGGAATGAGGCTTCTTAAGTGGCAGCTGACTTCCTGGAAGAAGAGCTCCAAGTGACGAAGCCCAACTGGGGAGTATTCAGGTGCCGTCTTGGACGTCACAGAGAATCAACTCTTCTCTGTTCTCTGGTTTTAGAGGGCTGTGGATGCTGTCCAGATTTGAGAGAAGGATGGTGACTCTGCATATCGGTGCAGATGTGACAAGGCACACTGTAAAAGGACATATGGGCTCGTGGTTGGTTGGTGGGTTGGTACTGCTGTCCTCTATTCTATGTCTCTACTGGGGAAGTTTCACTAAAAGCAATGTTATTGAGTAATTTACTATACAAGGAGAATTAATGGTTGCAGTGGTTTGAATGAAAAGGCCCCCATAGGCTCATTAGTAGTGGCACTATTAGGAGGTGTGGCCTTGTTGGAGGAAGTGTGTCATTGGGGAGCAGGCTTTGAGGTCTCAGAAACTAAAGCCAGACCCAGTGTCTCTCTTCCTGTTGCCTCCCAATCCCAATGTAGAACTCTCAGCTCCTTCTCCAGCACCATGTCTGCCTGTGTGCCGTCATGCTTCCTGCCATGATAAACCTCTGACTAAACCTCTGAACCTCTTAAGTCAGCCCCAATTAAATGTTTTCCTTTATAAGAGTTGCTGTGGTCATAGTGTCTCTTCACAGCAACAGAAACCCTAACTAAGACAACAGTCCAGTGTTATCCTCCCCCCCATCCCCCACCCCCGCCACACACATACACACATTCAGTGCTGTGCTAACTCCCTTCTCGTGAGGCTTCTCCTGAGCTGTGATGAAATCTGCAAAGTGATTTTCTCTAGATCTGATCTCTGGGTTCCAGAACCACCTACTGCTGGGAAGGAAGTAGCCAGCCTGTCCCCAAAGCAGGAGCCAGGGTAGTTTGCCAATGGGGAGATCTCTCCAGTTTGCTTCCACATACAAGACTGACCCTGAACTTTTTCCTTTCTCGATAGGGCCCTAGATGCCAAGCTCCTGTCTCCAAGAGCCCACTTCACACTTCCTGTCCCTGGCTCCCACGGGGAGGAAAGCTGAATTCTCAAGATTCTCGAGTTAGTAAAGAGATCATTCTCACACTTCTGGGTGCTTCCTTCAGACCTGTATGGACATAGATCCTGAAGCCACTGCCCTGGAAGTCACTTTCACTCAAATGGAAGACACTCACCTTCCTGGAACTGTGTAGAAGTGACACATTGATCACTGAGTGGTCCACAGTGTCTATAAAGGTAGACACACCCGGACATATATGGCTGCTTGTGTTGAACAGCAGCCCCATGGGACTCTCCCAATCCTCCTTTTGACTGACTCCAGAGCAAAACATAAAAGAATAAGCTTGTTTGTGCACAATGAGACCTCGATGCAGTAAAATCCAGATGTTGTAGTATTTTATTCGATGGCCTAAAGGCAGAGGGGTGGCCTGACCACAGTGGAATCTGCCTCCAGAGTCAAAGGGCAAGTTAAGTTTCTGGAACCTTCTACTACCCCAGTAAGATGTCAAGAGGTCATGGAAAAGTCCCTGGTTCCTAATAGGAACCGCTTGCTGAGAAACAGCCTTTATGTGATGCAGATTCTCTGGGAGTGATCCAATCGTTCGACATCTTTATTGGTCAAATGATACAGAAGCCCAGAGAGGTGAGGGGATCCAACCCAGGTCAGCAAGCTGGAGGGTGACAGAGCAGCTCATGTAACTCAGAGGTCCTCATCTCCAGCCCAGCATGTTGCCTGACCAATCAGGATTAGCGACCCTGAAGTGCCGATACTCGCTCGCATTTCTGCCTGCTCAGAGCAAGGACAGCAGAGAGAAAAGGAGAGATGGGATCAGGGGCTTCTGCAGATTCCTCAGGCAGCCCCAAACCTTAAAGAGTGTGGAGAGATGGGCTCTCCAATACCTCGTGCCTCTCCCTAAAGCACGGAGCTAGGGAAGATGCCCTTAAGAAGCAATGTAAGTAAAGGCACAGATGTGGGACCTCCAGAAACACAGTAGCTCACCCCCTTTCTGAGAACCTGATTTCCCAGTACTTGGATTTTGAAGGTCTGGTGAGAATACATCTGTGTGATTGGTGGAGAAACCCAGAGACGGGAAGTGAGTGAGAAACAGAGCTCATGCAGAGGACAAGGAGAGAATTATGGTGGGTCCTTGGTCAAGGTTGAGCTAGATCATTGTGAACCTGAAGTCACCTCCACTTCATACATAGGTAGGGGCGGCTTTGAGTGACTTTATGTGTGTGTGTATGTGACTACTGAGAGGGTAGAGGCCAGGCCTTGTCTTTGTTTGGGACATTGAGTCGGCAGAGGACAAAGAAAATACAGACCGTCGCCCTCTGCGTCAGATGCAAGGAGGTATTTTGGGATGGGGAGGAGTGGAGATGGGAGGGAGGGGCTGAAGGAACAGACACGGAAGGACACAGATGTGGAATGTGAACTTGGGGGTTACGCAGATGGTTAATTAACCAAAGCCATTTTGAGATTTGACATTTTGAGATCCTAGGACTCTGGGACCTGGTCCTCTTCAGGCCCCTAAATATTTAGTAGAGTCTGGACTACAGCCACCAGCTTTGGCTTTAGGAGGAGTGGGGAGGTGGATTGGATTGGGAGAAAACAGCTGGGATCTCTCCTAGTTATACATTAAGAGAAAGAGGGGACTGCCAACCACGCCAACCTTCTCTACCTGGAGGGGCCCCCAGTGCAGGCAGGAGGCTGGAGTGGGGAGTGTGAGGTCCTAGACTTGCCCGTCAACACTGAGCAGGAGAAGGAAGGTAAAGTCTACGTTGTCCCCATCTTAAGGGCTAACAGTTCTCCAATGGCACATTCTTATTGTTTAGTAGACTAATACTATGGCTTAGCTGTAATGAAGCCTCAGGGACTTTCTAGGGGTTTGGCTAGTCCTGAGGTCAGAGCTGTTTTTCAGAGTGTGGGAAAGGAGAAACTTGAACCAGGGTAAGGCCTAGCTTCATAGATGCTCATAGTGCTGAGAAGGATGATTCTTTATCAGCTTTATTCAAGTGGAGCTGTGGAGCTGGCCCCTTCTTCCTTTCCAGGGGTCTTCCCCTCATTCTCAGACAATGTCACTATGAGATGTCAAAAGCTCCCCCAGCCTGTAGCCCCGAGGGACTGTGGGACAAAGACCATACAGGTCCACACAGGACACCCAATGTGAGGGAGAAATGGCCCCTGTTGTGGTAAGCTACTCACGGTTCTTGGTTAGCTTGTTGCCACAGTGTAGTCTAGCCTGGGCTGACTTGTATAGCCTCACCACCCCAGATCACACACATGGTTCCCCCTTTCTGCAAGGAGAAGCAGAGGGTGAGCACTTAGCTTTTGTAGCTCCTACTTGGAGTCAAGCAAGAGAGATGTGAGTTGGCTGGGCTTTGGACTTGCCATACTAGAGTCTTGTTCCTTCCCAGAAAGATCCTTAAGCACTATGGCAACGTGGAGAATATCAGAGGGCAATGGACACACAGGTTAGAATATATGCACAAGGGCTGAGGGAAAGGTTCAGTCAGCAAAATGCTGGCCATGAAGTCCTGAGGTCCTGAGCACCCAGAAACCACAGGAAGAGAAAAGACAAGATGGGTCCAGGAGAGACGGCTCGGTGGGTAAGAGTGCTTACTGTACTTGGAGAGGACCTGGTTTCAGTCCCCAGCACCTGATGGCAGCTCACACCTTCTTCTGGCCTCCATGGGTTCCTGCAGGCACATGGGGCACAGAAGATCTCCCAAGCACACACATATGCATGTAAAAATAATCATAACTAAGTAAATTTTTTTTAAAATAAAAGGCAAGATGGGCATGGTAGTAGTCTGAGTTCTGGGAAGCCAGAGACAGGCCAAGCCCTGGGGCTCAGGAGCCCGGCAGCCTAAGCTACCTGGTGATCTCTGGCTCAGTGAGAGACCGTTTTTCAAAAAAAAAATAGAGTGGGTAACATCTGGGGAATGACACCCAAAATTATTGTCCTCTAGCCTACACACACACACACACACACACACATATGCACACAAACACCCACATACACTCACACACACATACTTAAACAAACACATATACATACACACATATGAACCTCACCACACAAACACAAAAAATACATGTATGTAGATGTATGTGCTCACACGACAGTACAATCCCTAAATCACCCAAGTTTAAAAGAAGAAGAACAATTTCCCCTTACTATCTTCAAACTGCCGATTGGGGAAAAAGCTACAGCCCCCAGCTTTGAGACTCTCCAGTTCACATACACACTGATAAGAACAGTTCTGTTAAAATAACATAAGGCGGGCTGCTGAAGTGGGCACAGAGGGCCCTGTATACACACCCATTGGTTTGGAAACCCTCCGAGTGTACAGGGACCAGGGCGGGTGTTGGTGAGCCACGGTTGTGCCGTCGGAGCGTGGACGTGGAGGCTCACACGTGCCTGAGCTCATGAAGAAGAGAAATGGAAGGTTCATGACATCTGTGAAGTTGGTGACTAAGACAGAATGATGGTGGGGGTGGAGGGGGATCTTTGGTGATTTCAGCAGAATTCTTTATTCACTGGAGGAGGCAGTGATTAATGTGGGGTGGGGCTGCATGAGGCAGACGGTGGAGAAACATGGAGAGCAGATGTGGCTGGAGGAGCTGCCCAGAGGTCAGTGCTAGGGAGGGGCCTGGATTCTGTGGGCAGAGTCCAGGGATGTTCTGCTTGGAATCATGATGGGTACGAGATGAATGTTCCAGCAGGAGGGGCTGAGCGGAGGCCCTGGGTAAGAGGCAGCTGCCTCCCCAGCAATGCTGGAATGTGAAGAACAGCTTAGTTTTCCGTGATGGATGGTGGTGAAGCCAAACCTGAAGGGGCTTCGGGAGCTAGAAAAGCTGTCTTGGCTTGAAAGTCAGCAATATAATAGCCAGAGAGTTGACCTCAAAGTCCTACAGTCCTATGGCGAAATGGCTCATACTCACCTCCGCGGCTGCTGCCTGAAAAGGCTTGGAAGGTAGAGATGAGAAAAGCCTTATAAAGGGAAGTGTTGAGGGGAGATATGGTCTATATTAGTCAATTTCCCTGTTGCTGGCAAATCACCATTGAGGGAAAGCAAGGTTTACTGGGCTGACAGTTGTAGGGATACCTACCATCATGGAGGCAAAAGTATGGCAACAGGAGCTTGGGGTGGGTGGTCACATTGTGTTAGCCATCAGGACAGAGCAGACAGGAAGTGGCTTGCCCACTGTGACCCACTTCCTCCAGCAAGGCTCCACTTCCTAAAGGGTCTACAGAACAGCACCACCAGCTGGGAATCCAGTGTTCAAACACAGGAGCCGGGGTGGGGGGGGACGCTTGACTTGCAAACCACAGCAGGGGCCAGCCCGAAGCACCCCTGTTCTTTGCCAAATGCCTCCTCCTCTGTGGGTAAAGAACATGACCATGGCCGTGCCAAGCAAGATCAGCTCAACAAGAACTTCCACAGTGAGGAAGGAGAGAGTGGGCTGTGACAAGACTTCTGGCTCTGCTTGTGACTCCGGGGTCTTCACAGTGCCCCAACCTCATGGCATATCACAACATGGATCTGGAGAAGAGAAAGGCCAGGAGGCAGATGCTTGCTGCTCAGGCCTGGCCGTTGTCAACCTCCAGGGAGCTCCTCCTAGGCTGGCTGGTACACTGGCAGGGAAGCAAAGCGATTCGGAATCCAGAGTAAAAATCAAAGGCCTCCGTGTTGAAATGCACAAAATTTCCTTCCTATCTGGTAATCCCCTCCCCACATTCTGTCCTAAAAAAAAAAAACCCACATTTCAGGCAAATAACGCGTGAGACAACACGTGGAGGGGAAGGTCAGCCAATGCACAGGCACATCTGGAATCTTGAGTTTAGAGTTAACTGTTTCTGGAGGGCAGAGACCAGACAGGGAAGGTCCATTCTCCCCATGGAGCAGCTCTGCCCGGCAGTCAGCCTCCTGCCCGTGCTCTGCGGTCACTCCAGGCTCTTTCAGTAATCTAGCACATGATAACAGGGGCCTGTTTAAATGGCTTATCCATATGTTTATTTTACAAGAGACTTGCTGGGCAGATCTTGGCTGTACGACTTTGATATCAAGTTGACCCTCTTTCACCCCTCACTCAGAGCACCCAGTCAAGCCGAGGCATCGTGACCCATGTGTGAAGCTGCTCCAAAGGCAGAGCATCAGCCAACTGAAACCTTCATTATCACTCGGTTCTGAGTCTCCTCTGCCAGACGTGGCGATCCGTCTTACGCGGTATCTGTCCACTAGCTGTCAGTGGCAGCCACGCTCACTGGAGAGCACAGGACTCTGTGTTCCTAATAATCAGGAACAGGCATGGAGGTGAGCCAGCAGGGCATCAGACTTAATCACCACGACTCCCGTCTCCTGATGATCCGCTCCAGGGCCTGGCAGACTTAACAACTTTTAACACTGTCAACTAAATGATGAAGCAGTTGTCTGTGGAAAGCTGAGATCTGGGTCTGTTGCAGACAGGATGGGTCTGATCCCTGCAGGATGCTTAATTAGGTCCTCAGACAGATGCCTCCGCCATGTGCTTGGAAATCGGTTCCCCAGATCTGTTTTTCTGTGCAAGAAGTGTGGAAACACGTGTGAATCTGTCCTTTCACTCATCCAGGTGGAGTTTTACCAGTATCTTACAGAAGTCGCTCTTTTGCTTCTTCTCTCCCCCCTCCCCCTGGCATCTCTTCTTCCCCTGCTTCCTCCTTCCTTTCTTCCTCTTTCCCTTCTTTTCTTCTTTCTTTCTGCACTGGGGATTGAACTTAAGACCCTGTTCAAAGTTAAAAACTATCCTACTCTTGAGTCACATGCCCAGCCCTTGTATTTTAAAACAAAAAATCTCACTACACAGCTTGGACTAGTCTTGAATCCTATGAAGCTCAGGCTGACCTCGAGCTTGTGATAGTCCTATCATAGCCTCCTGAGTGCTGGGCTTACAAGCCCCTCTCCACTCCCACCCCTCCCCGCCATGCTCCCCCACAGAGCTAGAGCGATGTGTACTTTCAGAAGGTCCCTGAACTTATTAAGTAATATGAAATGCCATGTCATTTTTCTCCACATGCTCCCAGTCTACTGAGAGTGTGCTCAGTAGGTCTGACATGCACCACGTGAGCCTGCCATCAACTCGAGTCCTTGCATCTGCCCCCACCCCAGCCACAGACCTTCCACTTCATTTACTCATGGGTCAGGCCTCTGAAGCTCTCCTGTGCACCGGGAACCCCAGTCATTGCATTCCAGTGACTGCATGGGATGGGATCTGAGACTTGGGATGGTCGGTATCAAACTCCCTGGTGACGCTGATGAGGCTGTGCTGTGGATCACATGATAGCAGTGGCATTTAGAGCAGCTGCTTGGAAATGGGGCTTCCCAGCAAGTAGCTCTGGTAAAGAGCAACACACTGGAAACACCAACTCCCACCTCCTCCTCAGTCCTAGTGAGTGGAGAACAAAGAGGTGACACCTGCAGCCTGAGCCTGCACGTCCCTGTGACCCAGCTGTGCCAGCTCCATCATCTGATTACGGAAGCATTTAATATGGCTGGACTGGGATGGGCGTCCATCAGAACTACTGCCTGGGCTGACTCTGGGAAGGACAGGAAGGTCCCAGGCAGGCAGAGAATCATTCTACAAAGGTGCCAAGAAGAAAAGGGAGCAGAAGGTGCCTGAGGACAGGTGGACTGGAGAAAAGCTGAGAATAGCCCAGAGAGCTCACTGTCCCCAGGTGCCTGCTCTCTTCTTAGCAGAGACAAGTGGCAGTCCTTCCCACTGGCCAGTGATCACCAACAACACAAAGGTAAGATCTTGCAAGGAAACTAGTCTTAGTAGTGCACACCTTTAATCCCAGCCCTTGGGAGATGGAGGCAGACTGTGAGTTCAAGGCCAACCTGGTCTACATAGTGAATTCAAGGACAGCCTGAGCTACACGGTGAGACCCTGTCTGGAAAAAAAAACAAAACAAAACAAACAAACAAGCAAAAACTGATTTTGCAAGGTGCCTGGTAAAGCCCTCATCCATGGTGAAACCAGTTTGCCATGCTGAAGGGACAGTTGGGGATACAGTGGTTTCAAGTCTGAAGAACTCTAGCTGTCCCAGCAGAGGGGCAACACCCTGGGAACATTCCCGAGGACCTGAGCCAAAGAAGGTGACTGAGGCAGGAGAGACAGGATGGGGAGCAGCCAGAGGATGAGCAGGTCAGAAGCATTGTTAGTGGTGAACTCACTGTCCACCACTTGAGAGGATGGAGGACAGTCTCATCACAATCTGGTCCTCACAGGCCTCATCTTCCCCAAGGAGCTCAGCCATGGATGATGTTTCTATAGAAACCTAGGAGCAAGGGCAGCCAGAGCAAAGCTGAAGTTGTTTCAAGGATACAACTTTTCACAACCTCGAGCTTGTGATGGTCCTATCATAGCCTCCTGAGTGCTGGGCTTACAAGCCCCTCTCCACTCCCACCCCTCTCCGCCTGGACTGGAAATGGGGCTTCCCAGCAAGTAGCTCTGGTAAAGATCAACACACTGGAAACACTAACTCCCACCTCCTCCTCAAGGACCCCAGCAAAGCTGAAGTTGTTTCAAGGATACACTTTTAAAAAGTGGGTACTTTTTAAAAATCTGCTTTTATATAATGAATGGTGTGATTTGCTGGCGGATGCAAAGACCCAGGCTCCCAGGGCTGCATTCAGGACCTGAACACCCTTCTTTGAGGAGCTCAGCCTGACTTTAGGACCTTGTTGTACCTTAATAGGTGAGATTCTCACTGTTTTACAGACCTATGTCCACCTCTGTGGTGAGCAAGCAAGGTGTTAGCATTCTTTGAGGCTTGGGGCATCCTTTGACTTGGGGCTGTGACCATAACTTCCTTTTAGCCGGCATGCCCAGAAAGCTCTATTCCAGAGGTTCCTCACAGCCTCAGTGTGGCCCAGGCCAGGTGGGTGGCAGGCAGAGTAGGAGACATCAGGAAATGGCTCTTCCCTAAGGGCTTTGATGTTGGAAGGGTGATCTGTTCTTTGGACTTGAATAAAATAGACTCTTTGCCATTTGTCTGACTCCTTATCCTCAGGACTTTCGCCCTTTGCCTAACTTAGAATCCAGTTCAGGACAGGCCTGGTCTGCATGGCCAGGGATGGATGGAGAGAGGATGCAGAATCGGGAGTCAGGGGCCTAGAAAATGAGAGTCTTTAGGATGCCTGCGTGCTTAGCAGGAGCAGAGAGGAGTGGTCCCATCATCGTCATCCTCAGGGAAGGGACACTTGCAGGGTGGCTACTAGTGGAGTGATCTCAAGCACACCAGTGACCACATCTCCACCCTCCCAAAGCCTTATGTCACATGTACATGCTACAGAGGGATAGTACGTCAGCCTGTGTCCCGATGTTGATAGGGCTGCACTGATTCCAAGGGTGTGGAAGCTCTTCTCCCAGCTGCAAATGTTGCATAACATCTGTTGACCTCTTTTGAGAGTAAACACCCGCCAGAGCTGGCTGGGTCTCCTCTGAGGGAGGCAGCCATCCAGTGGTGTCATCCACTTAACCCTAGGCTGTGTAACCCATGGAACATGAGCCGTCTGAACCACATTAAGGCCTCTAGGCAGAAACATTAATATGCCCCAAATGGATTGTGCCTGCTCCCCACCCTGGCATCCGTTCACACGGCTGTCCAAATTCACACTTTGTTCTGTTAGTTCCATAAAGAACTCGCAGATTTCCCCCCCCTTCACATCCTGCTTTTCAATCCAAATATGATGTGGTTAAGAGATGATAAAAGGTAAAAAAGGAAGGACAGTGTCACTGTAGCCTAGGAGCTCATGTGGGAGGAGGTGGGAAGGTCAGGAAACATAGGGCATAGACTCCTCCAGTCCAGTGCACAGGGGACACGAAAGGACAAGGGCTGAGTGAGGGCTGTGATGGGATGGGCCTTGCCTAAGCTGGAGATGCTGGTGGGAACTGATAAGGTGCCTTGTGGTGACCCAGGAAGACGTACACAGGGCCATGGACCCAGGATGGTGTACACAGGGCCATGGACCCAGGATGGTGACTCTCACAGTGGAGCCCCCTCGGCAGGCAGAGGGTGGGGGAAAGGTGTCAAGATCGCAGGCCTGGCTGAAGCAAAACTCTCAGCATATCCCAGCATCCCCAGGGGCACCCAGAAAAGGAGAAATGGCATGTAACCCTAATGGGCCCAAGGCCGCAAGATGGAGACACAGCCTTGGGCCCCAGCTGGGTTCACACCGGGCCTCCTGTGCTGAGACTTCCTTCCCCAGACGAAGGTCCAACTTCGACTGGAAATGGCACCATGGAGGCCAGTCACCTGAGCTCTTGGAGTGCTTATGCCCTGGCAGTTTGCTCGAGACTTCTTGACATTCCTGTTTTCAGGACAAGCTCAGCCAGCTCAGACCCATTTATGACACATTTGTTTTTTAAATTAATTTAATTAAAAACTGTTTTTTTTATTTTTTGAGGAAAAGTCTTAGTATATAGTCCTGTCTGGCCTGGGGCTCCTTATATAGACCAGCCTTACCTCAAACTGGGAGAAAGCTGCCTGCCTCTGTCTCCTGAGTGCTGGGATGAAAGGTGTGTACCATCTCTGCCACACTGAAAACCCAGCTTGTAGATCATGAACATTTGGGAGAACACAGCCAAACCAGGAGAATATCAAGCCTACCTTACTATGCAGAAGTATTTCTCACTTAAGAACATTGAACCTTTGACCAGAGAAAGTCATTTAGAACTTTGTGGTATCCATGCAAGAATCCTGGGCATCCAGGAAAGCTTCAGGTCTGTGAACTCGGGGACACTTGGAAAAGGAGTCTCCTGGATGTATTTCCTGAGCAGGGCTGAAGTCCCTAGTGTCCAGGTCTCCCCTGCCCCATGTAATATGTCAGGGTGGATTCTTCCAGGGTGTTCCTTAGTCAGCAGTCTTTGCCTTGTGAGCACAGAGGGAACAGCCTCTTACTTGTTCATAATGAAGCAAACCGTTAGCCAACAGGTGGATTTAAAAGAAGAATTTATATAGATTAAACGCTTGTATCTTTCCACATCCCACTCACTGTCCGGATTTTATCACTCCCTTCTACCATCATGACTGAAGAATGAGATATTTATTATTATTCATTGCCACCTTTATTTGCTAAATTATGGCTCTGAATGCAAATACCCAGCAGTTATTTTACTGGATCCATAGCTACTAACATGTTACTAACCAGCTGCCCCACCAGGAAGAGCACTATATTAGTCACTGTCCTGTTGCTGTGTTGAAACACCACAGCCAAGACAACTTACAGAAGGGGAGTTTACTTGGGGTTATGGGTGCAGAGGGCTGAGAGTCCAACATGGTGGGAAGCATAGCAACAAGAGCAGGAAGGTGGGAGTTCGCATCTTGAAACTCTAACAGGAAACAGAAAGAGTGAACTGGAAGCGTGCAGAGGAGCACTTAAAGCCCACCTCCAGTGACATACTTCCTCCAGCTGAGACCTACCTCCTAAACCTCCCCAAACAGCACTGCCACCTAGGGACGAGGTATTCAACTATGGGAGCACATGGGCCCATTCTTACTCTAGCCAGTACAAGCAGTATAAATTGAACCATATCTCGTCCTCATTTAGGTATTTTGAAAGTTTTTTTTAAAAATCCCTATGATGATGGATTTTGTTTTGTTATTTTTTATTATTATTATTATTATTATTATTATTATTATTATTAATTTGGGGGGGCAGGTATGCATGAGCCACAGTGCACATACAGGGGACGAAGGACAATCCACAGGACTCAGATCTCTCCTCCCACCACATAGGTTCCTGTGACTAAATTGAGATGATCAAACTTGTGCTACCTATGCATCTCGTTGGCCCTGAAGCCCTATTATAAAAGAGAAAAGTTGATCCATAATTTTTAATTAAAGCTGACAATTAATCCAGATGCTTTTTTCACGGTTGGAGTGCCCACTTTATGTTTCCATGGGCTCCTTCATAATTTTTCAAAAACAAGCATGTTCTCTGCAATATTTGGGAACCATACTTAAAAATTATTGCATATTTGAAACTTGAATTTAGCTGAGCACCCTGTTTGATCTGGCACACCTCGCATTGTCTCTGTCTGGTACTGGGTGGGGTCTTTCCAGGTAAGGTTTAGCACTGGTTGCCCATCTTCAGATTCTTTGCTCAAAAAGACCCAGCTGTAAGTTGCCAGGGCTTTGCTCCATGGTGCTGCGTTCTTGCTGAGTCTGTCCCTGCATCCTTGGGGTTCCCCCCAGGGGTGCTAATCTGTTTCCACTCCAGCCTCCAGCTTTAGGGTGTTAGTTAGGGCAAGCCACCACAGAGGAGCACAGATCAAACGGTTTAAACATTCCATGCTTACTTTCTCCACAGTTCAGAGGTTGAAAACCAAAAGTCAGGTGCTGATGTGCATTTCTTCTGGGGCCTCTCTCTTGGACTTGTAGGTGGCTACCATGCCTGTGTCTTCATATCATGTTGTGATGTGAATTAGCCTCCTGATTTCCTCTTCCAATAGGGCTCACCCCAGTGGTCTAATTTAACCTTAATTACTCTTCTAAAGATCGTGTCTCTATGTACAGTGTAACTGCACGCAGAGTGAGCTAGGACTTCCCTGTAGAAATCTGGGGGCACATGACAGTCTGTGCAGAGTTCTCTGCGTCAGTGGCTGTCCGTCTCAGGCATCAACCTTCACCTTGTTCTCTCTGGACAGAGTGTCTATGGTCCTGAGAGCATCCCTTGTTCTTCCAGGATTGGTGCCTCACCCAAGAACCGTGGTAGCTCTTAGGACAGACTGACTGCCCTGTGGCCTCCTCCCTAGGGCACGACTCCAGTTCTGGGTGTTGCTTCCTTGTCAGAATTCTGGTCACTGTGGACAAATTCCCCAACATTGGTCAACACCCTTCTGGACTTCCAGATTGGATCATCGCCTGGAAACTTCTGCATGCTGCCTCATCTCACCAGGGCTGCCTGATGCAGGCATGTGTCTGAATCACTCTCACTCTCAAGACAGTTTCTCTGCCTTTTGAATCTTGGGCCATGGATGCCAAACTGCCTTCCTAGGACCTGGCCCTGTACACAGGCAGCTCAACTCTTAACATCTGACATCTCGGGCCTCCAGATCCTTAGGGCCACCCAGTCATGACAATGTCTAGTTCACCACTGGCTTTTCTGATTTTTAGGTTTGAATTATAATCTACTTTGTCCAGACCTTAGTGCATCTAATGCCTTACAATGCTGTTTTGATTCATTGTGATTGGCTTCTAGACTCTTCAAATCATTGTGGGGACAGCATAGAATTTACCTAGTTTCATTGCACATTGTCTTCTTGATGGTATAAAAACATAAAATTCACTGGCGTGTGATGTATACTATAAGGCTGCCTTAGTTAGGGTTTTATTGCTGTGAAGAGACACCATGACCACAGCAACTCTTATAAAGAAAAACATTTTATTGGGGCTGGCTTATAGTTCCATTTATTATTGTAATATTGGGAAGTATGGTGGCATGCATGCAGATATGGTGCTGGAGAGGTGGCTAAGAGTTCTACATCCCAACTGGCAGGCAGCAGGAAGAGAGAGACACTGGGCCTGGCTTGAACATTTGAAACCTCAAAGCCCACCTCCAGTGACATACTTTCTCCAACAGGGCCACACCACCTAATAGTGTCATTCACTATGAGCCTATTTTCAGTCAAACCACCACAAAGGTCATAATTTCCACTAGAAACTCTGGTAACTGAACGTCTAAAAGCAGGTAGACCAGATGTCACAGCCTTTGGTGCACCAAAACCAAAAACTGTTAGTGATTTTTGATTCATCACATGTTGAAATGATGCTCTGCCTGTTTATATTGGATTAAATCAAATATGTGATTAAAACCCATTTTGCCTAATTAGATCTCCTGTCATTAAATGTGGCTCTTGGGCACATCCAGTTCCATGTGTGGCTCTCTGTGCTGTGTGCAATCTCCTTTCCCTCTGAGCTGTACACTGCATTCATTTTGTCCCTCAGACTTCAAGCCAATAATCTAACACATCCATGAATGTCCCTCTTAAAATACATTGTAATATCTGTGAGGCAAGACCACAACCATTGCCGGTGGCATGCTTGTGTCTCAGATTGTTTTTTAGAAGTCCAAGCCAATCGTTCTTCTGGATACGTTTCAAAATTGTTCTCTTGCCAAGTTCATAAAAATCCTTTAGGCTAATTCCTCTGCACAACTGTACATATTTTCTTCCCTCAAAATGACTGCCTATAGAATGTGGGGGTCTTTCATTTACTTTTCACAGTTTTTGACAGTCATTCTTCATAGATAATGTGTTGATGGACTGTTACAGGCCCCTCGAACTCAGACCTTGTTGGTTTTTACATCTTCATCTTTTATGGTTAATTAATTTGCTTCTAAGCATTTGTGACTGTTCCTGTCTAGGAAGAGCATTTTGCTCCTCTCACTATGTATCAATCATTGTGTTGTGTTTTCTCTGCCATTGTGACTTAAAGAGGATGGAGACTTCCCAGCCTTAATACATAATCACGCTGGTAGTGGGCATTGCTCCCGAAAACAATTTGCTGGTGTTGCTCTTAGGAATTTTTACCCCATTAAACTTGGCAATGTTTCACCTTGGCTCAGGTTGCCTTCAAGGACACCCATTAGTGAGGCGTTTTCCCTTCCCAAGTAAAATAAGCAGTCTGGAAGGCCGAGTTTCCTCCTGGCTTTCTACAACCCATTCACTATATAAAAATAAAACAAAAACCATTACTTCTTGGTTTAGAGACATATTTTCATAGGGTGACATGCCAGACTACAGACAATCCATGATGCTTTGTAAAAACGTCAGTGGACCGTGCATAGGTTATATATTCCCTTCCCAGAATCCAAGTTCAAGGGAAATAAGTGAGTATTTGGCTTTGTGTCAGGGATAGAGCTACAGTTAGGGTTAGGGTTGGGGAAACCTCATTTTAATGTTCCCGTGCACTGCACATCAATTTTTAAACTAAAATCCCCGGTAAAAGTTTTTAATTTACAGAAATCTTCACGACATCAGTTAGAGCTATCTTACGGTTTACATCAATAGACAAACAAAGAGGTTATTGGCATTCATCTTGGAGGAAATGGCAGTTTGGAATTTTTATAGAGCGCCTGATTGAGCAAGCGGATAACTCCAGCTCTCACGCAGAGGTGGGAGTGTAGCTGAGTAGTCACCAGACAAGACTTTACCACTGGGTCCTCAGGAAGGGAAGAGCTCACTGGGAGTTCTGATTCCTGGTCTGGGAGAGATGCATTTTGGTTATTTTAAGAACTGAGTCAGAAAAAAATGGGAACCCAGTGTAGACTGACTCTCTGGCTTAGTCTTGGGTTTCTGGAGTGTGAAAACTGAGTCCATTTCCATGCCAAAAAGTGTACTTAGCACATCTTGTCACAGACACCATACCCTCTGAACATGAACAAGAATTCTTAGATGTACTTTCTCTTAAGGGAATGTCCCTGGAACATTCCATCCAATAAAATTGTGGGTACCCCTCCACCTTGGCTAATGGTCCCCAGGAGTTCATATGGTGGAAGGGATGTCTCAGTTGGTCCAGATTCCAAGAAAGCCTTTTTTTCTAGTTCTCCAAATCAACTCTCCTGCCATGTATCCCCCAGTAGGTCTCCCTGTTCACACAGTAGCCCCATTAGACTGGTAGACAAGGAGGGAGAAGACGGAAAGTTCTCAAGTTCTAAAGAGTGTAGCTGGAGTTTTCCTGTGTCCACCAGCTCCTGCAGCCGTTCAGACCCAAGTAAACACACAGAGACATATATTACTTATATACTGTATGGCTGTGGCAGGCTTCTTGCTATCTAGCTCTTATTATTTTAAATTAACCCATTTTTTACTAATCTATAAGTTGCCATGTGGCTTGTGGCTTACCGGTACTTTTACATCTTGCTTCCTCTGTGTCTGGCTGGTGACTCCTGACTCAGCCTTCCTGGTCCCAGAATTCTCTTCTCTGCTTGTCCCACCTATACTTCCTGCCTGGCTACTGGCCAATCAGCATTTTATTTATCAACCAAGCAGGGCAACACATTCACAGCGTACAGAACATATCCACACAGAAGGGCTTTCATATTTGTGATGTTCCCACTGCAACCTCGGGAAAACAAACACTGAGGCTGTCCCCAAATCAGTGATTCATTGGCATTAAGGAAAATCAGGGTTTGGAGCCTGGCCAGGGGTTGCCTCAACCCATAGTAGCCTCAAGGTTTGGTCCACAGCCATCTCTACAACCAAGTTTGTTCACTGAGAAGTCTTATTTGGCATGGGAATATCCAGGGAGTCTTGGTCACCTCCAAGTCCTTCTGATTCTACCTCAAGAGCTGAGGCAACTTCAAAGTTGTCAGGTCACAGTTTGAAGCTATGAACTGAACACACACCTCTCAGCTTAAAGGGGAAACTTGTATTCTGTCTCTGATTGTCACACACAATGGAACAGATGGGCTCTCTGCGGGCATGTGGTGTGTCAGATGTGGGTGGTACCCGTTCAAGCTAAGCTTAGTCCACAGTTCTAACGGAAAGATCCCCAGCCCCACAGCACACTATCAGCACCCAGTCCATCCTCTGTGCAACACATGGCCTGTTTTTCCCTTGCTCCATTTTCTCTCTCCCACTTTGGGTGATACAGGGAGTGTGGGAAGACCCTTCTTTGAGACCTCCTCCAGGCCGCCAGCTGCGGACCAGGAGCTGTTCCCAGAAGTCTGCATTTCCTCACCCATTAGGAGCTGAGCTGCAGTGATCTTTAGAGCAAACGGCCTTCCAAGGCACGGGGTGGGAACAGTGATAATGCGCTGTGTCTTCAGCTAAAGCCTCTTTAAACAAGTGCAGCCTTCAACTGATCCAAGAGCAGATAAGAGAGGGATCCGGGTCCCCCTCTGAAACCGGTAATGAATCCAAACAAGCATTCTTGGGTGGATGCTTCTGCTCTGGTTTGTATTAGGCATGCAATTAAAGCGTTTACACAATGGGGCCTCCAAGCGGGATCCTTTACCACATGAAAGGGAAGAAAAGCCTCCCGAAAGGAGGCGGTCCTAGGCACTCCTTGGCTATTTTTCCCAGACCTTGGAAAAGGCCAGGGCTTTTCAAAGAGGTCACTAGGAGGGAAGAGGATCAGAGGCAGGCCAAGCTGGGAAGGCCTTACCCAGTGCAAACAGCATCCTTCCTCTGCCAGCCCCTCATGTCTCTAATCTGCCCTTCACAGGGCAGGAAGAAAGGAAAAGAGACTAGGGTGGATGGGGATGACCCAGCTCCCTCCCAGGTCCTTTCCAGGTCCCTGCTTCTCTGAGTACAGGTGCCACTGCCAACTCTGAGCTCCCTGGATGGGCCTGCTCATTCCAGCCTTGTTCAAGTGAGGCTTGCTCCTGAGAGGCCTTCGTGGGACGGAAATGGTCAAGATGTCCTGCCCAGTCACTGGCTGCAGCCATCCGCCAAAGTGTTATCTTGTCACAAAATTGTCCCTTCCTCACTGTCCAGCAGAGTAACCTTGGGCTTCCTGTCCCTGCTCTAAGATTCTGGGCCTTGAAGACTGTCTCATTTCACTGAGACACTGAGGCAGGGGGACTACAGAGTCTGCACAAGGCCAGGAAGCCTCCACACTCCATGTCTCCACCCTGGGACCTCATGAGGGAGCCCATTATGAACTTCATAAAAGCAGTCTTAGAAGGTCCTGGGAGAAAGAGAAGGACCGTCTGTGGGCTACCTCATCCTGTCAAGGGCTGAGCTTCAAATGCAGACTGTAAAAAAGCTCAAGTCAGGTGATCTTTCTTCCTTGCTCCTTACTCTTGGGGGCATGGCAGACTTCAGGGCCACCTCCCTGTGTGTGGTCTTTATTCTTCTTGTGATAGTTAAATGTTAATCTTATTCTTTGTTTTATCACTGAGTGCTTATCCATGGGGGGCATGGCAGACTTCAGGGCCACCTCCCTGTTTGTGGTCTTTATTCTTCTTGTGATAGTTAAATGCTAATCTTATTTTTTTGCTTTATCACCGAGTACTTTCAATGTCCATCTTAATAATTTTCTCTACCTCCTTCCCTGTTTTCCCATCAGCATTTAAACTATAATGAATCTGATGGGCATCTGTAAGTCACAGGATTTTCTTCTCCAGGGTAGCCAACTGACTCGGCAGCCTGTTGGTGCATATGGTATGGATACCATATTTCATAAATATAGATGCATGTTCACTTTAAGACAGTTTTTCAAAGTATATGACATAGTTTAAATGTTTTAAATGAATCATTTCACTTAAATCCATCAGAATATAATTTTAATGTCTTTGTTATATTCCAGCACATGGATATATCAAGTTATTTAGCTATCTAAATGCTATTAGTCATTTAGAGTGTTCTGGGTTCAATGTATATAATTGTGATTTTTAAAAAAGCTGGATAGTATAAATGGGTGTGTATGTGTGTATGCACATGTGTATGTGCGCACGTGTGAGCAACTGTGCACACGTGTACCCATCTGCATATATGGAGGCCAGAGGAGGATGCCAGGCGTCCTGCTCTGTCACTCTCCACCTCACTCCCTCATCTTCCCACTGTCTTGCTGGCTGGCCAGGACGCCCCCGCAATTCTGTCTCTGTGCTTAGGTGTGTGGCCTGGCCCTTACAGAACTGCATGCTGGGGATCCAAACTCGGTTCCCTATGCCGTGCACAGAGTGCTCTTACTCAGTGAGCTGTCTCCCCAGCCTGATGATAGACTGTCTTAAAGCCTCATGAAAACTGGAATTTTGCTTTGCTCCATCTCTGTCCCCACAACGGTCAGCATTGAGAACATGAATGAAACCTTTGACAGGCACAGGGCACACAATCTACACAGATGAACTGGATTTTCCTAATGTAAATACAAACGTTGTATTTTACCCATTTTAAATAGATCATTGTTGGCTTTAAAGACATTTTATTTTCTTGTCTTGAATTATTTACACAAAAGGTAGAAACTTATTAAATTCAGCAGACTGTTCCAAACAAATGGACTATCTTTGGAAGGTCCACCTGTTTGGGAATTCCATATTCTTACATGATTAAGCCTATTCACCTTTGTCTTATTATTTTCCCACTTTTCTGATCTTAGACAATACACTGGTTTGAATGAAAATGTCCCCCAAAGGTGGCACTAGAGTGGGGTATTTCCATTCTCTGGGATGACGGAAGTGGAAGGGAGCCCACTGCGGGCTTTACCATCACAATACTCTCTGAGATAGCAGGGTTTAGTCTCTAAGTCAACTCCACACATCAAAACAGTATCTAGTGAGAGCGCATCACAACTCAGTCACTCTGCTGTGTATATGGGATAGAGGCATGGTAAGAATCTCTGCCAGAGTAGATGATCACACCACCACTAACAGCGCGCGCGCACACACACACACACACACACACACACACACACACACACACACAGACAGAGAGAGAGAGAGAGAGTCCTCTGAAGTAACAATGAGCAGTTCAATGCCCAGCCTCAGCCTTTTGGTTGTAGCTTTAGAGAGTATGGTAGGACTGTTACTATAACAACCAGCCCCATGTTAAAGATGGGTGCACAAGGCCTAAAGAGATCAACCAATCTCTACAGGAAGACATATCCTGGTAGTGACTGCCCCAAGGCTGGAGCGCAGGTCCACACTAGTTCTTGCCTGGCTCTAGGTTCCAGTCAAAGATGGCCTTGGGAATTAGAGTGCTGTGCTTGGTAGGGAGTTGCTGAACTTGGAGCTTCAGTTAGAAATCTCATGCTTCCTGTATTGAGTTCCTTGCTGGAACAACGTACTGTTTCAGACACACCTTTCCTGATGCATGTGAATCTTATCTCATATCCTGCGAGACAATAGCTGGAGTGTGGCTGCAAGATTACCAAATGGTCAGTTTCCATAAACAAAATCCATCAGCCTTGATCCATCCTGCCTGAGAGTTTGGCATGAGCTGACTCCAAGGGAATTCTGTTGTCAGTCTAAGTCCATGACACTCAACAGACAAGTCCCTGGTTGCGTTTACAGATGTCCTTGTTCTGTGGGTGTGCACTTAGTTTTCTGTTGTATCTGGTCCAGTTTGAGGCATTTTGGCTGATGTGTGTGCTTTCATATTCCCAGTATCTGGTCCCCCTTATCCAGTCAATAAGATTTTGATTTTCCTTTGGGGATCCAGCTTCCAATATTTCTACCATCTCTGAATGTATGCTACAATGTGATCGTGACACACTCAACCCAGACCAATTATACTCTTCAGACATTTGAACATCAAGCCTACCAGCTGAAGGCCAGACATTGGCTTGGACTCTTTCAATGAGAAATGTCCGTGATTCAAGCCCAAATACCCATCCTACATTTTTAAAAAGTTTTATTTTATTTATTTATTTTCTTGTTTTTTAAGGACAAGGCTTCTCTGTATACCCCTGGCTGTCCTGGAATTTACTTTGTAGACCAAGCTGGCTTTGAACTCAGAGATCCATCTGCCTCTGCCTCTGGAGTGCTAGAATTAAAGATGTGCACCACCATGCCCAGCTCTATTTTATTTTTTAGTTAAAATAAGTTACAACATTTCCTTTTCCCTTTCTAGCTCCTCCCACCCTTTCTTTTTCTTTATTAATTATTGTTACATATATAAGCATGTATGTATGTACATATAGATATACATACATATTACATATAACACATATTGTTATATATTATGTAATATATATTGTATTATATATGTATAATATGTTTTATATATACTGGTTAATTATCTGTAGCTCTTCATCTAGGGGTGGGGCTATCAATTTATCACTTTATATAGTTATATGAAATATTTGAAATCATGCATTTTGCATATACACTAATGGATTTCAGAGTAGCATTTATTATAGTATTTTGTTCACGCACCATCAATTGCATATTTATAGTTACGTGGCTCAGTGGGGTTGCAAACTGTCAAGTGTGGAAGGAGATGTTTCTTGCACATGGTATGCAGAAAGGCCATCTGAAAGTGAATGTTCATAGATTGGCTATGGATGTAAATAACCTGCCCATCTTACCGCAGCAGCTCCATTGCTTAGCCAGGGTGATAATCTACAGCAGTGATTCTCAACATGTGGGTCATGACCCCTTTAGGAATCAAAAGACCCTTTCACAGGGTTCACCTAAGACCATCAGAAAACACAGATATTTACATTATGATTCATAACAGTAACACAATTGCAGTTATGAAGTAGCGATGAAAATAATTTTGTGGTTGGGGTCACCACAACCTGAGGAACTGTATTAAGAGGTCGCAGCATTAGGAAGGTTGAGAACCGTTGCTCTACAGGATCACCCAATCCTTGACCTACAGGAAAACAGAGCAGCCAAGAAGGGTGTTGCAATAGGCAGAGAGCCAAGCATCGGGCCTGTCACTGTAGGTCAAGGCCAAAGTCACAACCGAATGCTCTACTCTGTCCCAAAGATCAATTTCAGGGCATCCTGAATATTTAATGTTTAATTAAGTTTAATGCTGTAGCTGAAAAAAAAGTGTGAAGCAATAGTTATTCTTTATATATGTATAAATATTCTATCATCTCTATGTATACATATGTACATAGGTATTTATCTATCTACCTTCCTGTACATCACACATGTACACTTCCTCTTCTCATTGTAGTTTGTCTACCTATCTACCTTCCTATACATCACACACACACACACACACACACACACACACACACACACACACACACTTCCTCTTCCCATTGTAATTTATCTACTCTACATCCCATATTCCATTAACACTAACAAAGACAGGGCCACCAGGCTTCCAATTCTCTGGGGTGTACATTCTGAAGTCTGGTTCCCTTCTCTGCTTTCAACCACCCTATGAAGGAGAAGGTGAAGCCCTTGGCTTGCCACAAGTCCAGCCAGAGCTGCAGGAAAGCTTTATCATTCCTTTGCATGAGCTGTTTCCTGTGCACATTCTGAACCCATATCCACCGGGAGCTTCTGGTAACCTGCTGACCTCATGCCTAACAAGAATGCCAAGCTGCTTGTGCCCAGGATGATGTACTAATGCTGGCTTTGGGTAAGTGGGGTGCATTATGGGAGCAGAATGATGGGCATCTGTAATGACTAGTTTAACTCTCAACTTGACAAAACCTAGAGTCAGTCATGTAGGAAGAGAGCCTGTGGGGGATTGCCTCGATCATGTTGGGCAGGTCTGTGGAGGACTGTCTTGATTGCCTTAATTGATGCGGGGGAAGAAGCAGCCTGGAAATGAGCAGTGCTTACTCCAGGGTTTTGAGCCATGGACTGTGGAGAGCAAGAAGAGTAGAGGAAGCTAGCTGAGCTCCAGCCTGCTGGACTCATTTCTCTCGGCTCCTGACTGTGAATGTGGTGTGATTAGCTGTTTGAAGTTCCTGCTGCCTTGACTTCTCCACGGTGAAGGACTTTAACCCGGAAGTATAAGCTGAATTAAACACCATTTCTTTCTTAAGTCACCTTTTTGTCAGAGTATTGTATCATAGCAGCAGAAAGAAAACGAGAAGGAGGGGGCTGGAGAGATGGCTCAGAGGTTAAGAGCACTGACTGCTCTTCCAGAGGTCCTGAGCTCAATTCCCAGCAACCACATGGTGGTTCACAACCACTTGTAATGAGATCTGGTGCCCTCTTCTGGCCTGCAGTCATCCATGCTGTATACCTAATAAATAAATAAATCTTAAAAAAAAAAAAAGAAAGAAAGAAAAGAAAAACGAGAAGGAACAACTCTCCCCCTCCTGCAGCTAACTCTGTTCTCCTGGAGAAGGGGGTAACAGAAATGAGGTGTAAAGGATGTTCAGGGGAGCCCTGGGCAGTGGGAGGAAAAATCAGGCAGAAGTGCTAACAGCTAGGTGTGAGAAAGTGTGTTGAATGCAGCTATACTCAGTCTACTCAAGGTTCTGTGACCTTGGCAAGGCTCCTCTCCCTTCATAAGGGAAGGGGTAAGTTGGGCTGCTTCTCACCCAGGCTGGGGATCTGCATGGGAAGCAGGTTTTGAGTGGGTCAGATAACTAGATGACCCTCATGTCTGGGAGAGCTCTGGTGGGTCATGCCAAGCTATAATCCTCCTAAATGACAGCCTCCTTAGAGGTAACCTCAACAGAGACTCTAGATGCATAGGAAGTAATGTCGCTGGAGCTCTCTACCACCAGGTCCTAGTTCCTTGTTAACTAAAGAATTGAAGACACACGCGCAAAGAGTTGATAGTGGAAAGTTGCATGCAGTGGCATGTAGATACCTTTAAGGGACCAGAGGGCTCCATTGAGATTGCTCAAGAGACTAGTTTACTTCTAGAGCATCCCCTTAGGGGTCCTAAAAGAGGAGGAATTCATTCCTAGGGCTTGGTTGTTGTCTACTCTGATAAATTCTTGATTGCCGATAGAAACTCGGGTCTTCTGTACACACATGGGTCAAATATCTATCATTTTAACCATCGAGATGCTTAGTCATGCACAAAGATAAGATGGTAAATAGGGTAGAGTTTGTCCCTAAAAGTTTATTCTGAGAACACAGGCTGCCTTCCTGTGCATGCACCTAAAACTAGGTCAGGTTTGATTAGCTCACCTCCTCTAGTTCTGGAACATAATTGACTATAAACTAAACACAGAGGGGAACTTGCTAGAGTGAAGTGGCAGATTGCTTGGTTGGCAAGGGTGTGTAGAGCTTGGTATTGAGGGTGTTAGGGGAGGGACCATTATACCAAATTGCTAACCCTGTAAACTGCCTGTCTCAGGAGGGGAGTCTTGATGACACTCAGTCAATTAGATAAGCCTGTTCGGAGTGGTCAGTCCTTATCTCCTGTCTTTAGCCCATGTGCTACTTGAAGACCATTGCAGTCACTGTAAAGCCCATGATAGGCCCCTAAGAGACAAGCTGTCCTAGTCAGTGTTCTAGTCCTGTGAAGAGACATTATGACCAACGCAACTTTTATAAAGGAAAACATTTCATTGGGGCTTGATTACAGTTTCAGAGGTTTAGTACATTATTTTCATGGTAGGGATCATGGTGTCACACAGGCAGACATGTGAGCTGAGAGTTCTACATCAGATCTGCAGGCAGCAAGAAGAGAGAGAGCCACTGGACCTGGCTTAGACTTGGAAACCTCAAAGCCCACCCCAAGTGACACACTTCCTCCAACAAAGGCCACACCTCCTAATCCCTCTCAAGTAGTGTCATTCCCTAATGACGAAGAATTCAAATATATGAGTCTATGGGTGTCATTCCTATTCAAACTACCACACAAGCCTTTTGTCTTAGTCATTGTTTTATTGCTGTGAAGAGACACCATGACCAAGGCAACTCTTATAAAAGAAAGCACTTAATTGGGGGCTTGCTTATAGTTTTAGAGAGTTAGTCCATGAAGATGATGGTATGAAGTGGACAGATATGGCACTGGAGCAGTAGCTGAGAGTTTTACACCCTGGTCCACAAGCAAAATGAGGAAATACTGTACCAAAACAAGACTGAAAACTATCAGGGCAAACTTCAAATTCTACACCCCTGTGTCTGATGGCAAAGCGTTCTTCAAGCTTTCTTGACAGCAACACACTTTTCTCTCTTGGACTGGTTCCAAACCCTGTTAACAGCTCTCCTTGGCAGGTATCCCATGGCTCTGGCATCTCCAACATCTTGGGGTCTCCAAGGCAATCCAGGCTTCACCCTCACAGCTTCAAGCAATGGCCTTTCTGGGCCTCCATTCAGGGACACCCCTAACATAAGCCTGGCCTCAGCAGCTGTTCTTAACTGTGGAGGGATATTCCGTAATCCTTTTTCTGTATCCATCTTGACTAAATCCAGAACCACACAGCTGAAGCTGCCAAGTTCTTCTGCTTATTAGGGCTGGAACCTGGGCCCCTCCTTGAATCACGTTTGCATAAGTTTCATTGCTGATGGGGTTTTTTTTTGCTGCTTAAGATGATTTCCTTAATTCCTTTTCACAAGTTGGAAGCTTTGCTGGGTGGCGTCTTTTTCTGGGGGCATCACCCTCTATACGCCATTTTAAAGCAGATTTTTCTTTAAACCTTTTAACCTCCTTGAGCACAAGACTTGGCTCCCACATTACATATCCTGGTGCTCTTTTTTCTTTAATCTGTACATTTCTTATTTTTCTTTGTCCCTCTTGTTCCCTTTCATTGTAGATCTGTGTAAGAGTGATCACTAATGACTGTGGGACACAGTCAGTACTAACTGTCTTGAATCTTCTCTGCCTGTGATGTCAGTCCAAAATTCTTCAGTTTAGCCTCAGGAAGATTCTTTGGACAAAGGCAAAAAGCAACCACATTCTTTGCCAAAATATTACAAGAATGTTCTCTATGCCAGCTGCTACTATTCTTCCTTTTGAAACCTCTTGAGAGCTGGACCTCTGCATTACAAATCACTCTCAGCACTACTGTCTTCCATGCTCCTACTAGTATGGTCTATTAAGGCCTGCTTAAAGCATTCAACTGCCTTCTAGTCCAAAGTCCCAAAGTCTTCCATATTCCCCCAACAAACAGCAAGGTCTAGCCTGTCACATCAATACCCCACTTCTGGCACCAGTTTCTCTCTTAGTTACTGTTCTATTGCTATGAAGTGACACCTTGACTAAGGCAATTTTATAAAAAAAGAAAGCATTTAGTTGGAGGCTTGCTTACAGTTTTAGAGAGTTAGTCCATTGTCGTCATGGAATGAAGCAGACAGGAATGGCACCAGAACAGTAGCTGAGAATTTCACATACTGATCCATAGGCAAAGAGAAAGACTAGGTCTGGCACGGGCTTCTGAAACCTCAAATCCTACTTCCAGTGACATGCCTACTCCAGCATGTTCGCATCTCCTAATCCTTGCCAAAGAGTTCCACTAGCTGGAGACCAAACATTCAAATGTTGGAGCTTATGGGGGATATTCTCATTCACACCATGACACCTTCCCTCATTTGTGCTGTAAGCACCATCTGGAAGAGCAGTGTGGGAAGGGACAGGTGCTACCCCTTGGTTCTGCACTCAGTCCCTGCTCAGACTTCTGTGGGCTCCTCTCGTTCTTGCCATGTTCCTTTGTTAGCACAGCATGTCTTTCCTCAAAGCTGTCCACCTTGCCTGCCACAGCCCCTCCTGTCTGCTCCACCAGTGACCTCCTGGCATGGGTTGAGGGAGATTTGCCAAGGATACCATGGACCACATGCTAACTATTCCACATGTGGTAAATCAGTGAGGAAGAGGCTAATTAATCACCAGAAAGTTCTTCCCAAACAAATCTATAAAGGGCCAACAATCCCACCCTGTCCCATAGCCGTACTCAGTTCAGCTGTTCCTGGTGTTGAGCAGATGGCTTCGGCCAGTGACAATGTGACTGTTTGAAATAGCCCAGCCGACTGTTTATTATCAGCGTTCACAATGATTAGACACCATGATTCTTCCACATGGAAAGATGTCATCCACATGAATAATGAGGCCCATTTATCTGTAAGCATGGCTCTTTGGGACACGGTGATGTCATGTTAAAAGATTCCTACCCAGTAAAATGGGGGGTTGGGAAGGAGGTAAAGACCACTAACTACAGGGCAAAAGACAATGTCGAGATACGCTCATCTTCACGATTACCTCGAAAGCCTGACTCTGATTGATGCTCCTTGTCTGAACTCGTCATGTCTTCATATTCCCACATCCAGCTCAAGGCCTGGCTGCTTACCGGGTACATGATGTGTCAGCCCATCTAATCTGCTTCATTCCTGGCCTCAAAGTCTGTTCCCCGTACAACACTAGAGGGGGCTGGGCAGGGTAAGGCAGACCTCCAAAAACACAGCCTTCAGCAAGACCAGGGCACCCCAGGACACGGTTCAGATTACAACTAATGCACCTAGCCACACAGAAACCTATGCACACCCTCACTGCAGGACAGAAGACCGAGGTGCTGTGGACTGTGATCAGGCTGGTGACATTTCTTCAGATGGCCTAGACTTGCATCCAATGCCCCAGCAAATGGCACAGATGTATCAGTTTTATGGAGTAGAGGTTTATTTAGCTCACAATTCTAGAAGCTGGGAAGTCCAAGAGCTAGCAGAAGCTCAGTGCTTGTCCTCTGCAAGGGCCACACACTGCACCTTAATACAGCATAGAGGAGGTATCACAGGTCAGACAGCACCAGAAGGCCAGCTCAGGTCTCCCTTACAAAGCCACTAATGCCATCACTGGGCCCCATTGTCGTTGTTTCTAATTATGTCCAAATACATGAGACCATGTTTGCAACACATGGACTTTTGAAGGGAACATTCAAACTACAACACACAGATGCTAAAATTCAAGAATCAAGCTAGTGAATGGTAAATGATGAGAACCTCCAGCCCACTGTTGGAGAGGGAACTTAGAAACGATCTCAAGATGAGTAAACAACCTGCTGATACACAGTCAGAGCTGGAAATGGCACTGTGGTCTCAGATTTTACCTGTGGAGGCAGATACAGACATCTAGAAATAAGAACTGACATGTCTACACAGCAATCCACAGATGTGGATTTCTAAAGTCCTTCTGTGGAGTGGTACTGTGGTGGCTGTGAGCACTTCCAGGCCCCAGATCCTGGTCATCATATCATTTTATGATCAAAGAACCCAAAACTCTTTTAAAGAATTTGTAGTCATACTTTTTTGTCAGGACCATCAGCCAGCAAGTAATGACACAGAGACTTATTACTAATTATGAAAGCTCGGCCTTGGCTTAAGCTTGTTCTCAACTAGCTCTTATAACTTTAATTAACCCAATTTATATTAATCTACATTCTGCCACATGTCATTACCTCTCTTCCTCTTGTACTTCCTGTTTCCTCTGTGTTTGGCTGGCAACTCTGCTTTTCTTCTTCCCAGAGTCCTCTCTGTTCCTGCAAGTCCCACCTAACCTCTTCCTGCCTAGCTATTGGTCAGTCAGCTTTTTATTACACCAATCACAGCGACACATCTTCACACGGTGTACGAATATCCCACAATAAGAATTGGCTGATTGCAGGGCTGGAGCAAGAAACATACAAGATGGGCCTGGAACATGTGGTGAGACCAGAGATGGGGATGTGTGTTCTGAAGGCAACTGAGTGACTGATGACCACGTATGACTGTTGCCTGGTGTTGGAAGCATCTTTGAAATGCAAGGCCCTAGCATGGGGATAATATGGGACCCAGGTGTACAAGATACTCTGTGTTGTCTTATAAACTTTCTGTAAATCTGAAACACATCTAACATTAAAACAAATGTATTGCGAAAAGTCCTTCTTGGCCTCCACTGCTCCCAACTCTGTTTTTCTCTGTAACTGTGCCAGTTTCCTCCCTGGTCTGATGACCATTTACATTGTGTGACTCTGACTATTGTCCCTCCTGTCTCCATCTACCCAGTTCTCCTGGGTCTCCCACACTCTCAGTGTGCCCATGTCTCTTCCTAGATTGTTCTTTCTCCATGCCTGAGTCACACCCCTTCAGGGAGGTGATGTGGCTAACGTGATCCTTTCATTGCCACATCCCCAATCCCTCCGTGCACTTACACTCACTCACACGTGCTTACCCATACAGGTAAACCTACATATCCACATACATGTGACACACACATACACAATGTACATGTAAATACTCATACACCCACACACGGGCCAACACATGCACACCCATACAGGTAAACCTGCATGCCCACATACATGCAACACACACATACACAATGTGCATGTAAATGCTCACACACCCACACACGGGCCAACACATGCACAGATGTATTCATGTCTGCACACTGACACCTATTTGCATATCTCACATATGTAATTCCCTATCTCTCTCACACCACCTTCTTTCTACTTCTCATCACATTATAATGTGTGCTTAACAAGATGGCTTATGATATGTTTCTCCAACAAATACTGATGAGTTCTGAGGAAGGTGTGTCCATCTGTTACAGACTACCAAGCGCCCAGGCCAGCACCTGACTACAGTGGGTGATTGGCATACATTTGCTGAAGCATGTAGCTGAGAGGATTAGTCAGTTGCTTGCTACATCAGTCATCAACATTATCAGTTACTACAAAACCATATATCAAGGTGCTCCTCACAGAGCAGCAAAGATGATATCCACACCCCACAAGGGCTTCAGGATCTCTAGAGCCATGCTCACACCGGTCTGTCCCTCCTCAGCCTGTGAACAGTGCCTACAGAGGATTATTACAACCATCCTGAACTTACCATGTGACCATAATCCACACAGAAATAGATATTTTTTCCAGAAGCCTAAGATCAAATATCTATTCTTCACACACACACCAGTACGCATCGAACACAGTAGCAGCCTGCGTACAGCCCAACTGCCATACTGTCTTGTGTAGTTGGCATGATAAAAAACACGTATGGGATGATGGGTAAAATGAAAATGAGCAAATGGAAAGGGGAATTGGATGGGGATGATCGGAGAGGAGAATACTCAAATGGCAGATTTGAAAACGAAAGCACAATCATGGCAAAGCAGTTGTGATTTAAACTGAAGTGCCCCTTGCTGTGTTTTGCTGTTTATAAAACTGCTTTATAAACAGCAATGACAACACTAATACAAACTGCCCAGCCAGTTAGCCAGCCCAGACACTTAAAGGGGTAAATTTCAACTCCAAAACACGTTGTATTAAATGTCTAAAAATCTATCCTTTTGTATGGGGTTTCTTTAGGAGCTGACTCAGAATCTGGGCACATTAACCTTCAGAAGAATGCAAGGAGGAACCTACTGGGAATATCTCCAACCAGCAATAAAACAATCCATCCCAAGAGGAGGGCAAGCCCCCAGTGCTGGGTGATGATGCTACCCTGGGGTGGCCACAGCCACAACCTGTTCCGATGGCTATTTAGAGGAGCTGTATTTCAGTGGCTGCTGGTGAAGCCTTGCTTCTGTCTCATGAATCTTTGGAGGGGAAACAAAGGTAAACCACACTTTGGCTCCAACCTTCCTAGGATCATTTCCACAAAATTCATGGAAAGGAAGAGCCGTGCCTGGCCTGGATACCTCCTGCATACCCCTGTGCCCAGCACAGGCTCCTCATGACTAACAGAAGCAGACAGTCAGAGTCCTAGGCAGTAACTAAGTCTTCCATGCTAGGGGTTGGCTTCTGTCTACCTAGGGGCCACACAAAGGTGGTCTGGCACTCCCTCACTGATTGCCTGTGTGCCTCTCTGTGTTTCATGACACAGGATCAGACACACCAGGACTTATTTGTGTAATGATTGAGAATATCCTTGAGTTCATGACCTTGGTGAGTTCTCAACAGTCATAGAGTCTGTGGATCTTGTCTGCCCTGTTGGACATTATAAACCCTGACCATGCCTTTCAAACATTGTATCCATAGAAACGAAACCCTCTTCATCCCCACAGGAGCACAAGCCAAAGAGGCTTTCTGTTCAGTCCTAGCCAGACTCCAGAGCATTTCCCCAGATGTTTTATTAGACCTTCTTTCTGTTATTCGTAGTCTCCACTGCGTGCTTGGCATTCCTCACGGGGAGTTGGCCATGTGATAACCGGTTCCAGGCTAGACCAAGTGACCAAGCTTTGTGTGTGCTTATTGCTCGGCTCACCATACTGAAGCATCAGCAGTCGGGGGCTATCTGTGGCACCCTGAAAGCCTAGCACAGGCTGGTACAGTGTCAGCACTTTCAGCATGTCTGGCTCACAGGATCCTGCTGTCTGGTCCTCCATCTTCCCAGTCTCTGGTCCCCTGACTCAGAAAAGCAACCGTTGTTCATGGAGTTACCCACCCCACCCAGACAAAAAGGAACTCCCAACTCACTGCCCATTTGCCTGCCCGTCCTTCTGCGTGTTTAGCCATGTCAACCATGTATCTTTTTCTTTAACACAACTTGCACATGCAGATACTGAGCAAAGGTCTATACCACAATTAAATGATTGCAGGGTGGATGAAAGTCTTTCCACCACACATTACTGTCTCAGGTGACTCCTCCCCATCTCTTCCACCAGACTGTGAGCTACTTCCACACAGCGGCTCCTCCTCAAGCCCTGTGGGAACCATCTGTCCCACCAGCCATGAGGATGGCTCTGACCGAGGAGGGAAGACTGCAGTCTAAAACGAGGTTGAGAAGAAAGCCGCACATGAACTACAGAATAATCTGTCCATTCTTCTTAGATCTGATTGTGGGGGCCACAATCAAAGACCATACAGACACGTTTAGTAACTTCCGTGTGTGTGTGTGTGTGTGTGTGTGTGTGTGTGTGTGTGTGTGTGTGTGTAACATGCTCTTGTGCAGTCCAAGCTGGCCTTGAGCTTGCTACGTAGCCGAGGATGGCCTTGAACTTCTGATCCTCCTGCCTCCACCTTCCAGCTGCTTGGATTGCAGGCATGTCCCCCCCCCCCCCCAGCCTGGCTAATTTTGTATGTTTTCACCAAAATATACTTCACAAGTTTTTTAACTTGAAAAATCACTAAAGTGGACCACACTGGGGACTCACTAGGGGACTCTCTGCGTATGCAAGAGACCCAGTTTAGCAGCCGTTCAGCGAGCCACTGATCTCCACCAGAAAGCGTCTTTTAAGTGCAGGTGAGGGAAGGATCCCGAGGGAGGGAGGGAAGAACGAGAAGATGGAAGGGGCATGGGGGGGGGTCTACACGTGTGTGGCAGGGATTCAGAGCCCCCAGCCTCATCTACGTGTGCCTAGACTAGGAACCCACTACCCCGCCCCAAATGTCCTCAGGCATCTGATAGATGTTAAACACAGAGAATGGTCCAAGGAGGACCTGGGAGCTGTGCTGGTGCAGTCGCCCATCCCTAAACAGATCATTAATTTACCTAACCAATAGTTATTGACCGGAAAATGGCTACTTGGAGAACTCCTCGGACTTGAAGCCTCCCGGTATAGCTATTCTCAGCCTCTCTCCCTCTTGCTGTTCGCCTCCCTTGGCCCCTGATCTTCAGGAAATCTTGGAAAGAGAAGGTCCTCAGGGTTTGCAGCTGACCCAGGAGGGAAGAAGACTGTAAGCTGGCAGCTCTGAAGAGATGCTCCAATTCCGCACGTAGTAGGAGGGACCCAAGAGTATCAAGGAAGCTGATTGGCCAAGGAGTAGGGGTAGTGACGGCTCAGGGGACCACACCTCAGAGGTCCTCAATTCAGAGGAAATGAACTGTTTTACTATAGCTGAGTTCTACACAGTTGTAGTGGAGTAATGGCCACAGATCCCTGGCTGCTTCGTTTCCCAGCGATTCTGTGTCCTTTCTCAGCTGTTTCTGGTGAGCCTGTAACATGGCGGCCTCTCGGGTTTCTTGCCCTGGCCCTCTGTGACTTGATCCGTCTGATTAATTGTTCCCCGTCTGCCTTTCGGAGTGCAGCAACAGACAGGCCTGTGCTGTTCTGGATTAGCAAACCAAACAACAGAACTTCATTAAAAATTTGCCTAACCAAAGAGCAGATTCTCAGTGAGACTCCATGGGTAAAGACCAGGGACTTGGGGATAGCTGTCTGTATTGTTCAGCATCTCATCACCTTCCCTCTCTATTCTTTACCGGCATCCAAAAAAGCAAGGCAGTAGTAGGGCAGGGTCTGGGTAACAGAGTGGCAGCCTTGATGTTTCCCTACAGTAAGAAAAATGGAGCCCATGACGCGTCTAGGAAATATAGGCACACAAGGCAGCGTACAGCTGGAACATCTGGCCATATAAAACTAAAAATAACACCCCATAAAATAGATTTTATTCATTTATTTTGACAGCTGAGACACACTTTCCATTACTCATGGCTCCATGAGTCTCACTGGGGTGAAAGTCCCACTTTATATACGGCAGGACTACGGCATCTTGATTGCAAGGTCCCACCCCTTGACTTCTCCTTGCCTGCCAAGGGTCCAAGAACCTGGACACCTTTGCTCACAGAGCAGCTGCTGCTCAGAAGTCCCCTGCCCCTTTGTTCACGGCAGACCCATTTCTCCCCTGGACTTCAGAGGTGACTCCGTGAACAGCGAGAGATGAGGATTTGGCCTGCTGCTTATTGTGCTCTGTCCTTCCTGCTCTCAGGCATTGTGATAGTTAATACTCATCGGCAGCTTATTAGGAGTCACCCAGGAGACAAATTTCTGTACAGAGAGAGTTTCTGGATTGAGTTAGCTGAGGTGGGAAGACCCACCTTAAATGTGGGTGGTGCCGTCCCCGTGGGCTGACGTCCCAGACTGAATATAAAAGGGAAAGCTAACTGAACATCAACTAGTGTTCATCTCTGGCTGCTTCCTGACTGTGCATACAATCATACAACGTGACCAGCCACCTCAGCTGCTCTGTCTTTCCCACCATGACGGACCGTATCCTTTGACCTGTAAACCAAAGTAAGCCCTTGCCTCACTTACTTCCCGTTGAGCATTTGGTCCCAGAACCAGACAAGTAACTAATACAGTGGCTTATCCAGTGAACCCATGCCTTGATGCCCACTATTACAGAAATTGCCCATGCAGGGTGTTCCCTCCAGCACTCATCTTTGTTCTAGACCACTTCACTGTCCACTGGGTTGGGCCAGATCACAGATTTTTTAAGCTTCTCAACCCAGCAGCGTCTGGCCATCTGCTCTGAGCATTCTGTGTCAAGGCTGTCTCGTGGTCTTATCCTTAGATTGTAGCCACAGCTACTTATCATTCCAGCCCCCAGACTTCTAACTTCCCCCATCTTTCCAGGACACAGCAGAACCTATAAGAGATTGAGTCTTCTGTCTTTCCCCAACCTGCCCGCTCCCTGCTTCTGGCCATCACTCTTCAGAAGGCCAGCCCAGGTCTTGTGCCCTCCTGAGACTCAGAGTCTAGCTCTGATCCGTAAGGCCACTCCACTCTTTCCCTTGTCTTCCTGTTCCTCCTTTCCAGCTGACAAAGCGGTTATTCCCTCCTCTGAATGGCATTGGGAGGTTTCCAGGCCTGGCCAGCACTCCAGAGCCACCTAGACATCCTTTTGTGTGACCTTTGCCTGGTCCTTCTCATATTCTGAAAGAGCTAGGGTAGCTCTCCCAAACCTTTACCATCACCTCATGCTCTGATCCATGGCCTGTCACCCCTGCATTGTGGAAAGGCCTTCTGGGATTTACTAAGAGGGGCCAGTGATGCCTCAGAAGGCTTTCACTTTTTTTCCTGCTCCTTTTCAGTCATCTGCACACAATCTAATGAATGGAGTCCTGAAGAGGAGAAGAACTTACTCTCCATCCTATCTCACCTCTTGTGATTTTCCTCCCATCTCAGTTAGGGTTATCATTGCTAAGATGAAACGCCATGACCAAAAGCAACTTGGGGAAGGAAGGGTTGGTTTGGCTTCCACATCCTGAATCACACTGAGGGAAGCCAAGGCAGGCATTCAAACTGGTTGGAAACTTGGAGGCAAGAGCTGATGCAGAGGCCGTGGAGGAGTGCTTACTAGCTTGCTTCTCATGGCTTGCTCAACATGCTTTCCTGAAGAACTCAGAACCACCAGCTCAGGGATAGCTCCACCCACATTGGGCTAGACCCTCTCATATCAATTACTAATTAAGAAAATGCCCTAAAGGCTTGCCTACAGTCCCTCTTATGGAGGCAGTTTCTCAATTGTGGTTCCTTCCTCTCAGATGACTCTACCTATGTCAACTTGGCATAAAAACTGGCAAAGACATCCTTCTCCAGGTATTGAAATTCTCTTTAATTTCCTTTCCCAGCTCCCTGGCAAGGAGCACCACAGTCAGCTGCTTTGAAAGTAGCTGGATGCCCATGCTGCTCCCATGGCCATTGGCAGGACCAAGGTGAAAGCAACACTCTTGGTCATAGTTTGGAAACTTCACCTGCTACCTACCAAGAAAAGTGCTCCATAAATACCCATGGAGGCCTAGCAAGGGGTGAAATGCTGGAGTGTGCGGTTCTCTGGGAGAGACAATGAGGCAATGTGGGAGAAAGCAGAGTCAGGCTCCTCAGCAGCCAGCCTTGAGCCAGGAAAGAGTCCACTTTCAATGCTCCTGAGAAAGTTGTTTGCCCATTATCTCCCTACTTGTTCCCCAACCAGCTTTAAACCTGGTGCACTTGAGGAAGGGCACTCCAGAAGTTTCTATGAAGCTTGAGTTTGCTGTTTTTCTTCACTGCTTTAAAAAGGAGCCTTAAAGATTTCCTTTCTATGTTTAATGGTGTGTCTGTGCACATGAGTGCAGTATCCAAAGAGGCCAGTAGATGGTGCCATATACCCTTAAGGTGAAGTCAAAGGCACTTGTGAGCCACCTGAGGTGGGTGCTAGAAACTGAACTCAGGTCTTCTACAAGAGCAGTACGTGCTCTTAACCAGCAAGCTACCCTTCCAGGCCCTTTATAAAGTTCTTAAAGGTCAAATAGGCAAAGGGTCTAACTAGATACACTTAGCAAGATTTATGATCTTATAAATGCTCTTCTTGATGTAATCTTGAACAAGGTCAATGCCATGTAGGTGGTGTTTTGTGTAACAGCTTTGAGACCTTTAAAGATAAGATGAACTCATGCATAAAGGAGTATTTTCCCTCCTTTGCTGCACCTGATTTAATGGATTCTACATTTGTAGCTCTACCCAAGATTATGTTTCCTAACTCAACCTCATAGGCTGTGGCCAGTTCACTGGGTGGAGGCTTTGGGATTCACCTTATGGATTTATCTTCATTTCAGTATTTTAGTGGGCTAAATATCCAAGCGATGTTTAAAGCACTCAGTACCTTTGAAGGATGGAGTGGTCTGAAGAGTGTTGACTATACTGCCCTTGTCATAAGGACCACTGCAAAGCTATTCAGGCTGTACGTGTGCCTGTGTATGAGTGTGTGTGTGTGTGTGTGTGTGTGTGTGTGTGTGTGTGTGTGTGTGTGTGTGACAGAGACAGTTATCCATCAAATACTGCAGAAATAACACCTGTGTATGAGTATATGTATACGTGTGTGTGCAAAGGTGTGAAATAGAGAAAGACCTAACCATAAAAACCAGCGGAAATAACAAAACTTAATGTGAAATTAAAAGTCCGTGAGGGTGTGAGAAGTGTTTTTCCTTTTTAAAATCATTGTTTATTTTTATCTTATTTTATCTTTTTTTTAGCTTTTCACCGGGGAGACACTGCAAGAGTGGGGGGCAGGTGTGGAGGGACTGGGAGATGAGCATAATAGGGGTGTGTGATGTGAAATTCCCAAAGAATCAATTTAAAAAATCCTAATATTTTTTAGTTCTGCTGTCATTGTCCTTCCGAAGGCTGTCTCTCCTCTACCCTACTCCCAATCAAAGGCAAGCAAAGTGCACCCTAGTGTGGCCTTCCATCCCGGAACCATCTCTGGATCTCTCCTCTCACCCTGACTCTTGCTGTGCCCTCTGCTTCTGCCTCTAATAATAAATCCACGAGGCAGCACCAATCAGCAATTAATCTGTCCCTCTGAGAGCATGCTCCATTTAAGCTACACTTTTCCAAATTCGTAATTCCTTCATCTGAAGATATTTCTTGATAGTCAGGTACTTCCTGGTATGCGGCACTTGGGTCTGACATGTTTGAGACAAGCTGACCAGTCAGACAGGCGATTCACTATTCTCTGGCTGTCTCACTACCTAGACTGGCTGGAGTCACCATCCATCTCCAGGGAGGCGGTGAATCCTGCCCCCATCCCTGTCTTCTGAGGTAGTTAAGAGGGGAAATAGTCTTTATTATCACAAGACTCATGTGCTGGGAAGTAGCTAATACTTTGTACAGGGAACATTCCAGATATCTCCAGGGGAACCTTAGGAAGTTTGCATTTAGGAGGCTCAGCTTGATCCATGAACATCTTGACTTTCCTTGGCCCTGTAAGTAACAGTATGACAGGAAAACCAAGCAGCCTAGAAGGTCCTCCAGGCCCTCAGTGCCAGAGAGAAAACTGCACGTGAAGTCTGCTTTTTAGAGCAGGTATTTCCCAGAAGCCTCTGCTCACGTTTGCTGATACAAACCAGTCAAGTTTTCCTGGAAGAAGAAAAGTCAGTTGTTACATGGAGACAGACGGTGTCTGCAGTTGGCTGCTCCGTGATCCCTCTTTCTTCTCACTGGTTTTGCTTTTTAGAATAATACCACTCTGGAGGTCAGGATTGCAGGGGCCTTGGTCTGTGACCCTGTGAAGGATGAGGGGACCAGCTATGACTTCAGGGCTGTTGACAAAATGGGAATGCTGTGTGTAAAATGCCTTTGGGTATGTGGTACACAGCACTCACGCTGTAAAGGCTCCATCATGAGGGAGTAGCTGGTCAATCACAGCTAATGTTTCCAAATCCCAGGGTCTGGTGTTATTACCCCCCCCCCCCCCCGTTTTCCACATCACAGGACACTTGGCATATATATATATACGACAGGCCTTTCTCTGTGGCTGTAAATCTTGCACGCAGACAATCACTATTTTCTAAAAATGTTACCAGACGGCTTTTGGAGTAGAATTTTCTAGGCTTTATAAAGCAGAGCTCATAAATTTACAGTGTGTGTGTTCTGAAGATGTGCTCAGCCTGTTCACAGGGAGCTAGAATGGAGGTCAGTTCAAAGGAGAGGTGAGTGTGTGATCAGTGGGAGAAAGAATGCTGAGTTCAGGCAGCCAGGAACAAAATTAGCAATGGCCTGGGACCAAAAGCTAATCAGTTAATTAGTAACATGTGGGCTTGATTAGCATTTCTACTGGACAGAAATGCTTTGTGACTTATCACTCATCTACACGGTTTGACCTCATACTGCTTCTATTAAATCAATTTTTAAAATTCTCTTAGCACTTCAGATGGGCCTTAGATGGCCCTGTGAGATTGTTTGACAGTTTCGGGGCGGCACTGAAAGGCCATGCCGTCGTCTCCCGCCTCTTTTCTAAGCTCTAGCTATTGCTTCTGTGTGTGGAGTGAGTGTGTATGTGTGCATGTGCAAATGTGACTATGTATGTGCGTACGTGTGTCTATGCATGCCTATGCATGTCTATGTATATGTGTGTGGTTTGTGTCTATGTATGTATGTGTATATATGTCTACACATAGATATGGGCATATGGCATATGTATTTGTGTATGCATGTGTGTGTATCTATGTATGTGTGTGTATATGTGTCTATGCAAGTATATGTAAGTGTGTGTCTGTGTTTATGCATATATTTGTGTATGAAGAATATGTGTATTGTAAATGTGTCTGTGTCTATATATACATATGTGTTTATGCATGTATATGTGTGTGTACTTGTGTGACTATGTGTGTATGTCTATATATGTCTATGCATGTATATGTATGTATGTACATATGTGTGTGCATGTACATATTTTGCATGTGCATATGAGTATGTGTGTATGTGATTTTATATATATATGTGTGTGTATGTGATTTTATATATATATGTATGTGTATGTGTGTGTGTGTGTGTGTATGTGTGTGTGTGTGTGTGTGTGTGTGTATATGTGTGTGTGTGTGTGTGTGTGTGTGTGTGTATGTGCAGGTTGAGTGTGTACGGGGACTCAAAGCCCACGGTCAGTATCTTTTTTTAGGTGCTGTCCACTTTGAGTTTTGAGACAGAGTCTCTCATTGGCCTGGAGCTTGCTGACTCAGTCAGGCTGGTTGGTCATGAGCCCCAAGAACCCCGTCTCTGGCTCCCCAGCACTGGGACTGCAGATTGCACACCGCTGTGGCTTGCTTTCGTCACACAGGTTGTGCGGATTGTCTCTTCACACTCCTTCCATCAGTGAGGTGGGATCCCTGCGTGTAAGAGCCTGCCTGCTGCTGAGCCTTCTTCCTTCAGCTCCATGCAAACGGAACAATGTTGGGGGACTCCTGATTCACCATCACCGGAGATGAATGCTCGCTTGGATCCGTGATGTTTGCTGTCACTACGTGGTGTTTGCAGGACCTGCCTGACAGGGCTTGTCCAAGCTCTCTCGTGCCTTGGTTTACACTCTATAGGAGATACCCGCAGAATGGATGCCCTGACTTCACTTCCCTGTAAATCTTCAGTAAGTCAGGGAATGGTGGGGCATTCTGCTTCCTGTTTTATGATTCTAACTAACATACAGTTCTTTCAAAGGAGAGGAGGATGTGGACACACCAGAAACAACTGAAATAAGAGGATGTCCCTGGGAGCACCTGCCCACAATAGGACCAGGAGTCCAGCTGCCCAGGCGCCGTGTCCGAGGGCAGAGGCTTTCCTGTCCACAATGGCCTTGCCAAAAAAAAACCCAGTTAAAATGCAAATGGATGGTGCAGCCCAACAGTGTAGGAGCCCCTCAAATCACAGAGTCTAAAAGACATCCTTTCAGAGTTTCTGTTCAAATTGCAAATGGCCTTCCTTTGTTCCTCGGGCCTGGGAGACAGTGGGAATTATTCCTGCCCTGAAAGCTGCCTTTCCTCTCCCCAGACACAGAAACCAACTCGATTTTAAAGGGCAAAGCACACATTTTGTTCAATGGTCTTCACCAGGATGAAGATCAGCAGAAAAAGCAAATTCCAGAGGTTCCTCTACTTTCGCAGGCATCATCTGGGGCCCCCAAAATGATCTCAACTCATTTTTTCCCTCCACAGAGGCCTGAGATTCCCACTCATTCCTTTATATCAGCTTTGTAAGCACAATAAACGTCCCAGAGTTCCCAAGAACTCGGATGTTTCCAGGAAATCCCCCAGTGGCTCACAAGAGTGACGCCGTATCTAATGGGCCATGTAAGTCTAAACACTCTTGAACACTTTTTTTCACTATGGGAGTCTTAGAATTCCACCCAGGAGATATGGTGCTCATTGCCCACGACTTAATAACCAAACTCTACGCCCCTTCTCTTTCTCCAAGGTGGAGGGATCTAGGACGACTCACACAGGACGGCTCAGGGTAGATTCGCTCACAGTGACACACGGAGCAGAGCAGCAACCACAGCCAGGGACCAATGTCTCAGGGCTAGAGTCACCTCGGAGGCTCTTGGGGATCCTGCACTGGTCCTGGAACCTCTTTGTTGTGGCGGACCCCTCTCCGGAAGACCCAGAAGAAATGGTGAAAAGCCATCTTTGGTCTTTGGCCTGGAAGGAAATACAACCGCTCATTTCCAGAAAAGCAGGAAGCAAATTCTCAGGAGGCCCTGTTCTTTCCTGATGTCTTTTTCTTTGGAAATAGTACAGGCTGGATTTTCAATACCAGAAATGTATGCATCTCTGACTTGAGGAAATCTGTTACATCTGAATACAAGAAGGCCCAGACACAGACCTGTCCTCTGCCCAAAATTGGCTACGATGAGCAATGAGAAGAAAAAAAAAATATCTTTTGGGACAATTGAAAGATTTATTTTATTTTTAATTATATGTATGCGTGTAGGGGTATGTGTCCATGAGGGCAGTGCCCACAGAGGGCAGAAGAGGGCTTTGGGTCCCCGAAAGCTGGGGTTACAGATGGTTTTAAGCCTCCCATGTCAGTGCTGGAAATAAAACTTGGACACTCTGCAAGAGCCATCTTTCCAGTCCCCCTTGCCACACTGGGTTTTTAGCTAGAGTCATCCTGTGTGTCTCGTCCCTCTTAGGCACGGAAGGCAAAGGTTCTCATTGTTCCCTATGCTCAAGGAGTGAGGAGGTGTTAACCTGGTTTCCCCTCCTAGGGAGATGCTAGGGCCAGACTGACCCTCTGCTCCGCTGTTCCTGCTCTGTGCAAAGCCTCAGTCACTGTCCCTCGTCATAGGGGTCACAGGGGATGGGCCCCTTCCCACACATCCACCTCACCGGCAGCCAGTCAGCCCAGGTTCTGGGTCTCAGAGAGTTCCGTGAATATTCACTTTCCAAACTGTTGCCTTGAGACTTAGCCAGGACCTGGGCTGGCGGGGATGGGGAAACCTACCTTATGACTGTCTGTTGTCCTTTATCACTTGGTGGTTCAGGACCTCAGTCCACAGCAGTAACAGCCTGTTTTAATTTCCTTCAAGTTCATCTGAATCTGCCTCCGCTGGCTTGCTCACCACACTGCGGAGAATTGAGCTCTGCTCTTATCGGCCCCTTCCATGCTCCTGGGCTTACACATCACCCACCCCCATCGAGAAAACAGCCTGTGATATCCAATCCATCTCGTGTGTGGTCCTGTGGCTCTCTGCCTTGTGCTCCATGCAGCCAGAAGATTTGGCCAAGAAGGAGGGTCCAATTCTGGGACCCCCAACCTCTTAAATGTATCCAGCATCCAATAGAAGTTCTGGCCTGTTCCTAGGAATGCGAACAGGAATGAAGCATGGAGCCATGATCCCAGGCCATGGACCTTTGACCTATTCTCAATCCATAAAAAAGGAAATGTGTTAGCTTTTTAATCTTCCCACCCTGGAGCATTTGGTCTCATTTTCCAACGGCAATGAAAGAGGTGGCAAGATCACCTTTGGTAGATCCAAGTAGCTTGACGATGTCCCCGGAGCTGGGAAGCAGAAAAAGCCACCCATTCTTGGAATGGACCAAAACTGCCCAAATTCAAGTTTCCTGTAAAATACAGCAAAATCAACCACAGCTATGTTGTATGTGGCAAGAAGACCTCAGCGTCACACCACCTGGAGGAGCTGTGCCTGGTGGTCTGAGGCACCCCTCTTTCCCCTCCCACATTTCTCTACTCAGCATCTTGGGGCTCTGACCCCTGCAGGCTCACAGATATGGTGGTTTTGGCCTCTGCTGCTGAGATCCATGGGAAAGCCAGCCTGTGGGGTAGGTCATCCACAGCCTTGGCATCTCCTCTTTTTCCGTAGTGCAGCTCCTTCTACGGAAGCCCAAACTTGTCCCTGTTTCTTAGCAGGCAATCTTGATTCCTAGGCTCCGGTCTCAGCCTCTTCCTATGTCCCCAAGGGTGGCAGCTGTGTCCTGATGCTGTGGACACTAAGGCTGCCTTGATGCCCTGAGTCAGGCTTTTCTGTTCTTCCAACTTGAGACATGCTCATAATTAAGCTTTCTCTTCCCCAGAACTTTGGAGAACTCTTTTTTGCCTCACTGGATCCTATCCAGCTGCCTACTACTATGTTTTGGGGGCCACTTTGTCTGTTCTCTCTGCTGGAAAGTAGGTAAAACAGTTTTTTTTTCTCATTCTTGTGACCAAAATGGCTGACAGAAGTAACTGTATGGAGGAAAGGTTGGTTTTCATTCCTTTCCCAGAGATAGTGGTCCACTGTGGTGAAGAAGGCCTTGTGTGTGTGTGTGTGTGTGTGTGTGTGTGTGTGTGTGTGTATGTGTGTGCATGTGTGTTGGGAGTGGAGAGGGGAGTTTCATGCTTGCAGGAAGCTGTGGCAGAGGCTCCTCACAAGGCAGAAGATAATCAGGAGCCCCAAAAGTCATGCCAGAGGCAGAGGCAAGTACAGCCACAGCGCCACCTGCTGGGGATCAAGTGTCCACACACATGAGCCTGTGAGGGATGTCCCACTTCCAAACCACTGCACAGGGTGACAATCATGTCTGCCTTGGGGAGTTTTATACAGCTCCCATGAGATGGCACTTGGAACTTGTTGCTTGGAAACCACTTAATTCATTTAAGTGAAATCACATAGTCAGTGGGGAACAGGGCCTGTACGGGGCTCCTGATGCCAGGCTGAAGGGTGGTTCCAGGTCATTTCTAGACTTCTGATTAACAGATTTGAACTCAGAGCAGAGGAGTGGGTTTCTTTTAAAATTATTTTTCCAATTCTTCTGGAAAGAGGCAGAGTTTTCTTTTGCTCTTAGTCAATCTTGAATATATCCGTAACACTTGGAGCATCCAAGTCCAAGCAAGGCAGATGCAGGGCACAGATGTGCAGAGGTGGGATTCAACAGCGTTGCTCTGTTTACATGGAATTTATTTTTATAGCCCGATTCTACTGAGGGCAAACAGCACCAGTGTTCCATTTCAGGAGGTGATAAAAAGTTCCTTAAACAATGAATTCATTTAAGTGAAAAAAAAAAAAAGAAGAAAAAAGACTGACTTGGGAAAACATAGGAGTTACCCTCATGTACAAGCTGGGAGGCGTTCAGATGACCTGCATTCGGGGGCTCTCTGCAGTTCTCTGGGTTTAGCTGTCCAGATCTGGGCAAAGCACAACAAAGATGTGTCTGCCTGCCTTCGAGGAGAGCGTGCTTCTCAGCCAAGTTCAACAGGAATAATGTGACAGAATGTAATTAAAGAGCAAGTAATTTGTCACAGATGCAAATTCCATGAAAGTTCAAAGATGTGTGGGCTGGAGGGTGTGAGGGGAGGGGGGTGCACCACAGAATTCTTGGCGGCAGACACAGGTGCAGCAGAGAAGGGACTGTGTCTTGGAACAGTGGGGCAGGGAGAGGGCTGGTGTGGGGAAAATGGGTTTTGGGTTTCTAGGACAGAATCCCAGGTTGGGTCAGTGAACTTTTGGGGTTAAGGACTACAAAGACAAATTAAGGGTAGGAAGTGGGGATTCTGCATCACTGAGCATTGGGTCCCAGGGACGCAGGAGCCCTCCCAGGGTCGTTTTTGGCAGCAATTCCCAGGTGTCTGAGAAAGATGGAGCATCTACAGGTGGATGCTGCCATCAGTGTGAAGCTGGTGTGAAGCAGGGTTCCTCAGTCAAGGCACACCTCCATGAGAAGCTTCTCCAGGGCCAGGGAGAGGGTTGGTCCCAAGAAGGAAGAGAGACAATAAGACAGACAGGCAGACAAGAAGAATCAGAGGGCCAGCTTCTCCTGCAGCCTTCACAACTGGAGAGGCAACAAGGCTGCCCAAAGCTGGAGGCCGTAGGTTCCCTGTGTGCTGTGTACCTGGTCAAGCTGAAGTCTGTCTTCCCTTCTTTCTGCAGGAGTCCTGTGTGTTGCTAGTGGGAAGGGGTGTGGTGGACACGTTTGCATCTGGAGGGAAGCTGATAGTCCAAGGAGATGAATAGAAAACACACCTGCGGATTCCAGCTTGGGAAGGGCCATGAAAGGGCCTCAGAATTAAGGTGTCACACACACCAGCCAGTACACCCGAGCTCTCTCGATTGGAAACTGGAGTGAAGGGTATGCTCCCTGCAAACCACAGACATGTACTCATCAGCCCTTATGGAAACTGCTTCCTTTTATAGTTTTGTGCTTCTGATTTTTTTATTTTTGTTTTTTTTCAAGACAAGGTTTCTCTGTGTTGTTTTGGTACCTATCCTGCATCTCGCTCTGTAGACCAGGCTGGCCTGGAACTCACAGAGATCCACCTGGCTCTGCCTCCCGAGTGCTAGGATTAAAGGCATGTGCCACCACTGCCTGGTGTACTTCTGATTTTTAATGGACACATAATTATGCAGGCTTGTGGGACATGGTGTGCCATTTTAATACATACATCAATGTGAAATGAGCAGTTCAAGCCATTTCACACATTCATCCTATCAAGCTTTTTTTTTTTTTTTTTTTTTTTGGTTACTTTCTAGTTAGAACATTCACAATTTTTTTCTCAAGGAATTTCTTTGAAAAACATGATCAACTATTACAAAGCATGGCCACTCAACAGTATATAGAACACTGGGGACTGTTTTTCCTCTTTAGCATTGGACAGCTTTCTCCTATCCCCACTCAACCTTTGATAACCATGACTCTAGTCGGTCCTTCTGTAAAATCAGCAGTTTTAGATTCCACAGATTCCTCAGATTTGCAGTATTCTGTGTTTGTGTTCTCGTCTTTATTTCACTCACCATGACTATCTCCAGTTGATTCTTTTTTAGGGTGGAATAGTATGCAGCCGTGAATGTATGCCACACTTTCTTTATTCACTCACACTTTGGCTATTGCTACAATATGTACCATAAGTGGCAAGGGGAATTATAAAAAAACACGAGAGGATGCCCTCTTCCTTCCTACCTCCACTGACTGTGTCAGGTCATCCGTTCTCATTAGTGGAAACAATTCAATACCCCCCTCACTCTTCAGCATCAGAGCACACACACAATTCACTCTCACTGTGCAGCATTAATGAATAAACAATGGTTATAAAACAAATTCCCTTCTGCCCCAGGAGTTGAACAGGAGACAAATTCTAGGGCTTATAAAATCCACACTGGTGTCCTCTGTAAACTACAACTCAGTCTCCTCTGGGAGAGGCAAACTTCGCCATGTCACAGGGGACAGATTTGAACAGGGGACAGTTGGTCCAAGGGCAAAGTCACTTCAGCAGAGTCTTTGGGCATCTCATGCAAGAACAGCTTCCCCCAGGCACTGGCACAGTACCACAGGACTCAGGATTCCCAGATGCATGCTTTAAAATCAGTGCTTTTCCTTGAGAGTCGATGGCTTCTCCACCTGGTAAAAATCCCTCCAAACTCATCTCTGACAGTTGAAATTATTTAGGGAGAAGAAGTGTGAGCCATCTTGGTTGTGGGCTCCACAAGCTGTCTATTACAGATGGCTTCATCAGCCTTTGCCACAACACAGGGAGACAGAGTTAACTCTGCAACTGGCTTCCCTCCTGGCTAGCTTTCCCAGAATGGCCCATGATCTGGATATAGGATTCATGTTGCAGAGGTGGTCACAAACCCCAGGTGAAGAGCACAGGAAGAGGCTCTAAATTGCTTTCTTATTTTCTGCGGTCTCATCTTTTGGGGCTTCTGCCTCCTACTGGGAATCCCAGCCCTCACCCAAGTTCACCCACAGGGTAAGGCAGGGTGAACCTTTGCCTGTGGGCTGAGGTCACTGAGGCCAAGATGGACTCAGTCTGCAGCCTAGAGAAGGCTCTCACCTTGACTTGCTGCTCTCCCCATTTCTCACAGGTCATGGCACCATCTGTTCCACGTGAATGTGCCGGGTGACGTGGAGCATGTATGTCAAGAACTGCGAGGAGGGCTTAGAAACATTGAACACAGGGGGTAACAGGATGCGGGGGGGGGGGGCATCCTTGGTAATGATGCTGAGATTACAGGTGCCATTTAGAGCAAACAGGACCCGAGTTACTCTCAGCATTGACACTAACTGTCACTGTATCTGTATATCACCTTCCTAGTCATTGCCGTCATAGCCACGACCACCACCACCATCACCATCATCACAGTCACTATTACTATCGTCATCATCCATTAAAGCCATTGCCGTCATAGTCACGACCACCATCATCATCACCACAGTTATCATCACCATTACTATCATAGTCATTGCCGTCTCAGTCATCATTGCCATCATCACGGCACAGTCACCATCATCATCATCATCATCACCATCATAGCTACTAACACCATCATCATCATCACGATCATAGCTACTAATACCATCATCATCATTATCACCATCATGGCTACCAACACCATCATCATCATTATCATCATCATCTCTGAAGTCATTAACATCATAGTCGTCATTGCTGTCATCACCACCATGGTCATTACCAACATCATACCCTCACAGTGGCTATCAGCACCACAATCACAGTCATCATCATCATCACTGTCACCACACCATCATTATCACCACCATCATCACCATCATAGTTATCATCTTCATCACCTTCACCATCATCTGCACCTCTATCACAATCACCATCATCATTGAAAATAGGAAATAAAAAAAGGAAAGGACATGGCTGGTCCTGGGTATGGTGGAGGAGGTTTATTGTAGATAAAAGGGAGAGTGTAGGCAAAGGCAGACATCTGGGAGAGTCCAGAGTGGACATGCCCCTGAGCTGGACCATATGAGGAGAGAGGGGAGAGAGGAGGATAGAACCAAGAGGCCAGGCGGGTAAAGAGTAGACGAAAGGAAACCAAAATAATTGGATTATACAGGGAAGGGCAACCCAGCCCCTGGGCTGAAGAATTCAGGCTAGCAGGTAGGGTACCATACCTTGTAACAGGTAGGGACTAAGGGATGCTGGGAGAACCTGGCGGCCAGGTCCACTTTGATGGCACTTCAGCCTTTTGTCCAGGGAATGAGACCTAACAATCACTATTGTAATTATCACAGTCGTTACCACCACTTCCCCTTGGAGACTTAGAGTTAGCTCCTTTGATGCATTTCGGCTTATTTCCCTATTAAAGGTATTCTTGTGAAAACTACAAAAATCTCAAATAAAGGAAAACATGACCCAGGCTCCCACCCGCCTACAACAAGTCCCTGAGAGAACACACTAGGTCCTAAGCTTGGTTTTCACAGTGGTGAGTGTGTGAACTGGCACTGTTTAATACATGCCCCACCTCCCGGGATCAGAATCTTCTCGGCATGAGCATTGTACACACTGTGGAACACATGTCTCAAAGTAGAAGCCAAAATATGTCCAGGTTTAAATGAATTTTCCTACCAATGGTCAAACTGCCCTTTAAAACCAACCAAGGACCCCTCCTCTCCTCCGTGAGGTTTCCGGTTGCCTGTGCTCCGTGAACACTCCGGATGCCTTCCTTGAGCTTTTGCCAGACGAGTATGAGGAACGCTATGTCGCTGTCCCAGTTCCTGCTGCTTCGTATCAAACATATCTGGAGGGCATTTTCTTGAGGCAAAGTCCTGTAAAGAGGGGTGTGCTTAACAATAGGAGTCGGGGGAAGCTGCGTTTTCATTAGCCCAGTCTGGATCCTGGGCTGTACTCCAGGCTAGACCTCAGCAACTTGGGTGTAAGTTACAAGCTCTGAAGCACAGCAGCTACACACTACACCACGACCTTCAGTGGCCTGAGCAAAGTCATTTACTCCGGTCTGAAACTGGGTGGCAAACACCAGAATTTGCCAACTGGTTGATTCAACGAACAGTTTTTAGATGCCTCATATTCTAGGCGTTCTTGTGACTTTATTTTCTAGGTGATGGAGAAGGATATCAGGGAGGTAACTAAATAAAGGAAGAAGCACCAACACATGGCTGCTTTAGGTGCTGGAGCAAGGGGCTGGTGGGGTGGCTCAGTGGTTCAGAACATGCACTGCTTCTCTGGGTGATCCCAGTCCAGTTCCCAGTATCTCGTGGGGATCCGATGCCTCAGACTTCTGTGGGAATCTACCCAGGTACACATACCCATACACAGATATAGACACATACACATAATTAGCAGTAATAAAAATCAATAAATCTTGAAGCATTGGGGAGAGTTAGATCCTTTGATTTATTTTTTTGTCTGCTGAGTCAGGGAACCCATACGTTTCCTAATTGACTACCGAGTCAGCAAATGTGGACAGACTAGCTCTGCTCAGTGACGACAATGAGCAGGAGACTGTCACTTAACTAAGAATTCTAGCAGATTTGAGGTGGACTGATGAGGAAGAAATGAAAACCCATGGACTTTTGAATGTCCTCGGGGTCTCTATGAACACCCCCCCTCCTCCCCCGCCCCTGCTCTTCCCCATGACCCTGTGGGGTCAGGACAGACACTGGGCCCACTTTGCTCCCAGGGCCTGTGCCTTGCCCAGATCACAGCCCTGGAAAATCTCCCAGCTGGTCCTAGTCCATGGCCCCATGAGGCCCACACTCATGTTCTGGCCTTCACACCCGCCCATTTCCAATGGTGTGAAGAATGGAGAGAAAAAGGGGGTATTGTGGGGAGAAAAGGAGAGGTGAAATGGCCATGTGGTCGATTGCACAAACTGAATCCGATTTTCAAGACTGTCTATGTAACCCCAAACCACCAGTCAATTTATGTGTTCTGAGCAGCTGGCTGTGGCCTGGGAAACATAGTCACTAAACTTCCTGTCTGGTGCTGAAAGCGCCCAGCCGCCCAAAGCTCAGAGTTTTCTTCAGTTCATCTACCCGAGCAGATGCTAGAGTGATGGAGCTCTAGGTTGGAGCACCTGGGTGAACCACATCTTCTGTGTGAGCAAAGATAGTCGCTCTGTTGATTCCAAGTTTGCCTGAGGTTATAGAGACAGGTACTTCAAAGGGCAAACTCACGTGGCTGAAACTCCATGGTTTCCAGGGGAAAAATCTGAAGCCAGTGTATTGCAAAAACACATCGTTTTGAAATACTGAATGGAAAGTTCTAACTCTTCTCCAACCTCTGAGACTGATGCCAGTGGCTTTTCCTCTGCCCGTGCTGGGACTGGCGCTGGCACCTGCCTATGTATTAAACATCCCTCAGTTGCACTGAGACCTTTATGCTTGCTCTAGGAAGGTTACTGCAGAGACCACCATACATCCTTCCTTGTGGCCCTTGAGTGGCTTCCAGGTCCAAAGTCACTGATGACAGACAGACATTAGGCTGACCTCTCACGTCCATCTCTCAAAATAAGTCTTCATAAGAGAGTGGGAATGGGTGAAGAGGAAGAAAGACAGAGAAAAGGCTAGGAAAGATGGGGTAGGGAAGAGGAGTGGAAGTAGACAGAGAGCCCAAGAGCGAGGGCTTAAAATCAAGATGTGCCCATCTTCAAATGGATAATGGTGCTGCCAAGAAGACCTGGACATTTACCTGTGTCCAGTGTAGAGCTGTGCGGTCCATGTCTGTCTTGCGCTACTTCACTCATGAGGAACCCTCAAATCCAGGCCACCGAAGGTCCATGCAAGGATCAGTTTAGGTGTAGAGAAAATAAGACCCATTTACGATTTGTTTCCATGTTCAAATAAATAACTCCTGTGGATTTTCTTTTGAGTAAAATCCATCTGTCTACAGACACCATGTCCGTGGGGTAGGCTCTGAGATGTAAGGACCCCTAGGGCTAATAATGGACTTCAGTAACCCCAGCAGAAGAACATCCAGGGGTGCTCTGAGTAAGGGGAAGCTCAGGCCGATCAGGGAACCAAGGGACACTTCTACCCCGCCCCCTCTAGCCCCCTGGAGAGCAGCATTCCCAATGGTTTGGAGGAGCTTGTGTTCTGAACCTTCCACTGAGGGATGGAAAGAAATGAGCTGACCCAGGATGCAGCCTGTGCATCTTATTTTAAAAAGATACTTTAACATAAACGATGAATATGCTAACCGAAGCTTTGTTTAACAAACTAGACACACATACAGAAAAAGGACGAGAGGAAGTAACACATACCCAAATGACTTGTATCCATAACAATATGCAAACTTATATTCAGTGTCTGCCAGAACTGAGCAAAGCATTGGGGAATCCAAGCTGGGGGCTTATGACCCGTGAGCAGAGAACCCATGATGTGGATGATTTAACTCCATAGATAGTTGGACTCCCGTGTTGTCATGCATACAGGAAAGGGGAGTTCAGGCTTCTGTGAGGCTCCAGGTCTTGTCTGGGAGGAGTTGAGGGCTCCTGCTTTCTGTATATATATATATATATATATATATATATATATATCTGAGATGAGCCTAGGAAACAGTCTAGGAGTGCAGAGGCCCAGCAGTGAAATGCAGATGGGAGCAGGGTGACACCATCAGCCTTGAGAGCTGACCTCCAGTCCAAGCAAAGCCAAGGACTTCTGCTAGCTTGCCACATTTTTAAAAGCTATGTGTACTTAAGGCAATACAAATGTCCTAATGTCACAGATTCAGCTGGATGCCCACAGAAGATCAGGGAGCCCCATGAAAGCTGAATAGAGAGAAAAGGACATAACTGAGACCCAACGATGATGAAACATAGGTGCTGTCACACCTCAGACCTTTGGTTCAGACTCAAAAGCACACCTAGATATTGGCAGGGGCGGGGAAAGAACAGAATTGGCCACTGGAGACTCAAGCACTCCAGGGTGGTCAGGATGGCCCGGTGGGACCTTCTGAGGAGAGGGAGGTGACCTACAAGGGATGCTTCTGTCTTCTGGAGACTGTGAAGACAGAGGAGGAAAGTGTGGTGGATCTGAGGAGCCACAGGAAGCGAAGAAGGGTGGAAGACAACCCAGTCCTTTCATCTGCCTGCTGTCATCCCAGATGTGCTGATGCCTCTTGTCTACAGAAATTTCTTAGTCTTCCAATGTTGTTTGTTTGTTTTCTATCATCCCTTGTTTCTTGACTGAAATTTTGGTACTGTGTGGATAGGAGAAGTGTTCATAGCTGAGGTGATGCACCTCAGTTGACAGATGGGTTAGGGAGAGTTGAGATAGTCACTGAGTGGGTGGACACAGAGGAGGGCCTCCGTGGGTTTGAGGAGGGAGGTGGGTTTGAGTCTTTGGAACTTTGTGGCCCAAGTGTCTCCTTCCCTCCTGTGTTAAGCCCTCCAAATCCAAGCCCACAGTTCACTCCCTGAATCAGACAGCAGGACTGAGCTGGGCTGCAGTTACTAACAGTCCTGATACCTCAGTGGCTCACACAGTAGGGACCTTCTTCTCTCTCCTGTCGCATGTCCACTGTGGTCAGAACTGGACTTGTCTGCCTTCATCTCTCAGGATCTGGGCTGTGCGTGTCTACCTGATCACCACACTCAAGCAGGTCACTAGCTCATCCCAGCCTGGGTGGGAGAAGGGAGGTGTGGCTGTACTGTGTGTCCGAGAGAAAGCTTTACTGAACAACTCTTAGGAACATTCTAGCCATTATGCTCCAAGGCAGAGTTAGCACCTGTAAGAGGTCTTTATCCTGGTGCCTGCTGGTCACTCTTACACATGGAACTCTACTTTTACAGGTCCCCTTAGACACATCCTCCCCACTGGTGGGTCCTGAGACTAAAGGAAACTCTAACCAAACTCCCAACAGAGGCTGGCCAGAAGAGAGCAGATTCTAAAACGTGCTAAAAGGACAAACTTTAACCCATGGAAACATTCTTTATCCGGCCAGTCATCTTAACAATAAACAAGTCCTCCCTCCCCTGCATTTCCTAGAAATGAAGAACCCTTCTGAAATTTTAGCCCTGAGAATATAACACTATAGACTGGTTGCATGGAGGGCCACAGGTGCCCAGTCAAGTCAGGAACTTGGCAACTGAAAGCTAAAAAGCACGTACTCAAGAACTGAGGAAGGTTGTGTCACCCCTCGGGGACTGAGGTCTTTTTTACCCAGGGATGACTTTCCATAAACACTTTGGGTGTTAGCCTTGGGCATTTGTACAGACACCTGCGCACAATGAACTCTGTATTTGAATAACCCTTTGCCTTGTTAACAATAAATTCAAAGTCTCCACACTCCTTAAAAGTCACAAGAATGTCCTGGAAGGCTTAGCCCTCTGCCACTCCTCATCTCCTCTGCTGTTTTCATAGGCAGAGGCAGCGGCTGGGAGTGATGCATGGATTCCATTAACAATGGTCAATTTCAGGCCAGGAAAACGCCCCTCCCCATTCCTTCATCTTATTTCCACAATCCCCTTATCAAATTAGTGCCTTTATTTTCATAACAAAAATGGTGCTACTCCCTAATAGTTCATGTGTGGTTCATGTGCAGCTGGGATTGCAGCTTACACACACACACACACACACACACACACACACACACACACACACACACGCATACACACAAGTACACATATGCGTGAGTGCACATGTACACACACACACACACACACACACACACACACACACACACATTTATCTACATACCCTACAATCAATCACATTTTCTTTTCCTCTCTTCTATACTTCTGTTCAGCAAGAAGAATGGATTCTGGAAATGAATTCTATTAACTCTGGCATTAGCATCTGAATAAATAGAAATAGCATGTGCTATTCATGGAGGGGATCATTCCACCAAGGCTCAATCACGTGATGTCACCAGGCCCAGTCATGTGATGTCAGGTAGGTACTAGCAGCTTACATTTACAGAGATGGTCAGGGCTCCCCGAAACTAGCCAGCCATCTGCAGGGCTGTCCATTTTCTCCCAGCATTCAGTCTGGACCTGGCATGACTCATCAGATTAAGGCACCTTCTGCCAAGCCTGATGACCTGAGTTCAGTCCCCATGTCCCACATGGTGGAAGAAGAGAAATCTACTGCTGCAAGTTGTTCTACAGAGACACACACACACACACACACACTCACACACACACACACCAGAAACTTGCACACACATACATACACATACACAGAGATAAATACACAAACATATACACATATGGAGACACATGCATAGATATGCATGTACACACATGCACACACAGACACACACCAGACACTTGCACACACACAACATGTACATGCACATATATATATATGTATATACACATATGTATATACACACACACACACACACACAGAAACAGAGACATGTATGTGCACAGACATGCACGCACACACAGTCATACACACACACACACAAATAAGTATGTGAAAAACGGATTAAATCATTGTCAAAGAAATGTATGTGCATTTGCAGAAAGAAGGGAAAATACAGGAACTGTTAAATATCAGAAATAATTAGCTCACTTCACATTTCCTGCTCATCTGCAGCCTCCCTCCTTCTGAATGCACAGCACATATTCACACACACACCAAATGAGCTGGGCTATCTAACTGCACCGAAATTCACTTTCCTAGCCTAATCACGATCCCAAATGTTTTCCATCAGAATTGACTAACGGTTTAGCCTCCATCACAAGCCGTGGGGGTTCTGTTGTTTCAATACATTTCTGTCTCTAGGCACACAGAGATCTCCTGGATTTTTCTCTTCTAACTGGGAAACAACCTCCTCCTTTGGTGTAAATACTACCGGGCATTTCCATGGGGCAAAGTGACTTTAGATTTACGGACTCTGGCAGCCTTCAGATCATCTGTGCTATTTTGCCTTCTGCTGGTAGGAGGATGGAGCGCACCAACAAGGTGTCTTGTCCTATTAATCACATGTTTGACTCCTTGGCTTACCTACATTGCTCAGCACTATGATTTGCATTTATTGATTCTTAGTAAAGTGAGGCTTCTGAAAAGTTATTGTTTTCATTGACAAAGGATGTACAGATGCTGAAGTCTTGGAGGCGGTGTGTGTGTGTGTGTGTGTGTGTGTGTGTGTGTGTGTGTGTGACCCAGCCATTGGTTTAGTTTGCTTTGTGTTGCTGCAATAAAACACTGACAAAAACCAAACTGGGGAAGAAAGGGTTAATTTACAGCTGACAGTACATCCTGAAGGAAAGCCAAGGCAGGGACCTGGAGGCAGGAACTGAAGCGGAGGTCATGGAGGGATGCCCTAGTCCAGCTACCTAGTAATAGAACTACTCACAGTGGGTTGGTCAATTATCTATCGTTCAACAGACATATAGGCCAATCTGATCTGGACAGTTCTTCAGTTGAGGTTTCCTCTTCCCAGGTCATTCAGGTTTTTGTCAAGCTGACAACTAAAACCAGTTACAACAGTCAGTAAAGTGCTCGTCATGTGAGAATGAGAACTCACGTTAGATTCCTAGAACCCACATATAAAACATGGAACGGTGTTGTGTGCTTGTAATCCCATTGCTGGGGAGGCCCCAGAGACAGGTTAATCCCTAGAAATTGCTGGCCAGTCAGTCTAGCCCAGTAAGCTGGCCCCGGGTCTCAATGAGACATGCTGTCTCAATAAATAAGGTGAGTCTTGAGGAACAACATTCAAAGTTGACCTTTGACTACACATGTACAGATGTGCGAGCGCGCACACACATGCAATCTACAAAGCAGAATATTCAACATTTGACTTTGCTCACCTAAACTAATCAAAGCTTAATACTACAATGTGCTAGTTTTTGCTCCACAGTCCATTGTTAACTATGGTTTGGAACTTAAAGCACGTCTTAGTTACTTTTCTGTCGCTGTGACAAAATGCCTCATTAAAGCAGCTCACAGGAGGAAGGCCTTGTTTTAGCTCATCGTTCCAGAGGGATACGGCCATCATGGAGGGAGAGTATGGTGACAGGCTGGGAAGTCATGAACAGGGGAGGAGGCAGCGGCTGCTCACACTGCATCCACAGTCAGGAAGCAGAGAGTGGACAGGAAGTGGGGCTGGAGTATAAAAGCAGAAGCCCCACCTTCCCATGACGCATTTCCTCCCCCAACACTCCACCTCCTAAAGATTTTACAACCTTCCCCAACAGCTCCATCACCATCAGTTGGGAACAAAGTGTTCAAACACATGAGCCTATAGGGGAAATTTTACAACCAAAGCATTAACAAATGGGTTTATTCAATCCGTTTTGAGACAGATTTGTCCCTGGGATGAACCTGGTTCCAGTTACCAGCATTGGAGTCTACGTCAGTCAGTGGCATTTCCCAGGTTTCCCCAGGTATTGGTTTCCAGAGATCTGTCTCTTAGTACTTGGAAGTTTCTGCCCCACCCCTACTCCTTCCCTGTGGGCAGGTTAGCTCTAAGACCTTCAGAGCCTTGGGTGTGGTAGTCTAGGGCACAAGTGTGCTACAGTCTCCTCCTGCCCCCTCATGTGTGGGTGTCCCACTGTTTTCTGACACTCCTTTTACAAATGCTGCTGCAATACACAGCTAACTCCAGGAGGCTTTCTGCAGACTATACCTTATGTCAGGGAAATGCAGTGGTACAGGAAATGCCAGCACCGATGTCACAGAAGAGGCCACATGTCTCTAGAGACATGCATGCTGGGCGGAGGGATCACCTGTCTGTACAACTTCAAAGACCTAGCCATTGTTCTTTCTTCTATAAATCTTGAGCTTTTATATCTCACGTATTTCTGTAAACTACCTGCAATGTATCATGGGAAAGGTGTTGGGAGTGTATTTGACTTTATTTCCCTGATAAGATAGTTAATGCCCTGTCCTGACGTGGAATCACCTCCTCTTTGTGCCTCTGTGTTGACATCAGTTTGCCCTGGGAGCCTCTGGTGGGATAAATGTAGCCGAGGCTGCGCTAAGCTGTCTATGATGTCTCTGTTCACCTCTGTGTGGGTGCCATCCTGTTCTAATTAGTGTAATGTTATACAACTGGGATGCGTAGTCAGTCCCCCTCCCCCTTCCGTCTTCAGACCGGGTCCCCACTCTTCTTGGCCCTTTATTCTTCCATATGGATTTTATGATAAAAGCTAGTGAGATTCATTAAGTATCCTATGGGGTTTGGACTGGAATTTCATGGACTTCATAAGTCAACTTCAGGCAGTTTGATATCTCTATAAGGCCATCCCACTTGTAAAGCCATACTGTACTTACACTTACTTAGTTGTTTTTTTGATTCCTGTTAGAATTTCTCAATAAAAGTTCTTGTCATATTTTGTGAGATTCATTCCCAGATTCTTGTAAGCTTGACTGTATTATTGGCAGGGATTTTACAAGTGAGTTTCTAAGAACTGATTTTTTTTTCTGGGAAATGATCATAATGATGCTTTGAAACCTTCTCTTCTTAAGACTTCTTTAGTTTGAGTTTTGGGGGGAACAAGGAGGGAGTGTCCTCACCTTAGAGTTTCTGGGTTCTGCTGCAGAAGCAATAAATCCAGACGGCTTTCTGCCCTCTATTCAAGAAGTTCTTCTCATATTTTGCTATGCAAATGCAATGTTTCTGGCTGACCTATCTTTAAACAAGCTAAGAATGTTGTTGGGGGTGAGTCTGGGGGAGCTGGGGGAGGGGTGGATGTGATTAAAATGAATTGTATGAAATTCTCAAAGAATGAGCAAAGAATCTGTGTTGTTTTCCATTGCACGTGAACTTGACAGAGTCCCTGCATCTACTGAGATCACCCTAGGGCTCCTTTGTGGCTGTGGGGACACAGAGCTGTTCCTAACATCTTCTTCTGGCTTGGGATAACTGTTGGCTTTGTTTTATTTTATGTCTTTTTTTCTTTCTTCATCTTATGATCATTTAAGAACTTTTTGTCATTATTTCCCTGTTGACTTATTGTATAGCTTTTGATAACATGGGTAGAAGCATTAAATTTCTTTTATTTTCTTTCTTTCTTTCTTTCTTTCTTTCTTTCTTTCTTTCTTTCTTTCTTTCTTTCTTTCTTTCTTTCTCTTTCTCTCTCTCTTTCTCTCTCTCTTTCTCTCTTTCTTTCTTTCTTTTTAATCCAGAAACAAAATTTTGAGACTGAAGTCCTGTGCCAAAGACAAGTGATGCCGAGTTACTGCTCCCTTTTAAGATCAAGCTTTAGTCCCCCCACAACATAGATTTAAAACTCTTATAACACTTTTCTTGCAAAAAGTTGACTTTCACAGGATCCGATCGACATGGCCATGCCATCGCTTACCTTTACGGCTACCTTTCAATACTGGAGGATAAGAACTGAGGGAACCCAGTACATGCCAGCCAGTCTCAGTGCTTGCTTTCAGAGCCTGCCTAGCTCTGAATGTCCTGTCAGAGGAAGGAGGCCATAGGAATCGAGCCCTGGCTGGACTTGAGCTCAGACCTTTTGGTCCCTCCAGCAGTGAAGCATACATGGCAGGAAGTAGATCTAGAAGTCAAGCAGTCCACAGGCCATAGACTCACAGCAACCAGCATCTGATGCTACCCTTAGCTACTTGCCTAGACACACCACCACATCCTGCACACCTCTAGCACCTGCTGCTAACCTAGCAGCATGCCGGTGCCCAGGGTACCTCCTCTCCTTGAATGTCTTTTACTGTACCTCCAACCCAGGCAAAAAGGTAGGGTGTCCCCAGGCTCCTTGTCATAACTGCTCCTTGATTTGAAGTCCCCAGAACATCTCAGTTTCACACAACAGGGTCCCATTCTGTGTGGTGCCTGGCTGGGGGAATTGCAAAGTGGACATTGTGTTTCTCCAGTGCTGGCCTCCACGAAGAGTCACACCAACCCCTGGCTGGATTTCGGGTTTATGAGAATGTGGTTTGTCTTGAGGCCAGGACCTTGAGCCTGTTTGCACCAGGCTGCCTGGCTTACCTCTGGAGAAGGCCTTGGCCTCTCCTTGCCCAGGGGTTCTAGCTGGAAGTCATGGCTGCTGTTACTTCCACAGCCTTTCTGCTTTTTTGTGCTTTTCAGCTATCTTCAGAACAAAAGCATCTGCGGCTGGAGATGCTAGAGTACTTGCCTGGCATTGCGTGAAGTTCTGGCTTCCATTCCCAGGAACACACAAACCAGGTTGGCGGTGCAAACGTGTGCACTCAACAGAGAGAGACTCTGCCTTGACCCTTCTCATCCACAGGGGCACGCGGAGCTAGGTTTTAGTCTGTCACTTTACCCCAGAAGTCCCCATTGCATTTTTGATGATGACTTTGACAAACTTATAGGTGAAGAAAAACCTTATCGGGCTAAAAAATTAGGCCTTTTGTATTCTGCTAAGATGCCACAGGTTCACTTCTGTGACAGGGTGGTGTTGGACGAACATGCACATGCTGCGTTGGGCGACATCCCTTTTCCTTAGCCCCCTTGAACACGTGCATTTGTTGTAGGCATGCTTCCTTCAAATTGCAGAGGTCGTCATAACTCATCCTCCACAAGTCAGACTACAAGATACCAAGGAGAAAAATCTTCCAAATGAACTGCCAAGGCCAGGCTAGGCAGGCTTGCGAATCTGAATAAAACACAGTAGAGTCAGAGAACGGGACAGACACCAAAGTGTTCTAGAGAGCTAACAATATAATTAAAGCATACCCGAAAATAAAAGTACTGTGGAATCTGCATGGGAGATCAATGCCTGTGTTCAGAAGAAGATGCAGAGAGGTCATCACTCATATCCTGATGAGGCCCTTAAATTCCAAGTGTAAAGATAATAAGGATAATGATAGGCACACAGCATAGCCTTTAGTCACTAGTGTGTGTGTGTGTGTGTGTGTGTGTGTGTGCACACGCACGTGTGTGTGTGTGTGTGTGTGTGTGTGTGTGTGTGTGCACGTGCCTGTGATTCTATGAATTCCATATAATTCTAAGGAACTATGTGGAAAATGCATATGAACCTTAAGAGTTGCTATCAAGTGAGGTGCCCATGAAGATTTCCTTTTCCCCACCCAACATTCTCCTGGTGAGGGCCACCAGACTTCTCCAGTCATGGGAAAAGTGGCACAATTCAGTTCTTTCCATGCATCCACATTGGTCTCTGAAGGCAACCCACCCACAGCCGGAAACACAGAGGACCTGGGGTCCTCTGCACCTCCCCAGCCACTGCTGCAAATGGCAGCTAACCAGACAATGAATGCAAATATGCAATTCAAGCCATGGGGTCTTTGCTATTGGCAAACAGAGCAAATGAGCGCAGAGCCAGGCCTGAGCGGTTCTGGCAATAATTGCTACAAGTCTGTTGTGTCCAATCACAGATACCACAAAACTTTCAAATGAACAAACAATGACGGAGTCACTAAAGCCTGACACACAGGTGAACCGGGTGAGGGACTCCAAGTTCAGGCAGTTAGGAGGTTACCACGGCCTGGGAGAAGCAGAAACACCAGCTAATGTTTATTATTGTTATTTCTTCCTTAATTTTCTTTTCTTTCTTTTGTTTGTTTGTTTTTTTCCGAGACAGAATTTCTTGGATCTTGCTCTATAGACCAGGCTGGCCTCGAACTCACAGAGATCCACCTGGTTCTGCCTCCCAAGTGCTGGGATTAAAGGCATGCACCACCACCTGGCTTTCTTCCTTTAATTTTCTACAAGCCTTTCTAAAATCAAATTTATTTTTGAAGGAAAGAAAAAAAGAATTTGCCTAAGACCCATCTGTTTCTTACAATTTAATGCATCTTTGATTAATACCATTTATAATATAATACAAATTTTAAATGTTTTTGTTAGCAAATATTAATTATACATAATAAGGGTTTTCATCACGACATTTTCATGCATGTACATAAGGCATTTTGCTGATCCAATCTATAAAGCCATTTTCCTCTGTCTGACAGTATATTGATCTGTTCTAGTGCTTCTGAATTTTACACTATTAATTTTTTTTTTTGCTTTTGCGTTTGTTTGAGTCATGTATACAAAGATATTTGTCTTTTTGTTTTCAAAACACTGAAGCCTTTTTCCCCAAAAGCTCAGAAAAATCCCCCTTCTTGCCCCCTCCTTCCTGCAAACATTTAATCCCTGTCATCAAATGCTTATCCATCCTCCCCCAGTCCCCAGCTGCTCTCTCTGCACAATGGCATCCCGCTGTATGAGGCCCTCTGGCTCTGCAGCTTGCTTTCCCAGAACTCGCCCTGTCCCGGCACGTCTGCTTCGCTGTCCAGAACCTACTGAGGTCCCTAAGGCACCGCAGCCTGTTTCTGGCTTGCGTGTGCAGCTCGCTGATCCTGTCTGTGCACGTTCCAGTGTGAAGTGATCTTTCTGGACTAACTCAGCCTTGCGGCATCTGGGAAGCATCCTCGTTAGTCTTATTTTTCATAATCCTCTTGATTGTCCGCGGACACTTACTTTCCCACGTGTGATTTAGTACCACACCGAGAAATTCCAAAGTATCACATTGCTCTCTTACTTAATCCTTCATGGAACAGATAGCCCAATCTAGGGTAATTTATTTCTTTTCACAACCGAGTCTCCCCTTCCAAGAATAAGATATGTTATCTCATTTACTCACAGAAAATGCCCCTCAGTAGCTCCATCTCTCAGCAGAGTCAAACACTAGCCTTATACAGACCCTGCAGTTACTTTATCAGACTTATCTCTGGTTAGTCAGGAGTTACTGTTATTGCTATTTGGATTCTCCTTCTGTGTTGTTTTTTCAATTGTTCATTTTTCAAATAAAAGAAAACTGTTGAGTTTTTGCACATGAAGACCATACAACTCTTGGAAATCCATCCAGTGTGATATCTTTTTAGCCAATTATTTTGTGCTTTTAGATAGACAGTTGTACTCTCTTCTTACCTAATGGCATTGGCACACTCACAAATACACATATGCGACCATACACGTATACACACATTCACAGCCACTTACATTCACACTCACATGCATTCACGCACACACATAGTCACATACTCACATATATACCCAGACACACACTCACTCACACATACACTCACTTAGACACCTATTCACACACACACACACACACACACACACACACACACACACACACACTTACGCACTATAAAACTGGCATCATACTTAAATTCATTATACATCTTTGGACCAAAGTTTGAAACTCGGGTGAGTTAACGCAGATACCTACAGGAGTCAAAGATCATTAACAAGAGGCATGGGCAGCATGCTAGCTTTGGGACATTCTTTCTGAGGAAGGCTGATTCTGGGAGTGTCACCAAGAGGTTGCTTGCTCTAGACACCCTAGAGCCTCACTCACCCATGGCCACGCACTCACACTGTGGCGTGTCCTGCTCAGAGACAGGCTCCATCCACACTTACCCTGCCTTCAGCCATTGTAGGCCAGCCTCCGAGTCTCCCACGCTAACAGTCAGGGAGTCTGATCAATGACCCTACACCCTACACATCTGGCTTGTGTAGCCTCCGTTTCCCACCTTTCCAGGGCATGCTGTTGACACCATGAAGATCAGTCCGGGTCGCGCTTTGTCACCTCTGTGTTTGTGTTGCTTTAAAACCTTTCACGTGCATCATTGTAGTCGATCGTCATAAGAAAAAAAGGCTTAGAGAAGGTCGCTCCAGTTTTTCAGGTGGGACGCAGGAGCTTCATGGAGCTGAGGAGTTGTTGAGGCTCCCAGCTTACAGATGGCAGAGCTGGGCTAACTGGGGTTGCCAGGCTTTCTCAGCCACATTGACCTGAAAACGGAAGTACCCACGGGCTGCCTGTGTGTGCGTCAAAATCCTGACTACTGGGACGTACCCCTTCAGACCGACCTTAGCTATACCCAGATGGAATGAATAAGAGCCCCATTTCCAGCGAGCGGGCCTCTCTCCCTCTTTCTGTGGCATCGCTTCAGGAAATAGGAGGGAGAAGGAGAAAGTCAGATCTAAAGGAGTGCCGAACATCCATAACGAATAGTTATAACCGTGAGCCCGGGAAGAGGAAACAGACTCGGACATCTGATAAATAGGATTTTATCAACTTGTTAACCTTGCCCATCTGTCTAGGAAGCTCAGCCTTGCCATGGCGGTGACACACTGAGCCCTCATGCTCAGAGGGAAGCAGAGAGGCGTGTTCATACAAGGAATAAAAGCAACCACGGTGCACCAGCATATGCTCGTCTCTATTCCTAGGGGATATTTGCTGGAAGCATAATTTTCTAGAAGCATGAAGCTGGTAATATTTCACCCCTGGATATAGAAAACCCAATGCACTAAGAACTATAAAGCAACATAAAGTGGGATGCATGCTTCTTACTCTTACTGGAGAGATTAACTCAGGGTTGAACCTAAAAAGTGGTCACACCTGGCTACTTTCACTGCAGGTGGCTGTCAAGGCTTAGAAGGAGACAGGTGGGGGTGGGGCACATGATGTGGTCTGGACAGTGAGCCTGTGCTGTCCCTACACTGTAACCAAGTGGTGTCTGAAGCTTTGGCACAGCTTTGGGCACCGGGGCCTTCTTCTCAAGGCTTGAATCGGGTTGCAATCCCCTAAAACCACAGAGTCATTCCACTTTCACCTAACCCACAGGCCTAGGAGTGTTGAGCCCGGGTTCCAGGAGCTATCAGCTCTGAGGTTCCCACAGTGAGGCTCACAGGCAGCGTGGAGCTCACTGCTGAACTCCAATCTCCTCTCCGGGGTCTGGGAATAGCCATGAGGGCCACTGGGCTCCAAACCTCCCAAGAGCTGCTCATGTCTGGGGTAGATTCCAAGTCTTTACAACAACTCCATAGCCATCCCCAGATCCTAAGTCCCTCTATCTAGAAATCTCCTATTGGTTCTCCTTAACTCCACACAGCCGGGTGCTGGCCTGTGCAGGGCCTTGTGAAAAATGCTCACGTCCCAAGTGACCCCATGAGCAAGCCCTTGTTCATCATTCTTACAGCAAAGCCCCCAGGCCAGGCATGTCTGGCTGACTGTTCGAATTCTGCCATTTCGCCCTGTGGCTTACGGAAACAGCCCCGCATTTCCTTTATAAGTGTTTTCTGTTCGCTTCCCTGTAGAATGTAGGCATCAGAAGGCAGGATCTCGGCGGATCCTTTCTCATATCTGCATTCAAAGCACAACATACCACTAGTTTATTGCGACAAACACATCTGACCTTTTTCCCTCGCAAGACTGTAACCCTGGAAACCAGGACAGGTGGGAGATAAATAAAGCCATGAGTTTGGCTTAATTTGCTTCTCAAACCCAGGACAGAACTCCAGGTCTTAGCAGGAACACTTGCACATATCTACGCCAACGCTTGCTGCTGAGGAGCACGTGCGTGCATGCCGGGCTGCGCTGCGTATGTTGGGGGACAACTCAAAAAAGTCCTTGATGATTGACAGTGGGTGGTCCCAGCACCATAGGGTGTGGGGGAGGGGAATGGGGGAGGCCTAAAAGTAGCTACCCCACTGCCTTGAGTCCGAAGTCTGGCTCCAGTTGAGTCACAGCAACAGGTGACTGTTCCTCTGACATGGGGTTGCTAGCACATAAATGCCTGTGTTCAAATGCCTCTTCAGAAAAACAGATTGCTGAGACAGCCACAGGACATCAGTTCTTCAGGAACGTCAGCCCAGGCTTTCCTGACTGCAATCAAGAGCTCTTGCCAAGGGCATGAATGTCATTTTCTTTTCTTGTCCTTCTTCCTTTCTTCACATGTATTTATTTATTTTTTGTCTTCATTAGCAAGGAAATTACATAAAGCCGGAGGAATTTCAAGGCCGGGAGAACAAACCTATCCCAGAGAAGCTAGCAAGAGTCTTGCTGATGGAGCTCTCTGTTTTTCTGGAAGGCTGAGCCAGAGAGGAAGTCACAGTCCTGCATAGCCAGTGATAACCTCGGGTTAGCGCAACATAAGCCACACACACTGTTTTCTCCATCACAACCTGAACAGACCTCGGTATGTCCAAGACTGAAAACAAAAGCCGAAGCTGTATGACTGGTACCCAGATGTCCTGGGGACCCTGTGTGCTTGGAAAGACTTGCTGAGGACCTGGATGTCTGCAGCTCCATTCTGGCATGCTCACTCAGAGCCTTCTTGCATGGTGCAGCTTAGCAAGCTAAGAAGTGTTTCGTAAAACAGACAACCTGAGAGCAAATGGATCCCTTCTGTATCTGGGGCAAAACCTTTCCCTTTAAGATGATATTAAGGCGAAATCTGGTTGACAACTTTAATCAGACACATCAGATGACCAGATTCTAGAGAGCTACACTAGAAATTTGATGATTTTTTTTCTTGGTAAATTAACATGCTGATTTGGAGCTGGAGAGATGGTTCAGAGGTTAGGAGCACTTGCTGCTCTTGCAGAGGACCCAGGTTCAGTTCCCAGTTCCCATGTCAGGAGGCTCACAGTCATCTGTAACTGTAGTTCCAAGGGAGCCGGTCTCTGGCCTATGAGGCGGTCATACAGAGACACTCATACACCCATAAATAAAAATAAATCTTTAGAAAATATGCTGCTTGAGCACTGTGTCTCCACATTTTTAGTATTACTTTTCAAGATCCCCAAAGAGTTAATGATATTAGTTCTGCATCTCTTGAAATATGTTGTTTTAAAAACATGTAAAAAAAATACAGCCTGAAATTTTTGTACAAAGATGCTCAATGTTTCCGTTTTTAACAATGAGAAAAGTAAAAACAGCATAAATACCTAAGAGCAGGAAAAGGCCAAGTAAGTCACAATATAGCCATAATGTGGAATATTATGAATCCATAAAGAATACATTCTCATAGACTATTAAAGGCTACAGCGAAAGTCTAATAAAATATAGAGAAAAACTGCAACACTCAATCTCAAGCAAAATACTAAGTGCCATTTTAACATAAAATGAGCATTTTTGAGCAGTAAACTCTGATGGGGTGACCACATGGTCTGGGTGCATGTAACTACCAGTGCTCTGGTGGGATCCTGCCTGACCCTGACACACAATGTCATCTGTCCTTAGGTTGGGGAGAGGGTCCATTGTTATAGTTGAAAAGCAGTGGGAAGGAGTCACACCACACAACAGGGCTCACGTGGGAGGTTTACCGGGAGAGGAGAAATAAGAGGCAGAGAGAGGGGCAGAGACCGGTCCCTAGGGACAATAGTGGTGGAAGAGAAAGAGATGGGAGGTGGGCAAGGCTCCCCTTTTATAAGGGAATGTAGCAAATGTACACAGGGGGTGCTCTTAGTGGCCACAGTTGAGGACCCCAAGAGCAGCCCAGTATAGATGCCTGAATGCTAACATCCACGAGTTTAGGGAGTGAAGAGTCCTTTGACACACACCTCCTGACTCAGGAGAAGGGCTTCTGTGTCCCGGCAGGGCTCCAGGCACCAGTTACCTTCCTGGACTCCTCATTATGTTCCAGAAATCTAGAATGAGTTCTCCTATCATGTCCTGAAACCACCTCAGGTTTCTTCCAGATTACTTAGTCTTAAGACCAAATATAAACGGAGGAGGGACAAGGAGTCATTCTCCAAGTTTGGTGATAAAACAAAAAGGCATTTTCGTCTCCAGCCTATAGTTTACTCTCGGCAAGTGAAAATACTGCCCGAAGAATCCCAGGCTCCAGAAAACGTAAACCATGCCCCCTGAGAAAACTGTTTAATTAATGCAGCCAATTCTTCCAAACAACTTAAAAAAAATCAACATGAGGGGTGTGGGGAAGCCATTAAAAATCCCTGTCTGGCTAACTCGGCCCTGCCAGATGCTTCATCTAGAAATGAAGCAGAGTTCACCACCCTATTGTGTCCTGCTTACTGTAACCTGCACATGCATCTAGAAACAGTCCCTGCAGAGCAAAAACCTCAACGGCCCAGGAAAAACCTCCATTCCCTCGTGATTTTTGTTTTATTTATTGATTTAGAAAATGTTTGTTGACCAAAGAAATGGATATGCCCCATAAAGTCTGAGCCTTGCAACATAAAATATAACCCATGTGCCTTACAGATTTATGACGGAGGAGCAAGCTCAGAGAATGTAAACCCACGCAAGGACACTAAGGTTGGACAGTCATTTCCTGCTTCCCCAGCAACGGGATCTCTTTATCAACAGGGCCTGGGCTCCTTTATGATTCTGCCTCCATCTGGGCAAGGGAAGGACAGCATAAGATGACAGGTCGAGAGACACTCAGCACTTAGGAGCACTGGCTGCTCTTACCAAGGACCTGGGTTCAATCCCAACATCCACATGGTGGCTCACAACTGTCCATAACTCCAGTTCCGGGGGGTCTGAGGCCTTTTCTAACCTCCACAGGCACTGGGCACACATGTGGTGCACATACAAAATACTCATACACAGAAAACAAAATAAACAAATCTTTAAAAACCTTTTAAAGAGAAGACTGGCTGTCTTCCAAAGACCATCCTATGGGACGCAGAGCAGCAACCATCACCAGCCTGGCCATCTGCTGCGGAGGAAAGTCCTTGTATTGCTTCTTAACTTCAGGCTGGGTGTTGGGTGGCTTCCCTCCATGTTTGATGTGATGGGCCTTCTGTGTTAAGTGTATTTGTACAAAATATCATAGGATAGAACAAGCCGAGGCCGGTAAAATGTCAAAAGCCGGTAGTGAGGGGAAAGTATACCAAGTCTGGCTGCCCGAGCACACTTCCCGCAAAGAGGGAGCTTGTTCATCCTGCTGGGCAGAGCCATTTCCTTTTGTTCACTGATTTAACAAGTATTTGTTGTCCGGGAAAGGGAAGTGCTGGGTTGCACTAGCCAGACCGTCCTCAGAGTGGCAAACACCTGTGTGGGGCAGAAGAAGGTTGTCTTCCTCACTGTTTCAGAGGTATCAGTCTGTCATGGCAAGGAGGAGATGGTGGGTCAGCTCATGCCATGGTGGACAGACAGCAGAGAATAGTAGAGGATGAAGAGACCAAGTCAACAGGTAGTCCTCGAGACCTCCTCTTTGTGACCCGCTTCCTCCCATCAAGCCCGTTGTCCATAGTTCAAAAACTTCCAACAGTCTGTTCAAGTTCAGGGGACTGTGTCCTACCCTGGCCCCTACCCTTCCTGTTTCTTCTCCACTGCTCCTATCCATCAAGACGTGAGTGCTTCCTGTCCATCAGATGTGAGTACTTCCTGTCCATCAAGACATGAGTGCTTTCTGTCCACCAAGACGAGAGTACTTCTGCTACACTCCCCCCACCTCCAACAAGGATGGACCAACTTCAACTTGTACAAGGAGTGAAGAGCACCGGAGCTTTTTAAATATATGCAAAACACTAAAATTGGATTTTTTGTTTTAAATTTCCTTCATCAACAATTGAACATTTGTCACAAAAATAAGGACATTTGTTCGTGTGACTTATAAATATGTGGATGAGAACATGCAACAGACAACAGCCGCAAAGAGACGAAGGGTAGGATGCAAAGTTGTTTATTACCGTTAGGTGACATATTACCTAGAAGCAAACACTCTTTTTCCATCTATGTGTCTATTTTGTGTGGTTTGGGGAGCACACATCAGCCATGGTGCATGTGTGGAGATCAAAGAACAGCTTGCAGGAGTCGGTTCTTTCTTCTGAGTGGACCTGGGCATCGAACATCAAACCATCAGGCTTGACAGCAAGTGTCCTTATCTACCCAGTCATTTGCTGGCCTGCCAGACATATTTTTAACCCTAGAAGAATGCATATAACATGGAATCACAAAAGACACAGACTGAATTATAAAAGAGAGAGGAAAAGACAGGAATGAATATATAATTAACAGATAGAAAACCAATAAAAATGTAGTATTTATGACCTATATCAAACATATTGTATTAAAAGTTTAACTATGTCATTATTTTACATTGATAATGTAATCTTAAACCCAAGCGCATCAATAAGTACATGGAATGTAAATAATCTAAACTTTCATTGTTCCATGTTGTAGTCACTAGACGTTTGTACCCATTGATATTTAAATTTAAATTCAGGCCTCAGGCAAATTAGAATCATGAGCAGTGTTTGGTAGTGACCTGTGCGAGTGGCTGCCACCCTGGGCAGTCTAGACAGAGAGCATTAGCATTGCCACTGAAAGCTCTTTGAACGCTCTGGTAGACAGCGCTGGGCTAAACACATGAACACAAAAGAGATTTCAGATGAGATGAGAAAACAAGAACCAGATATGAGGTGTCTGGAGATGAAAGGGAAAGAGAGAGACAATAAAACCATTCTAAATCTAAAGAGACAGGTGAGCCGAGTCTCCAGAGCAAGGCATGCTGGGTGGGGTAAGAGCTGGAGGGGCGGACTCTGCAATGGTGCACACACCTCTCTAAGTGCTCAGGACTCTAAGCCCGAAGTATCATAATCAAAGCCATAAATACACAGAGGCATAATCGCATTGGGGGATCTGACAACCCCTCTTTCAGCAAATAAAGCTCAAATGGGAAGTCGGTTGGATAAATTAAATGCGGACAGCAATGGCCCTTTACAGAAAGCTGCAGTAGACACTTGCTATTCAGACATACTGGAGTGTTCGCCACAAACGGTCATGGACTTGCTTTTAAAATAAGTCCCAGAACATTTAAGATTAAAGTCATACATTTGTTAACCATGATTAAATTAGAAATCAATGAAGAAACATTTTGCTGGACACAGTGGCTCATATCTTGAATTCTAGCCCTCAGAAGGCAGAAACAGGTGGATCTCTTTGAGTTTGAGGCCAAGTTGACCTATCTAGAAAATTTCAGGGCAGCTGGGGCTACATAGGGGGACTCTATCTCAAAGAAATAAAAAGTTACACTTAGAGTAATAATGACAATCCTACACAGTCATTCAGGGGGTAGAAGGACAAAGGGACATCTCTGCATCACTCTATGACACCAGCATCAACCAATGCCAAAGACAGCTCCAGACTAAAGTCTGTCATGTAGATAGGTACTCTTTTTTTTTAGTTAAGTGTATTTTTAATGGTTGCATAAAAACAGCACCTATTGGTGTGATACTCTGTATCGTTTTGAGGTATGAATAATAATTTATTGCATAATGTTAAAGTCAAGTTAAAATATCATTCCAAACATTTATCATCCTAGATATTCTTTATTCATTTCTTGTTTTTTGTTTTGTTTTAAAGATTTATTCTTTTTTTATATGTGTGAATGTTTGCTTGCATATATGTCTATGAGCCCTATGTTTTCCTGGTATCCATGGAGGCCCCTAAGAAGGCATCATATTTCTGGGAACTGGAGTTATAGTCGGTTGCAAGCTGCCATGTAAGTGGCAAACCAAACTTAGTTTCTCTGCAAGAGCAGAGAGCACTTTGGACCACTGAGCTATCTCTCCAGTCCCCTTTGTTTTATCTTTTGAGTCAGGGTCTCAGGTAGCCCTTGCTGGCTTGAACTCCTGATCCTCTTGTCTCAACCTCCCAAGTGTTGAGATTGCAGGTGCCACCATATTAGAAAATAATGTCCACTGATTAAACATCATGATGGGATGATTTATTATGTGGAGAGTAAAAAGAATTAAAGACAAAGTAATACATTAACTGAATTTTTTTTTTTTTTTTTTGGCAGATGAGTTGTTACACACTCCTTAGCGGATTCCAACTTTCATGGCCACCGTCCTGCTGCATTAACTGAATTTTAAGGTAACTGTATTTTAATATAAATAATATAGGAAAGCATTTGTCAGTACTTAAAACCCGTTTGTGATGGTTGAAAGATGAGAATGTCCCCCACGGGCTGGAAAAGGAGTCCCAGAACCTATGAGGCTCTCAGATGCAGAGCACAGGGGACTGCCTGAGCTCCACAGTGACCAACACAGCTGCATTTAGAGCAGAGAGAAGCAAAGAGAGAGGCAGACGGCCCAGGGCAGCCTGGGTCAGCTCCAGCCAGATGCTGTCAGACACACACACCCCTTCCTGCAGAGGCTGCCTGCTCATCTGTGAGCCAGCCAGTCCTCTCTCCTCTTCACACACATCATTATTCTCCCTGCTTCTGGCATCCTCCTCAGCAGGTGCCTGGAAGGCCCAACCAGACAGGCCAGCAGACTGGATTTCCCCTCTGGTGGATCGGGGCTTCCTGATAGAGTACAGGTGTCTCTCTCCCTGCTACGACTGACCCAGGCTTCTGCTCCCCAGCAGCCCTTTCCTGGCAGTTCTGGACCGTGCATTTGGGTGAAATGAGTCACTTGCTTTGTATCTGGAGGCATTTTGGCAGCTAGAGAGAGTGGTGTCCGTCTGGTCGGAGGCTCACACTGCTGTGTGCTCAAAAAACCTGACAGATGGTTCACTGTGACCTGTGGTTGTTCAGGGAAAATTAGGAATGCTAGAACATTCCTTTGTCAGAGTAGCCTCTGAGTGTCTAGGTGTGTTGCTGTAGGCCTGCAATCCTAGTTATGTGGGAGGTGGAGACAGGAGGATTGAAAATTCAATGACAATGGGACAGAGTGAGTTGAAGACCACAGTGAGACTGCATCTCAAAATAAGATGTCTGTGAGAAAAAGGGCCGGAGCCTGAGGAGAGGACAAGGAAGGAAGGGAGGCTGGTGGGAATGAGTCAAGAGCAGGTGGAGGAAGACAGTAACCACACGTGTGTACAGAACTGCCAAAGGACAACCTTGATGATGATGACCACGGTGACTATGGTAATGATTGGCTGTAGCTCTGCGCGTGCACACACACACACACACACACACACACACACACACACATGCATACACAGACATAAATACATCCATACTGACACACAGACACACATACAAAGACATAAATACATACATACATACATACATACATACATATACATACAGAGACACAAATACACACACGTACACCCAGAGAGACACACATACATACAGAGATGTACTTACACACATATATAAAGAAACATACATACATACATATAGAAAGAGACACACATACACTTACATGCACACAAACACACACATGTGCGCGCATACGCTCACACACAGTTTGCCCTTCTGTGGCCTCTGTCTGCCAGGTGTCCCCTTGGATTCTTGCCCTGCTCTTTCCCCATCCTCTCCTTCCCCAGGGCTGCAGGGCCTCTCCTGTCCCTCAGATTCTGGCCCTGGGTGATGGCCGTGTCTGAGGCACTCAATCTCTAGCTGCTGTGAGCCAGAAAATCAGCTCTCTGCTGTCACCATACAGTCTCCACTAAAGTCTCTTTATTCCAGCCGAGTCTTTGGCCCAGGAACAGTGTTTCTCACCATTGGTTTGGGATAGAGGGAAGTTGGGAGTAGAGACGGTCTGTGTTCTCTCCCCTGCAAGACACAGCCAGAGGGTGTTGATGACCGTCACACCAGTGTATCTTGTAGGGGGCATTGCTCTGCTGCCTGAAGTTCAAGGACAACAGGCCCAGTGACTCTCCTGCCTTGTCCAGCAAGGACACCCAGTATTTGTACTTTCATCCTGTTAGGAGAGAATCTGCCCACACCAGTGACATGAGAAGCCCCAGTGGGTGACTTCCTCTGGGGTGACAGTGTGTGGTGAGGGGTTCAGAGGACAGGGCAGGAGACACGGGCAGCTACAGCGGGAAGGATTTGTTTGTTTGAAAAGGCAGCAGAGAGGCAGACAGGGTCACATCCTTGGCTGTCGGTGCATTCCTGAGGCAGCTCCTCCAGGTAGTCGGGGAGCTTCAGAAGCTGGGAGCTGGAACTGACCTTGACTAATTTAAGGGTCTATCAGCAGTAGTTGTCAGCAGTCTCCAGTCCGGGCATGTTTATGCAACTGGCCCTTTCGATTACATTTGGCCACATGTGACCCTGGTTGCTGAGTGCAGACCTCGGGGTTAGATCCCTTAGGTGAGCTCTGAGGAATAATGAGCGGGTCTTATTTCCACTTGACACATTTCAGAGGAAAGGGCAGTTGGTATGAAAAACACAGAGTCCATGACCTAAGGCGAAAGCAGGCCTGCTGACTAGCAGTCCACACTTGCGTCAAACCGTCTCTGCAGGAAAAACAGTGCCGTGTGCCGCAAGGATTTCCCACAAAGTCCAACTAGAAGGGTCGGGACTCCCTGGAGCCTCAGGGATGCTGCAGCAACCCAGGCTCTGAGGTGCATTAGAAAAGCCAAGCTCAAGTTCTTTGGAAACCTTATACACACATGTAACATACAACGAGATGCCAGACGGAAAATTCCCGTCTCACCAGGCTAGCCTGTGACAGGAGAGCAGAGCGAGGAGCCAAGAGAAAAACTGGTGTCCCGTCTGCATTCTTGAGAAGTGCTGGGTATAATCTTTCACTTCGCAAAGAATGCAGAAACCCGCCTGACGTTAGGGAGTTTTTCTTTCTGTGTTGATTTTAATATCACGTTACATCTCAAGCCACGAGGGCCTTTTATCCTTGCTCTGGACCAAACTGAAAACATCTTTAGTCTTCCATTGTCTCATTCCAACTAGAAGATCTCCTTTCTTTGATCGCACACAAGAACGTGAGCACACATGAACGTGTACACTCACACACACACACACACATCGCATACACACATATACATAAACACACACACATACACATAAACACACACACATACACATAAACACACACACATAAACACACACATGCACATAAACATACACACACATAAACACACAC